>NC_080021.1:81995394-82297686 GCF_030020395.1 Manis pentadactyla | reverse complement strand
GTGTGTGCAAGCAGATTTAGTCAATGAATACACAGCAGGTATTTCACCCATCTTTCTATATTTTACACATTACCTGCAGAAATGAAAAAAATATTTAAGTTACATATTTAATCCATAGAGATCTGTAATATCGCATGGTAAAGACTTGCAAGTTGAAAAGATGGAATATTTTTTCCATAAAAATTTAGGTTGTGAAAAGCTAAAGCAAACACTTTTATTATGTCTGTTACACTGAACAGATTTAACGCAGCTTTGTAGGTGAATTGAAAGTCAATGCAAAATAAAACCTAGCAGAAAGATTTACTGAAAATGAACTAAAGACTTTGATCAGAGGTTGCCGAGTGTGGTTCTGACAGGCATGGTGGCACTTAAGTAGACTTTTTCTTCCTTTTTTATAGCTGCTGACATTTTTGAGTCCTTAAATTACTTTTCAGCCCTAGCATGTTGTTCTTTTTTTGCATTGTATTTTCTCATACACTAAAATATGAATGTCAGACATGCAGGTGTGAACTAAAAAGGGGTTACAGAGAGTGCAATCAAACAACTGCAGAGTCATTAACTTAAATCAGAAAATAATAAGGGCAAGTTTGGACATTATATTGTATTTGTGGCAATCATATTTTTTGCTTTTTACATTAGACCTTATTTGAGTGTGTTACGTCAGGAGGGATTTCAATAAAATAACCCACTCTGTCTCTTGGAAAACGACTCACTAAAAGTTAAAGTTCTGAAATTTTTGACATGGGAAAATATTAGCTGAATTTTATTTGTACAACAAACCATGTGCATTGATACACTGAATAATGCAATAATAAAAGTGGGCAGTTTTACTGAACACCATTTATATGCCACCCTTGATCCATTTGGCTCTGCCTAGCTGACCCACCCCTGCCATAGGTCTCATTCTTTGCCTTTCTTTCTGGCCAGGGCATTCATGTTCTCAATGTCCCAGCTTCTCAAAGCTACAGTAACTACATGGGGGCCTCTGTCTAACATACCCACCCCTTCAGCCACCTGCTGTGTCCCCATCATGTCCACAGTAGCAGGAGCTGATCCTGCTGGGCTCACCAGGTGCTTCCAGACTAATTATAACACAACAGGAATGTGGGATGCTTCCAGACTAATGATAACAGGAATGTGGGGAGCAATCCCCATTGAACATACATTGTCCAAAGAGAAACAAGGATCAGAAAGAAGCTCTCTGGCAAATCACTTGCCCTTTCTCAGAAAATGAACTATTTGGAAATTCAGGGATTGCGTAAGACTCTGCAGGGGTTTCACACTTGATGGAATGACCAGCAGTGTTTCATGGAGAGGCAGGGGCCAGCCCAGTGACTCACACTCCTCACCTCCTTCTATTTGCCTTATGCTGTCCTGTCTTGCTGCCCTTTACCCCTTTCTCTAGCTTCTTTGGGTCTGATCATCCTCCCTCAATAAAGGTTTAACATGTATGACTTCCTCAGGCTCTATTTCTAGGAAAGCAAGACTAAGGAATTACCTTTCCCTCTAACTGTGGGTTACAGGGTACAGAGCCTTCTCACTTAGTAGCAGGCTTTGTATGGGAGAGAAGGTGTATGTAAAGTGTGATAAGTAGATTGGTGAGGAACCATTAGGAAATTATGCAAGGAATCATTTTGGGTTTGCAATTGCTCAATTGAATATATCTTAGAACATTCCTCATTCCAAAATGGAGCTTAAAAGCTAAGGACAGCTGAAGAGGGAGCTCCTTGATAATACCTTGGGTAATAATGAAGGTAATGAGGGCATAGAATCCATATCCTGTAAAAATGCATGGAAAACATGAGCTGAAATGTGGGCTTCTGAGGCAAAAATCATTTTCTTGATTCTTTCCTTTGCATGGAAAGGCAAGTTTTATCAACAGCTGCAGAACAGATAGACTGCCTTGATGTGCCCACACACTTTTATCATCAGTCTTCAGGTGGATTTATATCTATAGAATGAAGATCTCTTGAGTCCTCACACATCTGTTAAATAATATTGGCCACGAATCTCTGAGGGAATAGGAGGGCAGTTTCTTGCTTCCAGAAGAATGATTTGCTTGAGTAAATCTTCGAAATTGATTTTCATGGGAAAATATACCTTTTTAGCAGGGTCCTGCCTCATCCGTCCTGAGAGCACACTACTGCAGTTGTCAGAACTGACTCACATATGAGGTTTAAAAGCGAAAGGTTAGTAGGATAAATATTTTAAAATGTAGTATCTTCACTAATCTGCAAACATTTATTTGGGAGATAATTATCCCCAGAGACATATAAAGTAGGACCATTTTTAAAGGAATATTTGAATGTTGTACTTCATTTCTCTTTTTCTATATTTAGATATCAAAGAGGTTATTACTGCTTTAGTTTGTGGATATAATTGATGATGCTAAAATTGAATATACAAAATAAAGGGATTTTTAAAAATGAGTGATATGTCAAACAAATGGACATTCCTATTATCCTAAATTTATCTCTAAATAAACGAACTCCAAACAAGTCTTTATTAGAGCCAGTTGTATAATTATCTATATCCCAATTTAACAGATCTGTAGTAAGAAAGCTTATTTTAAGTGGTTTCCATCATTAACATTCAATGAAATGTTTTCAAAGAAAAAGGGGACACTATTTATTATTTCCTAGCATGATAAATGTTATTCTTAAAAGTGCAGTTCATAATATAGATAAATGCAGGGCGGAGCCAACATGGCGGCATGAGTAGGACAGTGGGAATCTCCTCCCAAAAACATATATACTTTTGAAAATACAACAAACACAACTAGCCCTAAAAGAGAGACCAGAAGACGCAGGACAGTGGCCAGACTGCAGCTACACCAGCGAGAACCCAGCGCCTGGTGAAAGGGGTAAGATACAAACCCCGGCCCGGCGGGACCCGAGCGCCCCTCCCCCCAGCTCCCAGCGGGAGATGAATTGGCAGAGCGGGAGGGATAAGGAGCCCAGGCCTGCTGAACACCCAGCCCCAGCCATCCGGGACAGAGCGCAGACACAGTATATGCCCATGGGGCCCTGGATACTGGGGGAACAGGGAGTAAGACCTCTGAGCGGGTGCCGAAGCTGATGCCCCTGTGACAAAGAAAAGCGGGGGCTTTTTGAAAGTCTTAAAGGGACAGGGACTTAACAGCTTGACGGAAACAACCCAGGTCACAGTACAGCAGCTGGAAATTACAGGAAAAACCGGGTGCACTAACTCCCTGGGCAACAGCTCTGAGACCCCTCACGGAGGCAAACAGTCAAGCAGCCCCCCCATCCATTACCCCACCGGGCGCTGCGAAAGAAGAGAAGCAGCCTGAGACAAATTCTGCCCACAGAAAGGGAAATTTCTCCCTTCCGGCCAGGCAAGACACAAAGACCCAGTCTACACGCAATTACTCAACACAAGCCACTAGGGGTCGCAGTTGTCCCAGTAAAGAAAGGCCAGTAGCAAGTGAAAATTTTGGCCCTCCCAGCTGACAGTCAATAGCACCTGTCAACATGAAAAGGCAAAAAAATATGATCCAGACAAGACTAACCCAGACAGCTTTGGCATCTGCTACATCTACCCCTGAGAAGGAATCTGGGGAGATAGATTTAGCCAGTCTTCCTGAAAAAGAATTCAAAACAAAAGTCATAACCATGCTGATGGACTTGCAGAGAAATATGCAAGAACTAAGGAAGGAGAATTCAGAAATAAAACAAGCTCTGGAAGGACTTCAAAACAGAATGGACGAGATGCAAGAGACCATTAATGGACTAGAAAACAGAGAAGAGGAACGCAGAGAAGCAGATGCAGAGAGAGATAAAAGGATCTCCAGGAATGAAAGAATTTTAAGAGAGCTGAGTGATCAATCAAAAAGGAATAATGTAAGAATCATAGGTATCCCAGAAGAAGTAGAGAGAGAAAAGGGGATAGAAAATGTCTTTGAAGAAATAACTGCTGAAAATTTCCCCAAACTAGGGGAAGAAATGGCCTCTCAGACCACAGAGGTACACAGAACTCCCATGACAAGGGATCCAAGGAGGGCAACACCAAGACACATATATAATAATAAAAATGGCAAAGATCAAAGACAAGGACAAAGTATTACAGGCAGCCACAGAAAAAAAAAAGTTACCTACAAAGGAAAACCCATCAGGCTATCATCAGACTTCTCAACAGAAACCCTACAGGCCAGAAGAGAATGGCATGATATACTTAATGCAATGAAACAGAAGGGCCTCGAACCAAGACTACTGTATCCAGCACGAATATCATTTAAATATGAAGGAGGGATTAAACAATTCCCAGACAAGCAAAAGTTGAGGGAATTTGCCTCCCACAAACCACCTCTACAGGGCATCCTACAGGGACTGCTCTAGATGTGAGCACTCCTAAAAAGAGCACACAACAAAACACCCAACATATGAAGAAGGGAGGAGGAGGAATAAGAAGGGAGAGAGATAAAGAATCATCAGACTGTGTTTATAATAGCTCAACAAGCGAGTTAAGTTAGACAGTAAGATAGTAAAGAAGCTAACCCTAAACCTTTGGTAACCACAAACTTAAAGCATGCAATGGCAATAAATTCATACCTTTCAATAATCACCCTAAATGTAAATGGACTGAATGCACCAATCAAAAGACACAGAGTAATAGAATGGATAAAAAAGCAAGATCCATCCATATGCTGCTTACAAGAGACTCACCTCAAACCCAAAGACGCACACAGACTTAAAGTCAAGGGATGAAAAAAAATATTTCAAGCAAACAACAGAGAGAAGAAAGCAGGTGTTGCAATTCTGGTATCAGACAAAACAGACTTCAAAATAAAGAAAGTAACAAAAGACAAAGAAGGACATTACATAATGATAAAGGGCTCAGTCCATCAAGAGGATATAACCATTATAAATATATATGCACCCAATACAGGAGCACCAACATACCTGAAACAAACATTAACAGAACTAAAGGAGGAAATAGAATGCAATGCATTCATTCTAGGAGACTTCAACACACCACTCATTCCAAAGGACAGATCCACTAGACAGAAAATAAGTAAGGACACAGAGGCACTGAACAACACACTAGAACAGATGGACCTAATAGACATCTACAGAACTCTACATCCAAAAGCAACAGGATACACATTCTTCTCAAGTGCACATGGAACATTCTCCAGAATAGACCACATACTAGGCCACAAAAAGAGCCTCAGTAAATTCCAAAAGATTGAAACCCTACCAACCAACTTTTCAGACCACAAAGGCATAAAACTAGAAATAAACTGTTCAAAGAAAGCAAACAGGCTCACAAACACATGGAGGCTAAACAACACGCTCCTAAATAATCAATGGATCAAGGACCAAATCAAAATGGAGATCCAGCAATATATGGAAACAAATGACAACAACAACACTAAGCCCCAACTTCTGTGGGACACAGCAAAAGCAGTCTTAAGAGGAAAGTATATAGCAATCCAAGCATATTTAAAAAAGGAAGAGCAATCCCAAATGAACGGTCTAATGTCACAACTATCGAAATTGGAAAAAGAAGAACAAATGAGGCCTAAGGTCAGCAGAAGGAGGGACATAATAAAGATCAGAGAAGAAATAAATAAAATTGAGAAGAATAAAACAATAGCAAAAATCAATGAAACCAAGAGCTGGTTCTTCGAGAAAATAAACAAAATAGATAAGCCTCTAGCCAGACTTATTAAGAGGAAAAGAGAGTCAACACAAATCAACAGTATCAGAAACGAGAAAGGAAAAATCACGACGGACCCCACAGAAATACAAAGAATTATTAGAGACTACTATGAAAACCTATATGCTAACAAGCTGGGAAACCTAGGAGAAATGGACAACTTCCTAGAAAAATACAACCTTCCAAGACTGACCCAAAAAGAAACAGAAAATCTAAACAGACCAATTACCAGCAACGAAATTGAAGCGGTAATCAAAAAACTACCAAAGAACAAAACCCCCGGGCCAGATGGATTTACCTCGGAATTTTATCAGACATACAGGGAAGACATAATACCCATTCTCCTTAAAGTTTTCCAAGAAATAGAAGAGGAGGGGATACTCCCAAACTCATTCTATGAAGCTAACATCACCCTAATACCAAAACCAGGCAAATACACCACCAAAAAAGAAAACTACAGACCAATATCCCTGATGAACGTAGACGCAAAAATACTCAACAGAATTTTAGCAAACCGAATTCAAAAATATATCAAAACCATCGTACACCATGACCAAGTGGGATTCATCCCAGGGATGCAAGGATGGCACAACATTCGAAAGTCCATCAACATCATCCACCACATCAACAAAAAGAAAGACAAAAACCACATGATCATCTCCATAGATGCTGAAAAAGCATTTGACAAAGTTCAACAACCATTCATGATAAAAACTCTCAGCAAAATGGGAATAGAGGGCAAGTACCTCAACATAATAAAGGCCATCTATGAAAAACCCACAGCCAACATTATATTGAATAGCGAGAAGCTGAAAGCATTTCCGCTGAGATCGGGAACTAGACAGGGATGCCCACTCTCCTCACTGTTATTTAACATAGTACTGGAGGTCCTAGCCACGGCAATCAGACAAAACAAACAAATACAAGGAATCCAGATTGGCAAAGAAGAAGTCAAACTGTCACTATTTGCAGATGACATGATACTGTACATAAAAAACCCTAAAGACTCCACCCCAAAACTACTAGAACTGATATCGGAATACAGCAAAGTTGCAGGATACAAAATCAACACACAGAAATCTGTGGCTTTCCTATATACCAACAATGAACCAACAGAAAGAGAAATCAGGAAAACAACTCCATTCACAATTGCACCAAAAAAAATAAAATACCTAGGAATAAACCTAACCAAAGAAGTGAAAGACTTACATTCTGAAAACTACAAGTCACTCTTAAAAGAAATTAAAGGGGACACTAACAGATGGAAACGCATCCCATGCTCATGGCTAGGAAGAATTAATATCGTCAAAATGGCCATCCTGCCCAAAGCAATATACAGATTTGATGCAATCCCTATGAAACTACCAGCAACATTCTTCAAGGAACTGGAACAAATAATTCAAAAATTCATATGGAAACACCAAAAACCCCGAATAGCCAAAGCAATCCTGAGAAAGAAGAATAAAGTAGGGGGGATCTCACTCCCCAACTTCAAGCTCTATTATAAAGCCATAGTAATCAAGACAATTTGGTACTGGCACAAGAACAGAGCCACAGACCAATTGAACAGACTAGACAATCCAGACATTAACCCAGACATATATGGTCAATTAATATTTGATAAAGGAGCCATGGACATACAATGGCGAAATGACAGTCTCTTCAACAGGTGGTGCTGGCAAAACTGGACAGCTACATGTAGGAGAATGAAACTGGACCATTGTCTAACCCCATATACAAAAGTAAACTCAAAATGGATCAAAGACCTGAATGCAAGTCACGAAACCATTAAACTCTTGGAAGAAAACATAGGCACAAACCTCTTAGACATAAACATGAGTGACCTCTTCTTGAACATATCTCCCCGGGCAAGGAAAACAACAGCAAAAATGAACAAGTGGGACTATATTAAGCTGAAAAGCTTCTGTACAGCAAAAGACACCATCAATAGAACAAAAAGGAACCCTACAGTATGGGAGAATATCTTTGAAAATGACACATCCGATAAAGGCTTGACGTCCAGAATATATAAAGAGCTCACACGCCTCAACAAACAAAAAACAAATAACCCAATTAAAAAATGGGCAAAGGAACTGAACAGACGGTTCTCCAAAAAAGAAATACAGATGGCCAACAGACACATGAAAAGATGCTCCACATCGCTAATTATCAGAGAAATGCAATTAAAACTACAATGAGGTATCACATCACACCAGTAAGGATGGCTGCCATCCAAAAGACAAACAAAAACAAATGTTGGCGAGGCTGTGGAGAAAGGGGAACCCTCCTACACTGCTGGTGGGAATGTAAACTTGTTCAACCATTGTGGAAAGCAGTATGGAGGTACATCAAAATGCTCAAAACAGACATACCATTTGACCCAGGAATTGCACTCCTAGGAATTTACCCTAAGAATGCAGCAATCAAGTATGAGAAAGACCAATGTACCCCTATGTTTATCGCAGCACTATTTACAATAGCCAAGAATTGGAAGCTACCTAAATGTCCATCGATATATGAATGGATAAAGAAGATGTGGTACATATACACAATGGAATACTACTCAGCCATAAGAAAAGGGCAAATCCAACCATTTGCAGCAACATGGATGGAGCTGGAGGGTATTATGCTCAGTGAAACAAGCCAAGCAGAGAAAGAGAAATACCAAATGATTTCACTCATCTGTGGAATATAAGAACAAAGGAAAAGCTGAAGGAACAGAACAGCAACAGAATCACAGAACTCAAGAATGGACTAACAGGTACCAAAGGGAAAGGGACTGGGGAGGATGGGTGGGTAGGGAGGGATAAGGGGGGGCAGAAAAAAGGGGTATTAAGATTAGCATCCATAGCGGGGTGGGAAAAAGGGGAGGGCTGTACTACATAGAGAAGACAAGTAGTGATTCTACAACAGTTTGCTACGCTGATGGACAGTGACTGTAAAGGAGTATATAGGGGGGACCTGGTATAGGGGTGAGCCTAGTAAACAAAGTATTCGTCATGTAAGTGTAGATTAATGATTAAAGAAAAAAAAAAAAAAGCAGTTCCTATGTGGTGACCTCTAATGAGTTCTACACAATGATATAAAGGGCATATAAAAGTGTAGGCAAAGGGTCTGTTTGTGTTTATACAGAGGATCAAAGCTTATTTTGGCTACCCCGAAAATGAACTAAGATACGATATGAAAAAGAACTTCCAACATCAGCACTCTCGGGAAGACTCATGACAGATGATGATCAGCAATAAAAAAACTCCAACAAAGATACACGCACTGTCACAGATGTAGATGCACTCATCCCACCAGTTCCTGGACTTGCCATGGGAATGATGAAGGAGATATCTAAGCTGGCCTGTGCATACAGTAAAACAAAAATTGGACTGGATCTATACTGTTGGAACTCAACCAAGAATTAGGAGAAGTGCAAATTGTAGCACTCCAAAATCTTACAACCACAGACTATTTATCGTTAAAAGAACATATGGGATATGAACAGTCCCCAGGAATGAGTTGTTCTAGTTTATCTGAATTCTCTCAGACTGTTTAAGTTCAGTCGGACAATATCCACCATATCATAGATAAGTTTTCACAAATGCCTAAGGTGCCTAACTGGTTTTCTTGGTTTCACTGGAGATGGCTGGTAATTACAGGTATGCTTTGGTTAGGTAACTATATTCCTATTATGTTAATGTGTGTGCACAATTTAATTAGTAGTTTAAAACCTATCCATGCTGAAGTTACTCTACAAGAAGATATGTCAAAGAAATAATCAATCTTCCCAGGTTTTCTTCTGCCTGCTACTTCTATAGCTTTTCTTCTTCCTACCTAATCACAACCTTTAAATAGAACTCATGCCACATGTCGAATTTACCGAGTATCATAATTCTTCCAAGTGGTAAAGACACCTCAAGACAAATTCTGGGCATAGAAGCCACAGGACATAAATATGCAAAGAAGTAAAAAGCTAACCTTTTCAAACAATAAGGCTTCTCTCTCACTTACCAACTTAACATTTCCCTGTATGGCCCCGGAAGATGACTGGTTAGCCAGAGACGGGTAAGATTCCTCAAGGGAGAAACAACCTAAGACAGGCACAGTCGCAGGGGGTCATCTGGTGAGAAAATGAGGAGCAGCAGAGGTGAGGCTTAGAACCTCCCCTCTCATGTTCTGAGAGAAATCTTCTGCATACATGGATGTTTATTGCCCTCGTCTAGCTCGGATTAACACATAGTCTACAGGCACACACCTGATCATCTACATTTGCTCTCTTACAACACTAAACTCTGTTTTCTAACCTTATCTCGTATCTACCTACCACTTCAGCATTTTATTAAAAAGAATAATAACAGAGAAATGTGGTATCCACATATAAATCAAGTATAAAAATCAAATGAGTATTCATATTTGAACTGACTGTGTATAGTTCATAATGCATGAACAAAACCGAAAGCTTCTGTGATGATGCCCTTGCACTGTTCACCATGTAACTTATTCACTATGTAAGAATTTGTACTCCATGTAAGAATTTGTTCGTTATGCATCAGAAGATTGGAGACTGACGAAAATTAGGCTTGGGGTGGATTAATGATTGTGCATTGAGTATTGACCCCCCTATACAGAAATTTATTGTGGTTAACAACTATTTGATCAATAAATATGAGAGATGCCCTCACAAAATATATATATATATAAACACACTTCCAATTGTAAAATAAATAAGTAACCGGGATGTAATGTATAGCATAAGGAATATAGTCAAAATATTGTAACAAGTTGGTATGGTGATACCTGGTACCTAGAATTATCATGTATATAAATGTTGAATCACTGTGTTGTACACCTGAAACTAATGTAATGCAATACTGTTGTCAACTACCCTTCAATAAAATAAAATAAAAAAACTTTAAATGACTTTCAAAAGTTCTTAAGAAATATCAATTAGATCTGACCATTAAGAATTCCTACTTATAAACTACAACATCTTTTCAATACCTTGAAAAGACCCCCAGATCTTAATAGTCCTAGAGACTTAACCTCAAAGGCTAAAGAAGAACTCAAGTAAATAGAACAACACATTCAAAAAGCTCAATTATCAAAAATTGACTTACACAAACCCTTACTTTTATTAATTTACTTTACTCCCCATTCTCCCACAAGATTGCTCTGTCAATGTGACAGAATAAATATTTTTGCAGTATCAAACTAAACCCTTGTTACAACCTTACATTGACAAAGTAGCCTCCATTATCCTTTAAAGATGACAGACTAAGACAGATGATTAGTCAAGACCCTCACTCCATTATTCTTCCATTATCTAAACAAAATATTATGCAAGTATTTCAAGAAAATACTCATTAGCAGATTGCACTTTGATTTTTTAAGAAATATTGACTGTCATTACCCTAAGAATAAATTATTTTCCTTTTTTCTGTGTCATCAATAGATCCTTCCTCAAAAAACTTCTCCTAACCCATTATTAAATACTGTTGCCTGTTTTACAGATAGTACAAAATCTTTTAAAGCAGCTTATCCAACTTGTTCTAGTTTGTCAAAAACTTTTCAAACGTCTTTTACTTCTGCACAACAAAATGAGTTATATGTTGTATTGCAAGCTCTGCAACATTTTCTAAGTCCTCTCAATATTGTTACTGACTCTGCTTATGTTGCCTTTTTTGTTCCTCTTTTAAAAACTGCGACGTTGAGCACCGTATAATCCCCTATTAACACTTTATTTTCTCAATTACAAGCATGTATCCATCAATGTCTACAAACCTTCTTCATCTCTCATATACAGTCACATTCTAATTTACCAAGTCCTTTATCATACTATAATGATAAAGTAGACAAGCTTGTTTCTTTAGTTACTCACCAGCTCAACGCTATCATGACCTGACTCATGCTCCCTTCTTTACTTTGCAAAAGCGTTTTTCTCTGCCTCTAAAGCTCAAAATATCCTGAATTCTTGTCCAACCTGTTCTCAAATTAATTCTCATTTCCAAGCTAGAACTGTTCCCAGAAGAACACGTCCTAATGACCTGTGGCAAACAGATGTTACTATTGTTCCTGAATTTGGAACTCTCAAACATGTTCATGTTTCCATTGATACTTATTCTTCTGCTTCGTACGCCAGAGCTTTAACAAGAGTACGATCTCATCATGTTATTACTCACCTTTTACAAGCGTTTGCAGTACTAAGCATTCATGCCACCATAAAAACTGACAATGCTCCAGTTTACCTCTCCTCTAAAAAAATTTTTTCAGCTATACAATATCACTCATAAAACAAGCAGTCCTTACAATTCTACAAGTCAAGTTCTAATTGAACGTCGTCATCTTACTCTTAAGCATTATTTATTAAAACAAAAAGGGGTATTATTCCCCAATGATGAAATTAATTGCAAACCAACAATTAATGCATGCTTTACATATTCTCAATTTTTATCTCTTAAAGAGTGATGGATGATCAGCTATAGAAATACATTTTTCTGATGATATTTCTTTTTCTGAAACAGCAGCAGTTCCTGTGTAGTGGTCTCCAACAAGTTCTTCACAATGGTATAAAGGTCATATCAAAGTGTGGGGCAAAGGGTTTGTTTGTGTTGTTACAGAAGATCAATGCCTGGTTTGGCTACCCATAAAACGAATTAAGATACAATATGAAGAAGAACTTTCAACATCAACATCCTCCAGAAGAGTCATTCCAGAAGATGACCATCAAAAAACTTCAACAAGGGCCTGTACATCAAATACAGAAAATCGAAGCCCATCAAATGATAGTATCTTTGTTTTTATTCCCAATAATGGCACTTATGCATGTACATACTACACAAGATTGCATTATAACAGCAAGCATAAGTAACCCCCCTTATTTAGGCCATAGTGTAGTTCTTCACTGCTTATCTACTTGCTCCACTCCTGTGGGCCCTATTGTTTGGAAGAAGGATGGCAAAAAGATATATAGACAAAATAGAGGAAGACTTAGATAGTATAATGCAACTGATCAGTCTAACAGAAATAATACTCGCTATGATATTTACAAAAGTTTTAACCCAAAATGATATTAGCAATTATTCTTGTTGAGAAATTTCAAAAGGGAACTCCTGACATGTTATATAAAAGTAGTTATGTCTACCTAAACATATCACTCTCTCCAGAGAATGAGTTTTCCTCACCTAACATGTAGTTACAACTTGCAGGTCAGAGATTGAACAAGTCATCTTTTTGTGTAGCAAGAGATTCCTCTATTAGTAGATTATTAAAGAAAAATTTGATGAATAAGCATTACTCACCCTCCTAAAATTCTTACTTGTGAAGTTCAATTGAACTTGCCTGTCAGAACTACTGTAGTTTCTGAATGTATATATGTATTAACTGCACCCATATACCTTCCTACTGCAATTGTACCACTCGTGTAAAATAGCCTTTTAGATATAGACTTCCAAATAGCTGAGTGTTCTTACGCAGTAACAAAACATATCAACCCTTCTCTTCACATTATCGAGGTGTTTGTGGTGTAAGACGTATTCTTCCTGCCCTTATAGACCATCCCAGATATAAACACAGACCAGTTCTCGAGCCCTGCCACCTGATTGTAACGACAACTTGAAGTTGTTGGATCCTGTTGCTGTGGCTGTTGCTGCTGCATTCATCTTGTTGGTTCCTAGACTTGTCATAGAATGCAGAAAGAAATATCCAAGCTAGCCTGTGCATACAGTAAAACAACAAATTTGACGGCTTCTATGTTGTCTGAACTCAACCAAGAACTAAGAAAAGTATGAGTTGCAGTACTTCAAAACTGTGCTACTATAAACTGTCTATTGTTAAAAGAATATGAGAAGTGAAGTTTCCAAGAATGTGCTGTTTTAATTTATCTGATTTTTCTCAAACTATTCAAAATCAATTAGACAATATCCATCATATTATTGATAAGTTTTCACAAATATTTGGGTTACCTAACTGGTTTTCTTGGCTTCACTAGATATGGCCAGTAATTATAGGTTTGCTTTTGTTATGTATCTGTATTCCTATGCAGTTAATGTGTATATGCAATTTAATTAGTAGTTTGTTAAAACCTATACATGCTTACGTTATTCTACAAGAAGTTACGTCAAAGAAATAATCTTCTCATGTTTTCTTCTGTCTGCTTTTATAGCTTTTCTTCTTCCTTCCTAATTATAGCCCTTTGATAAAATTCGTGCCTCATATTTAGAATTACCGAGTATCATAATTCTTCCAAGAAGTAAAAATACCTCAAGACAAGTGCTACGCATAGAAGCCAAAAGCATTAAATCTGCAAAGAAGTAAAAAGCTAACCTTTTCAAAGAATATTGCTTCTCTCTCACTTACCAACTTTACATCTCCCTGTATGGCCCCAGAAGATGGCTAGTTAGCCAGAGACAAGTAAGATTCCTCAAGGAAAGAACAACCTAAGAAGGCACAGTCGCAGGGGTGGTCATCAAGTGAGAAATTGGGGGCCAACAGAAGTGAGGCTTAGAACCTCACCCCCGTTTTAAAAAAAATCTTCTGCACCATAGATGTTTTGTTGCCCTTGTCTTAGATTACTAGACCTGATCACCTACACTTGCCTTCTTACAGCACTAAATTATGCTTTCTATCTTTATCTTGCATCTACCTACTACTTCAGCATTTTATTAAAAAAATATGGGGGAAATGTGGGATTCACATATAAAGTATAAAAATCAAATGAATAATCATATGACTTGATTGTTTATAGTTCATGATTTCTGATCAAAACAGAAAGTTTCTGTGATACGAGTGCCCTTGCATTGTTCACCATGTAAGAACTTGTTCATTATGCTTCAGCAGATTGGAGTCTGTTGAAAGTTAGGCTTGAGGTTGATAAATGATTGTGTATTGAGTCCCCTATACAGAATTTCATTGTTGTTAACAACCATTTGATCAATAAATATGAGAGCTGCCCTCTCAGCACCACGTTTGAGCAGTTAAGCCTTGAGTCCCCTAGCTAGTCCTTTCAGATCTTTGATATCTCATCGCGTCCCCTCCCTTATCTGCAGGTCAGAAGCAGAAAAAAACCGACAGTAATTTAAAATGGCAAATGCTATAAAAGGTTCAAGTAAAGTCTCAGCGCCATCCATTTAATGCACTACTTTGGGCATCCCTATTAAACTGTTTGCATTTCCAGTGAGAAAAGAACAGTAGGTGTAAATGAGACTGGATTGAGGACTTCCTATCAAGAAGCTTGGCTGAAAAGTAATGCTGCAATGAGAAATTTTTGTTTCTGTTTTACTTATTAAGGAAAGGAGAATATAGAGGATTTCCAATATCATTTGTTTGAAGGAATATTTATTGAGACAGATTATTATGGGCAGCAACTTGTAATGGTATTTACTCCAGCAATATGCATAGATAGATACTTCAAAACTAACCACACTTTTCACAAGGAAATATTAGATGCATATAAATTCCTAACATTTACATTCTGGAGAAGGTAAAAACCTTTAAGGTATGACCCACTCATTTCTGGTTATTTCTTCCAAGCTATGACTAACATGAGGAATCAATTTTTTTTCCCCAAAGAAAGAAGTCAGAAAGAAAAGTAATGTTTGAAATATTTTATTATTTAATAGGTTATCACTGGCATATTCCAGTGATTTTTATAATGTAAGTTGTATTGTATTTGTAATTGATAACTAAGAGGACATTTAAGCAGTGATATATTCTTCAGAGACTGGATGTTGTTGTATTTTACTTTACCTAGTTTCTGACCAAACCCCTCCTCACCACTTAGATTCCATTTCTCATTAACGTACTGTGCCTTAAAAAAATCAGCGTCTTTCTTCAGTTTTCCCAGTTCACACATGACCCCAAAGCATAATAATAATTCAGTCTCTTAATTTTCACTTCTCTGCAGTATCTTGCTGGGGCATTGTATTTTTAAAACTCCTACTTTTAAAATACCAAAAAAAAAAAATGCCTTGCCACAGACAAGATTCTATGCGATATATGCAGGAATGCAAACTGAAAACAAAGGTAAAAATAATAAACCCTTTCTCTTGCCTTCAGTGTGATGGGCACTGAAAATCCCTACCGTGTACCAGTCGGTCGTTCAATGTCTTTTCATGATTGGTTTCCATCCTGACACGACGCATCGCAAACTGCTTCCAGTCAGTGTTTGCCCTTGGCGCCGGTGGAATCGGCGCCGAGCGCTTTTCCTCTCGCCCTCCAGTCAACCGCTGCTTCTCCCGTGTCAACCCACGGGCTGGGGGCTGCGTCCGCCCCAGGAACGGGGCGCTACGGACCCGAAACTTGGCGCTGAACCTCCGTCCACCCTCCCTCCCTGGGGGAAAACGGCGCCCGCGACCCGGAGGACGAGAAGGACAGTGGCAGCTCCTCGGGGCGGCACCCTCCTTGGACCCTGGCCGGGTCCGCCACGGGCCCCGGGTGGGTTTGCAAGAACCGCCGACCACCCACCCACCGATCCTGACCAGGTCCGCGGACGCCGGTGGGCTGCTCCTCGGCGGCCGGCTGAAGGAGACGAGCTCACTGACCCGGCGGCCAACCCCAAACTGGGCGGCCAGCCCAGCTCGCACCAACTCGCTGCAGGAACAAGGGTCAAGCTCACCTTGGAGTGTGCCGCCTGGGTACCGCCCGCCGCCTCGGAGTCGGCAAAGGACGCCCCGAAGGCTCCCACTTCCGGACCTGCGCTTATCGCCCCTTTCCACAGCCCCCATATCCGGGCCTGCGCGCACCGCCCCCAGTCAGGTCTCGCCCCGCCCTCCGTCTCCCGGCGTGCTCTGCGGGGGCAGGCACGGTTGGACAATAACAAACAGGTGGCGGAGTCCGCTGCCTTGCTGGTCCTTGGGCGAAGCCTCCGCCACTGCCCCCGGCTTCCCGGCCCCTCGGCTCCGACCGGCGGCGGTCCCCGCCCCCGCCCCAGAGACAAGGGCCCTGATGGCGTGCCCGCCTTGGCCGACACCCCTCCTGCCCGGGGCTCGGGACTGCGGCCGGCACTCGGGGCGCCGGCAGTTGTGTTGGTTGGCGGAGCCAGATGGGCAGTTGGTAGCTGCCGCCGGCGCAGAACAAGGTGCTGCCAGGTGAGCGCCGACGCTGTGTCCCCTTTCCCGCATCCCGGAGTGCGGCCCTGGGCGCGGGATCCCGGTTTGTCCAGCCCACCCCGCGCGCAGGTGTGAGCGGTCCCCGCCCGGCCGCAGGCAAGCCCCTGGGCTGCGGGAGGGACCGCGCCCTTCGGCTGCCGCCTGCCTAGGCTCATTGGCCGTGCCTCGGGCCCTCCCTGCACCCTTGCGTCTACCCGGGCGCATCCTGCTTGTCGCCGCGACTGCGCTCGGCCCTAAGGGCCTTTGACTCGAGGAACTGGGTCGAGACCGAACCGAGCGCACCGCGGGAGGAGCGAGTGGCCTCTCGGTCCCGACCCCGACCCGGAGAGCGAGGATCGGTGTGAAGTTACTCCCAGGAGTGACAGTCCCCGCCCGCCCACCGGTAGATTTGGGATGGGGTGTGTGCGGATTTCACAGCTTCGTTGGAAGAAACGGGACGGCGGGAGAAACGGCCGCCTCTGAGGGGACTGCCTGGAGTCTCTTCACCGCCTGGCGAATGCTCCCTGTTCATTGTCGTTTCCTAGTCCAGCCTTTTTTCCATCATGACTCTTGAAAACAGTGTGGTCCTGCCACGGGGTGGGGCGGGTCTGGGTGCCAAGAGACTGGTGTGCTCACTGCTGATAAAGTCTCATTACGGCCAGATACGAAGCCAGGTGGGGATGTCCGCCCCAGGTTTACTCTACGTAGAGCAGGGTTTTGGGCCATATGAAAATGTGCCTATCTTGGAATAAAACTAACTGCAAATCAACGATTAATGCATGCTTTACATATCCTTAATTTTGATCATTTAAAGGGTGTCAGATGATCAGCTATGGAAGTACATTTTTCTGATAATATTCCTTTCTCTTAAAAAAAAAAAAAGCAGTTCCTGTGTGGTGATCTCCAATAAGTTCTTCACAGTGGTATAAAGGTCATATCAAAGTGTAGGCAAAGGGTTTGTTTGTGTTTATACAGAGGACCAAAGCCTAATTTGGCTACCCAGAAAACGAATTAAAATATGATATGAAGAACTTCCAACATCAACATCCTTTGGAAGAGTCATTCCAGAAGATGATCATCAAAAAACTTCAACAAAGATCCTGGCCCTGTTGCAGTTGTAGCTGCATTCATCCCACCAGTTCCTGGACTTGCCATTGGAATGAAGAAGGAGATATCTAAGCTGGCCTGTGCATACAGTAAAACAACAAATTTGACTGGATCTATACTGTTGGAACTCAACCAAGAATTAGGAGAAGTGCAAGTTGCAGCGCTCCAAAATCGTGCGACTGTAGACTATCTACTGTTAAAAGAACATATGAGATGTGAACAGTTCCCAGGAATGTGTTGTTTTAATTTGTCTGATTTTTCTCAAAATATTCAAATTCAGTTAGACAATATCCATCATATCATTGATAAGTTTTCACAAATGCCTAGGGTGCCTAACTGGTTTTTTTGATTTCACTTGATATGGCTGGTAATTGTAGGTCTGCTTTTGTTATGTAGCTGTATTCCTATTATGTTAGTGTGTGTATGCAATTTAATTAGTAGTTTAAAACCTATACATGCTTATGTTACTCTACAAGAAGATATGTCAAAGAAATAATCAGTCTTCCCATGTTTCCTTCCATCTGCTACTTCTATAGCTTTTCTTCTTCCTTTCTAATTACAACCCTTTAGTAGAATTCGTACCTCATATCGAAATTACCGAGTATCATAATTCTTCCAAGTGGTCAAGATACCTCAAGACAAATGCTGGGCATAGAAGCCACAGGGCATAAATCTGCAAAGAAGTAAAAAGATAACCTTTTCAAAGAATATTGCTTCTCTCTCACTTACCAACTTTACATTTCCCTGTATGGCCCCGGAAGATGACTGGTTAGCCAGAGATGGGTAAGATTCCTCAAGGGAGGAACAACCTAAGACAGGCACAGTCGCAGGGGGGCCATCAGGGGGGAAATTGGGGATCAACAGAGGTGAGGCTTAGAACCTCACCCCCCCTGTTTTGAGAGAAATCTTCTGCATCCGTGGATGTTTTGTTGCCCTTGTCTAGCTTGGGTTAATACTTAGTCTATAGGCACAGACCTGATCATCTACATTTGCCCTCTTACAGCACTAAATTATGTTTTCTACCTTTATCTTGCATCTACCTATGACTTCAGCATTTTATTAAAAAAAAAATACGGGAGAAATGTGGGATTCACATATAAATCAAGTATAAAAATCAAATGGATAATCATATCTGACTTGATTGTTTATAGTTCATGATGCTTGATGAAAACCGAAAGTGTCTGTGATGACTGCCCTTGCTCTGTTCACCATGTAAGAACTTATTCACTATGTAAGAACTTGTTCACCATGTAAGAATTTGTTTGTTATGCTTCAGAAGATTGGAGACTGTTGAGAATTAGGCTTGGGGTTGATTAATGATTGTGCATTGACTCCCCTATACAGAATTTTATTGTTAACAACCATTTGATCAATAAATATGAGAGGTGCCCTCTCAAAAAAAAAAAAAGTGAAAGACAAAAAATTTAGAATAATGTAGTTGATCATTACTGTAAAGTTTTTATTTCATCTCAAAGAAATGCTGTCCTCTTGCCCTCGTCACCCCATTGTGGCAAGACAGGCCTTTCTTCACCCTTGACATCACGGAAACATACCCCCACGTTGAGACCTGCCCTGATCACCCACCTGAATCAGCCCCCTTTGCCTACCACTCTTATTAAATGTGTTTATGCCACTTTATACCACGTTTGCTTTCTTTTTGTTTAATGACATTTTCTCCTGGAAGATTGAACTGCATCAAGCAAAGATCACGTCTGTCTTCCTCACAGAATACCCAGTCCTGGCACTTAAGCTCAGTAGGTGTTTGTTGGGTTTGGATGAATAAATTAAATGAAATCATCTATGCCACCAATATTCCTTCCATTGTAGTCTCCATATTTTTTAGCTATTTAATCCTTAAGAAAAGAAAGAGGTTGACTCCTTTTCACCTGTAAGCTAAAGTCTATACATTTGGATTTGACAATTAGTGGCACTTATTAATTCATTTGCTCCTTCATTCATTAAACCTTTATTGGACACAGACAGGAAATTGCCTGCTTCCCTAGCTTCCTCTCTTCCAGCATCTCTCAGAGAGGACTGCCTGTCTTTCCTAGAGCTGCCCCCTCTGGCTGCTCTTCTCTTCTCAGTCCATTTGCCTTTCATTTTTCTCTGTCATTTTCTACACACTTCTTAGTATCCTGCTTATGATAATTCTGCCCACTTCTGGCCACACATACTGCCTTTTTTTAAAGGTCATTTTTATATCTTTAGTACCTGGCATTTTACAAGATCTGTGTTTGTGGGTGTTCTTACTATGTGTTTTAACTGTCTTGGGTATATAAAGTGCGTTAGGTGCTTTTCTATGTGTGTTGTCTTTCTTAATCTTTACATTAACCATATAAGATAGGGCTTTCAGTTTTTCTGCTAATTGAGGATCACACGTCCTAGGAGTGTGTTAATCGTATTCACTGTTACAGTTCATGGCTAACATGGTATATTGTGCATAGTCGGCAATATGTGAATAAAGTTCAGACTCACTAATAATTGAAGACAGTGCTTAAATATAAGGTAACATAATATTAGCAAGCATTAAAAATGATATTGGCAAGAACATAGTGATATTGTTGACTTGGAGCATTGCCTGAGGTGGAAAAGTTGGTAAAAGAAACAACCCTAATAGCCTTTAAATATTTGAGTGCTTTGACCCACCAGTTTTACTTCTAGGAATCTACTTTACGGAAGTAATCATAAGCGTAACAAGAAATCACACAGACGTTACATTTGTGAGGTTAAAAAGTAAAATTTTTATTACATAAAATATATAAGAATTTTATATAATAAGGAGATAGTAAGGAAATAAATTGGAGAATTTGCAAATTGAAATGCTTTTTGGCCATCAGTATTGATGTTTATGAAGGATTTGTAATTTGGAAACATGGTCATTATAAAGTCAGGATATACTAGGTAATGCTCTGTTAGAGCATACTCAAACTTTTTAGTGACTTTTAATGTTTTTCTCTCTCACACTACAAGCCCTACAGGAGGTGGCAGGGACCTTGCTTATTTTTACTCACCCAGGACCCAGCTTTGTTACTTTGGAGACTAAGGATCGGCTGTTTGTCATTTTAATCTGTTAGCTTCCTAGTTATTTTGCCTCATTCACTAAAAGATTCAGTAGTAATCTGTAGCATAACAGGAATACATACCTTAGTATATGTTCACTAGGTAGAGCTTTAGTATCTGTTTAGTTGGGCTGAACCTTTGGGGTTGCATTTGTAGTCTCTCTGCATCATCCATGAATGGTGGTGGTGAGGGAGTGTGCTCATAATGGATGGAATGGAGCTTTATTGTCGTGGAGATAACAGTTCTGGAGAAAAACCTGAAGGAATCCTGGGGTGACCTCAAGCATGTGACTTCTTAGCAGTCTTCACAGTGATACAGAAGAATCTTGCTGGTATAGGATTATTCACTGATTTTATTTAGAAACTGTCTTAGAGCTGGTTCCCAGAAATGCATGGTCCTTGCTTTAAAGAAGCTTATATTAAATAAAGGTGGGAAATATGAAAAGAAACATCACAACATATGCAAGCATAGAAGCACACACAGAGTACATAGCACAGCTAATGATTTGATTGCGTGATTAAACCTGTGGAAGAAAACATGTAGTGGGGAAAGTCAAGCTGATGAAAGGAGTGATGATAGCTGGTAGAGGAAGGAGGATTCTAAGCAGGGAGTACAAGCCCTGATGAAGACTGACTTTAAATGGCATGTTTTGTTCAGGGAGTTTAAGCAGTGTGGTGTTTGGGAGTGAAAAGTTGGGGGTGGTAGGGGGTATGAGCGTGGGAGGTTATGGTGAAGGGGAAGAAGCCCTATGGTTGCTGTCTTACTGGATGTTATTGTAGTAGCTAAAGGAATAAGAAGGTGAAACGGGACTGCCTGGGTTTGAATCCTCACTCATTAACCTATGACATTACTGAAGTCCTTAATTCTTAGTTTCCTTATCTATTAAATGAGGATATTATTGTCTACCTCAAAGGGTTTTTGTGAGGATCAAGTGAAAGCATTCCACTTAAGAAAGCATTTAGAATAACTGCCTAGAATATAGTAAACACTGATAAATGGTAGCTGCTGTTGTGAAAATTGTAGTCACTGTTGGTTTTACGCAGCAGAAAAACTTGCTCATCCTGGCATCTGGAATGGTCTCCCTGAAGGCAGTGTGGAGGCTGGTGGATGAGGGATAAGGAAGACATGGAGGGAGGGGAATGGCATCAGAACTGCACCAGAGTATGGATACCTTGAGGTGGCAGGGCTGTCTTAGAGGCTGTCTGCTACAGGTGCCATTTTTATTCCTGTTGTATGAAAGAATAAACAAAAACCATAAAGGAACTAACCTAAGATCATATGCAGTTAGTGGGGGCCAGAGTCAAACCCAGGCAGTCTGACTCCACAGACTGGGCTCTTTTTTTACCATTATATTTTAAGGACTGAGAAATGGCTGTAGGGTTTGGCGGTTTGGGGAGTTCTTTGGATGCCTTCCGATGGAGTGGTGTGGGTGGAAGTCGTATGCTTCTGGTTTCAGTGAATGTGTAGGCACAAAAACAGGAGATTACTCCTTCAGAAGGTAATCTTGAAGAGAGTAGTATAACCTCATGTTGTGTTACATACTGAATTACTCCTCTCCATAATCCAGAAATTTTTCTCTTCCAGTTCACTAAATTTAACCAGTGATGCCATTCAGTTGCCAATATAAACAAAACAAATATAAGCCAGTTTTAATCTGCTTCTGAAGAAAAGTGATAGTCTTTTTCCCAGTGCCTGACTGTAACTTGCAGTTCCTACCTTTAAAACAGTTTTTGATCTAATGTAGTTAAATAATTTTGAAAATACTAATTTTAAACATTTGCCCTTTCCTTCTTCCCTGATAATTTTACTCTAAAACTCCTGTGGAAAGAGATCTGCTCATTTTTGTTGTTGTCTTTCATCGCTTTCATTAATCTGTAGGGTTTTTTTGCCTCCAGTTGTTAAAAAAATGCTAGATTTTGAAATCTGTTCCTTTATTTTATAGAGAAAGAAGCTGTATTTTATACATTAGGTTTTGACTTGGCAACTAGTTAATGGCAGAGTCCTTTTGACTGATTTCTAGATCTGTGCACTTTCCTCAGAATGATGTAACTATTAGGGCCACAATTTCTTATGTGGGGCAAATTTAACTCAGTATGAGGTGGTAGAACTACGTTTAAGGGACAGCTGGCAGGAAAAAAGTCTGAGTAACTTATTTCCCCTAACTTGGAAGTAGCTACTATTTGCTATTACTAAGTTTAACCTTAAGACTAGTTTTTATTGTTACAAGGATGAAGTGGGGGAAGAACTTTTGGAGTTAGGAAGATATTTGATTATGTTTTTATTTTATTTTTTTCTTAATATAGAGGGATACATGAGAACTTTGTGAAATGTACACATAACTTTTATTCTAACCACTGGTCTCTTTCGTCCTTAAAGCAAATTATTTTTTCATGGCAGAACAGCTATAATACTCTTCACTAGTCTCATTTATTATTTTTTTTGAGCAATAAGTTTACTGAATTGCCCAGTTAGCCATCTTAGCCATCAAAACCTGTTTTTTTTTAAATTATTTATTTATCACAACTGTGCTATGTCTTATGTGAGGGTATTTGTATTTGCAGTGTGTTTGTAAAATTGACCACTTGTCTGTTTCTTTTAGTAACTGTATCCAAGTGTGAGAGAAACTCACAGAACCCAGAGAAATCATCATGAAATTATATGTATTTCTGGTTAACACTGGAACTACCCTGACATTTGACGCTGAACTCACAGTGCAGATGTGAGCTGCATTTCATTTATTCTCATCAGTATTGCATTTTGTGTATACAAAAAGTTAAGTATGATTTTGAGAAAACCATTCTTTTGTTAAGTAAGAGTAGCAGTATGGCACGTCTTAAATCTTTTATCTTAGCACTTTACATATGCAATTGTCATCGTTCTCCAAAATGCTAAAATTAAATACATTAAATTGTGCATTGTTCTGTTTTTGGGAATATATTATCTACAATTAAAAAAATCTTACCCACACTGATTTCAAACTGAAGCTATCAGAAGTAAGTTTTCATAGCTGATTACCATTCTTAAATTTCACAGGACATTGCTAAGGGAATTTCTAGCTATGGCAACATGTATCAGTCCTGTGCTTTTTAGTGATTTGCTTTTTCTCCCCTCATATGAATGAAGTCAGTAGTGTTTGTTTCTCATTTAGTGACTTAATGGCTAGTAACTCTCCAGCTTTGCAAGGGTTTCAAATATTTGACTAACAGACTCCTTATATTTGTGAAAAGTAGGGAGAGGTCTCAGTGTGGGGAGGATATGTTTTGTGGCCACACAGGAAGGAAATAGAGTAGCAAATATTTCCAAACCTTAAATTTTTATAGTGGCCATAATAGTCAAGACTTGACAGCAATACAGAATAAAAGCATCTGACACTGATATTACAATTAATTTGTAGAATTAATAATCTTAGTTTTAAAAATGGAATTACGTAAAAATAGAAATACCATCTGGGAATTCAACTCCTAGGAATTTACCCAAAGAATACAAGTTCTAGGATTTAAAAGGACATATGCACCCCTATGTTTATTGCAGCACCATTTACAATAGCAAAGATATGGAAACAACCTAAGAGTCCATCACTAGATGAATGGATAAGGAAGATGTGGTACATACACACAATGGAATACTATTCACCCATAAGAAAGAAAGAAATCCTACCATTTGCAACAACATGGATGGAGCTAGAGGATGTTATGCTCAGTGAAATAAGGCAGGCAAAGACAAATACCAAATGATTTCCCTCATTTATGGAGTATAACAATGAAGCAAAACTGAAGGAAGAAAATAGCAGCAGACTTAGAAGAAAGAACTAGTGGTTACCAAAGGGGAGGAGTGAGGGAGGCAGGTTAGGAGGGAGAGAGAAGGGGATTGAGGGGTATTATGATTAGTACACATGGTGCGGAGGGATCATGGGGAAGACAGTGTATCACAGAGAAGACAAGTAGTGACTCTGTGGCATCTTACTTCACTGATGGACGGTGACTGCAATGGGGTATGTGGGGGACTCGATAATAAGGGTGAATGTAGTAGCCACATTGCCTTTATTGTGAAACCTTCATAAGATTGTATATCAATGATACCTTAATTGTCGGGAACCAGTCTGAACCGCCAGTCTGATGGCACCTCGCAGAGGCCCAGAAAGAAGGAACCACAAAGCAGACTTATGAAAGGAATATCCCCGCTATCTCTCATTATTATGGTTTTTGGAAATGTTGTTATTGGTCACTGTACACCTAAATTAGAAAAACAAATTTAAAATACTTTGGGAGAAATGTTAGAGGCAAGACCCCCCTAATTCTTCCAGGTGGTAAAGATACCTCAAGATAACTGCTGGGCCTAGGAGCCATGGGGCATAAATCTGCAAAGAAGTAAAAAGCTAACCTTTTCAAAGAACATTGCTTCTCTCTCACTTACCAACTTTACATCTCCTTGTATGGCCCTGGAAGATGACTGGTTAACCAGAGACGGGTAAGATTCCTCAAGGGAGGAACAACCTAAGACAGGCACAGTCACAGGGAGGCCATCAGGTGAGCAATAGGGGGTCAACAGAGGTGAGGTTCAGAACCTCACCCACCCCCCGGTTTTTATAGAAATCTTCTCTGCCCATAGCTGTTGTTGCCCTTGTCTCGCTCGGATCAGTACCCAGTTTTATAGGCATGGATCTGATAGCCTACATTTGCTTTCCTACTGCACTAAACTCTACTTTCCATCTTTATTTTACATCAAGATTTAAATATCTTTTATGAAAAAGTAAACTGTGTTAAACAGCTCTCTATTAGAAACTGTAATCTTTATTACTTTTACCTACTATTTCAACATTTTAGTAAAAAATAATAGGAGGGGATGTGGAGAAGATACTGGAAACAAGTATCAAGTTATAATAAATAAGAATTGTTTGAGTACATTCCTTCTCCCCACCCAATTTGGCCTCCTGAGGAATTTCTAAATGACTCCTAGACCTGTTGGGTCCCAGGAAATAATAGAACAATAAAGCAAAGTCAGCATGAATGATTGCATGTAAAAGGGCCTGGCATGATTACAGACTCTCCCAATAAAAAAGATTACTACTACAGATATTACTGTAAATAGTTTAAGGAAACTTTAAGACAGACATGCGCCTGCTTCCTCCCCCCTAGGAAGAGTAGTGGCCTGACTGGGTCCCTTCTGATTCAGTGGTCATTATCCCCTTACCTCATCCCCCCTGTAATGCTTTTGTCTCTACAAAACTGGGCACCTACCCAAGAGTACAGTCTTCTGTTCCCACAATCAACTTAGTCTTGCTACACTGCTTTAATGATACACTGTTTTGATGTTTTTCTTTAAATCTGCACTTAATGCTCTAGATCTAGAAAAATAGACTTAGCTATATATATTTGTTAATCAGATCAATAGTAACCGTGGCTATTTTAGAATCAATAATAAGGGAACGGCAAGTAGGGCCCAGGCCAACTAGGTGTGAGGGAACAAGTCATGCTTGTTCCAAGACCTCCAGGGAAGCCAAGCAAGCATAACTGCAAAAATTAATGATTGCTAAGGCGCCAATAATCTTTAATCTTTAAAGACTGACCTTTATGTGAACATTTTTCCTGAAGGAATCAAATGATCTAATCTTTGTGAAACTGCATACTCAAAACATATATAACCTTGCTAAATTTCAATAAAAGAGGCCAGGCTCAGCTTAAGCTAGTGTCTGTGTCCTCATTCATTCCGTCAGTCGCCGACGCTGTTCCTCCATCAGACTCCTGGACTCGCTGGAGCTGGACTCCAGCACGTAATAAAAAAAAAAAGTTACCAAAATAAAAAATAAATAAAAATGGAATTACGAATATTTTTTTTTAAGTTCTAGATTTTATAAAACAATTTTACCTGTTAAGGGTTGATTTTTTTTTAATGCAGGAAAAGGAAGCAATTTTCATATGGTTTAGACTCAGTGTAATTTGTATAATATTATGTGGGGATTTTAACACCCTTTGTTCTTAGGATTTTTACGGACCTAATGTGAATTTGAACATAATCCTGCCTCTTACATAAAGAGCACAGAGATAAATACATCTATTGCCTATATTTAGTAGACTCACTTTTAGATGTGGTAAATGAGTGATTTATTCACCTCAGTACCAGCCAATTAATTATAGAATCCAATTCCAGAAACACACAGCTTGTATTTTTTGTTAGTATTCTTGGTGAGAAATTTTAGGGTGAAATTCATTGTCTTCAGATATTTTACATAGTGCTACTTTCATAATGAAAAAGTTTGTCACTGGGTAAATGGAAATAACTGATTTTTGCCTTTTTTTAAAAAGTGTGGCAGACCTTAAGCATGCCATTCATAGCAAATACAAGATTGCTATTCAGCATCAGGTGCTGGTGGTCAGTGGAGGAGAATGCATGGCTGCAGACAAGAGTGTGTGCACCTACAGTGCTGGGACGGTAGGTGTCTAAGAGCCCTGTTATTCAGACATGTGCCAGCTTCACACCACATTGGGGATCCGGAGCTCAGCATTCAAAAGGGGGGGCTCATCTGCTTCCTATGTTAAGGGCAGTGCACACAATGTTTTCAACATTTTACTTAAGTTCTGTTTTTTTTTCTTTTGCATTTTTACTTCTGTAGGACACATCCAATTTTTCTTTTTAACAAAGAAATAATCTTATGTGATTGTCACCTGCCATTCTTAAAAAAACCTTTTCAACAGAAAATGACATGGAAATAAAAGTTGAAGAGTCTCTTATGATGCCTGCAGTTTTTCACAGTGTTGCTTCAAGAACACAGCTTGCAGTGGTAAGATACAAATATAATTACTTTTTAAGATATAACACTTATTTACCTCTCATACAATTTAAAATTAAAAATTGGTGTATTTAACATAGTGATGTGTTACTAACATATTTGATAATATTTACATGAATTATTAGCTTAGTAGGCATTGGCAAATATTGTAATGAATTGATTGCTTTTTAAAGTGTTCAAATCTAAATAGCCAGTGTTCCAGATTATGAAGGAAGCATGCAAAAAAAAAACTTGAAAAATAAACTTGTTTTGAAAAAATATTTTCTGAATAGTGTCTTGTTTTTAAATTTTAGGCCCATACATTATTAGTCTTTCTGCATTTGCAAATAACTACAAAATCTTAGAGTGGAAAAGCTGTTTTAAACATGTTCGATTTCTTTCCTAAAAGATGGCATTTAGATAATGACTTCTGAACATTGCTTTAATGAGTAAAGAACATATGTTAAAATAGACATAGATGATGAGAGCTTACATAATTCTAAAAAATGTGACTTTTTTTCTCCATATCCGTATTTCGGTCCTGGAGAAAAACCAAGTGCCTTCCCAATACATACCTCTTGTATTGCTGCTTACCATCTGGTTTTCCTTTCTGACTTGCTACTGTTTTACTGTAATATTGGCTCTAAGCTATCAGTAGTAAGACACATTTTATTTCCAGATATGAAAAAATGCTTTGAAAAGCCAAATAACAGTATTTACCTTTTGTAAAAATAAACAAGTTAATGAAGTAATAGATTTTTATTGAATGTTAATATTTACTTTTTAAAGTAAATCTCTTAAAGCAGTTAGTATTAAAGTAGTATTCACATTCATGAAACAACCCAGTTTTTCACTTAGGTACAACATAAAAAGAGAATAAACTCAGCTTTCTAGAACATAGCTAATAAGCATTAAAGAGTCCAGGAATGTTTTTGGGAAAACAAAGTTATTTTTAAAAGCAAAAAAAATCTATAAAGGAAATTCATATATTAAATTCCTTTAGATTTGTTTTCTGATTAACTAAAAAAGAACAGTCTTGGTGTAGAAATATAGGCATACCTCATTTTATTGCACTTCATTTTATTGTGCTTCATAGATACTGTGTTTTTTACAAATTGAAGATTTGTGGCTACCCTACATTGAGCAAGCCTTTGCTGAGTTGCTCTTTATAGATGCTCTACCAGTATATAGTCACAGCAGCAATGAGTTGGGAGTTTCTCTTCCTCTTCACTAATACATTAGAATACATCCATGCATACTTGTAAGTTCACATATGCAAATGTGCACACCAAGGTTAGGTTCTTTCACTGTTCGTTCTTTTTCAATATAGGAAATGTATGAAGTTGCCAAGAAACTTTGCTCTTTCTGTGAAGGTCTGGTCCATGATGAACATGTTCAACACCAAGGCTGGGCTGCAATCATGGCAAATCTAGAGGACTGTTCAAATTCATACCAAAAACTACTTTGCAAGTTTGAAAGTATTTATTCAAATTATCTGCAATCCATAGAAGACATGGAGTTAAAACTTAGTATGTTTGCCATTAAAATGGATGATAAAATGTTTGCTTAAATTACCTGTGCAATTTATCAATTTCGGTAACTGTAATTTTGTTTCTAATAGGCCATGTATTTATTACAAAGGAAGTTCATTTTATGAGACTTGCGACTTTTATAGTCTCTAAAATTTTAAAGTTTTGGCCAGTCTTATTCACATATTTTAAGGATGTCTCACATTTCTTTTTCTTGTCTTGTTTTCTTAATGAAAAGGCTCAAAATACTTTTGAAATCATTTATAAACCCAAGAATCTTTGCCTCCTTCTTGCCCTGCTACCAACTTTACAATAAACTAAAGCAAAATGTAAAAACATATCTAATGGAAATGGAAGTTTTCAGACATTAGGCAACTGAGGAAAATTTTCTAAATACTGCCATACGATATAGCTAAGATAGTGCCATACAATATAGCTAGATAGATGTGTATCTGATAATAAAATGTTACCTATTTATTTCAAAATGCTAATCTCTAACTAGAGCCATCCTATTATTTTACTGACAGACATTTTGTATTTTAAGGTTAGGAACTGCGGTTTCCATAATGGCCAAGGTCCCATTTTTGGAGTACCTGACCAGACATAGTTACAGGGAATGTTTGGGAAGACTGGATTCTTCACCTGAACATGAAGGCCCAGAGCAGGCTGAGATGAAAACTTCCACTGATCCGGTGCTCTCTCCTGATCTGCCCAGAACAGCAACCAATCCTCATTAACCTTACTTCACAAGTCAATGGAACATGCAGCCCCAGATACCACAGATGCTGAGAGTAGAAAAGAAATGAAAGAATCTTGTCCAAGCACCATCAGTCAGGGTGAAAGCTCCAGTAGATACTAAAGATGGTGATCCACCTGTTTTTAATGTGTCTTTGTTAGACTGGATAAATGTTCAAGACAGACCTAATGATGTGGAATGGTTGGTCAGGAAGTGCTTTGATTCTATGAGCAGGGTAAGTATTGTCAGTTTCTTGATGTTTCTTGTGTCATTTTAACAACTTAAGATTCTATTATTTGTGTTAAATATTTTATATAATGGATGGACAGGTTTTACGTTGTTGCAGGAACCTTGGAGTAAAACTGTTCCTCAGTTAGGCTCTTTCATCTGTTAGGTAAAAAGTGATCAGTCTTACTGTTTCCATTCTTGAGCTGTGAGTACTGAGCACTCTGTAAATAAAAGTCAATAGGTAAAATGGTAGTATTTGGTCACCTCTGGCCTGCCCTATTTCTAACATTAATTAATAACAGATCAGATGTTCACATTTACAGATAATGATGACTTTCAAGCATTTTTTGAAAGAATATTAAAAGATGTAATTCTGTTTTTACATTCACAGTTAAATTTTGTTTTTTAGACACTGAGAATCATTTACATTCAGTCAAACACACGAGTTCTTGAGTGGTTAGTTCATGGAGTAACCACCACCCAAAAGAAGATACTAAACTTTTCCTTTTCCCAGAAAATCCCTGTGTGCTTCTTTCTAATCAGCATTGTCTTGGAGGAAACCTCTTTTTGACTTTTAAAAGGAGAAAATTTAAATACTGCATATGCCTGAGATATTTTGTAATTCAAAACTCAGACATTGGATTTTTAGTTGTATTTTGTAATTATGGTAAGCTTGTGTTTTGGATTAAGTTCTCCCCCAGATGCACTTACAGAAACTTTTAAATCTCTTCACATCTGATCCATAAGCTGATAGAATATCTTTGAAGCCAGAAAGGAAGTTGATGGGGACACATGTTTCAGTGATGCAGAAATATGACCTAGTATTTTGAAGGCTGCTGTTGTCTAAAGTTAAATGGCAGAAACAGCTAAACTTTCCTGAAATGGCACTCATTTGGGAAAGATACTTCATCTTTGATTGATTACTGAGAGGAAAGGCATTGCCTGGAATGCCTGGTAAATAGCACATAGTTTTCTTGTTTAAATCATAGAACAGTAAAGTGGAAAACTTTAAATCCTTGATTTCTCCTTAATTCTTTCAATATCCATTTCATTGATGACACCTTGTAGAGTAAGCATTTCATGTTGGCTATTTATAATTGTCATCAAAGGAAACTTAAGACATTTGTTCCTGGTCATAGGAGTATGTAATATATTTTGTAAAGATTACTTCCACAAATGAATGAAAACAAGTGTTCTGTTTAAACTGTTGACATTTAGTAGCCAAGAAATTTCAACTACGATTGTGGAATATCAGTTATGTGCTTATGATCTGGCTGAATGAGGCATTATTTTTTTAAAATTACACTTGCATCAGAGATCAAGGCTACAGACTATGAAGAGAACCGCCTTTTTTTTTCCCTAGTGGATTCTTTTTTTTGTTTTTATTGAAGTATAGTTGATACACAATCTTAGTTTCAGGCATACAACACAGTGGTTCACATGTTAACCCATATTAAATCCTCACTACAACTAGTGCGGTTACTGTCTGTCAACAAAGGAAGATGTTACGGAATCGTTGGCTATATCTTCCATGCTGTACTACCATCCCTATGACCAACTTATATTATGATTGAGAATTTTTGTGCCCCTTTATCCCCCACCCTACCCACCCATTCCATCCCCTCCCCCATGGGAACCACCAGTCACTACTCAGTGTCTTTGGGTCTACTGCTCTTATATTCATTTTGTTTTTGCTTTGTTTTTAGATTCCACCAATAAGTGAAATCATATGGTATTTATAATTTTCCACCTTGCTTATTTCATTTAGCATAATGGTCTATCCGTGTTGTCACAAATGGCAGGAGTTCTTTCTTTTTTATGAGTGAACAGCATTCCATTGTGTATAAGTACATGTGCTCTTTATCCATTCATCTATTCATCAGCACTTTGGTTTCGTCCATATCTTGGTTATTGTAAAATAATGTGGCAGTAAACATAGGGATGGGGTGCATATATCTTTTCAAATCAGGGATTTTTTTCCCCTTTGGTAAATTCCTAGAAGTGGACTTACTGGGTCATATGGTATTTTTATTTTAAGATTTTTGAGGACCTTCCATACTGCTTTCCACAGTGGCTAGACCAATTTACATTTCCACCAACAGTGCACAGGGGTTCCCTTTACTCCACATACTCACCAACACTTGTTGTTTCTTGTCTTTTGGATAGTGGCCATTCTAACTGGTGTGAGGTGGTATCTCATTGTGGTTTTGATTTGCATTTCCCTGATGATTACTGGTGTGGAACATCTTTTCATATGCCTATTGGCCATCTGTATTTCATCTCTGGAAAAGTGTCTGTTCAGGGCCTCTGCCCATTTTTTTCGTCAGGTTATTTTTTTTTTTTTAGTGTTGAGGCATATGAGTTCTTTATATTGAAAGATAACCCCTTTGTCAGGTAAATCCTTTACAAATATACTCTCTAATACTGTAGGCTGCCTTTTCTGCTGATATATCCTTTACTGCCAGAAACTTTTAGTTTGATGTAGTTCCACATGTTTTTTATTTTATTTCCCTGGCCTCAGGAGACATGTCGAGGAAAACATTGCTTATGCTTATGTTCAAGAGATTTTTGCCTGTGTTTTTTCCTCAGAGTTTTATGGTTTCATGGGTTATGTTTAGGACTTTCATCCATTTCGAGTTTCCTTTTGTGTATGGAGTTTAAAGAGTAATCAATTTTCATTCTCTTGCATGTAGCTGTCCATTTTTCCCAGCACCAGTTATTGAAGAGACAGTCTTTTCCCCATTGTATATTCATGACTCCTTTACCATGTCTTAATTGACCATATATGTGTGGATTTATATCTGGGCTCTCTGTTCTGTTCCATTGATCTATGGGTCTGTTCTGGTACCAGTACCATACTGTTCTTGATTACTGTAGCTTTGTAGTATAGCTTGAAGCCATAGAACATGATACCCCCAGCTCTGTTCTTCTTTCTTAGGATTGCTTTGGCTATTTGGGATCTCTTGTGGTTCCATAAGAATTTTAGGATTATTTGCTCTAGTTCATTGAAAAATGTTATTGGTAATTTGGTAGGGATTGCATTGATTATGTAAATTGCTTTGAGAAGGATCATCATTTTGACAATATAAATTCTTCCTATCCATGAACAGGGGATATATTTCCATTTGTTTGTATCTTCTTTAATTTCTTTCATCAGTGTCTTAATAGTTTTAAGAGTACAGGTCTTTTACCTCCTTGGTTAGATTTATTCTGAGGTATTTTATTCTTTTTGATGCAATTGTAAATGGAATGGTTTTCCTTTCTCTTTCTAGTTCATTGTTAGTATATACAAATGCAACAGATTTCTGTGTATTAATTTTGTATCCTGCAACTTTGCTGTATCCATTTATTAGTTCTAATAGTTTTCAGTGGAGTCTTTAGGTATTTCTGTATGTAGAACCATGGTATCTGCAAAGAGTGACAGTTTTACTTCTTCCTTACCAGTTTGGGTGCCTTTTATCTCTAGCTTGTCTGATTGTCATGGGTGAATAAAAGTGGTCATAGTAGGCATCCTTGTCTTGTTCCTGATCTTAGAGGGAAAGCTTTCAGGTTTTTGCCATTGAGTATGATGTTAGCTGTAGGTTTGTCATGTGTGGCCTTTATTATGTTGAGGTACGTTCCCTCTATAACCATTTTGTTGAGAGGTTTTATCATGAATGGATGTTGAATTTTATCAAATGCTTTTTCAACAGCTATTGAGATGATCATACAGTTTTTATTCTTCCTTTTGTTAATGGAGTATATTACATTGGTTTTATGAATATTGTGCCATTCTTGCATCCCTGTAATAAATCCCACTTAGTTGTGATGGATAATCCTTTTGATGTGTTTTTGAATTTGCCTTGCTAATAATTTGATGAGGATTTTTGCATCTATGTTCATCAAGGATATTGGTCTACATAATGTCTGTGTCTAGTTTTGGTATTAGAATGATGCTGGCTCACAGATGAGTTTGGAATTATTCTCCTTTCTACTTTTTGGAGTACATTAAGGAGGATGGGTATCAGCTCTTCTTTATATGTTTATTAAAATTCAGCTGTAAAGTCAACTGGTCCTGGATTTTTATTTGTTGGGAGTTTTTTGATTACCAGTTCAATTCTGTTACTGGTAATTGGTCTGTCCAGATTTTCTGTTTCTTCCTGGGTCATCTTGAAAGGTTGTGCTTTTCTCAGAATTTTTCCATTTCTTCTAGGTTGTCCAATTTATTGACTTATAGTTTTTCTTAGCATTCTCTGATAATTCTTTGTATTTCTGTTGTATCTATTGTGACTATTCCTTTTTCATTTCTGATTTTATTTATTTTTGTACCCTTTTTTTCTTGATAGCCTAGGACTGTCTATTTTCTCAAAGAACCAACTCTTGGTTTTGCTGATTTTTTTTCCATTGTTTTATTCATCTCTATTTTATTTCTGCTCTTATATTTATTATATTCCTCCTTTAATTTCTTTGGGTTTCATCTGTTTGTCATTTTCTAGTTTCTTTCTTTGTGAGTTTTGACTGTTTATTTAGGATTGTACTTGAGGTAGGCCTGTATTGCTGTGTACTTCCCTCTTAGAACTGCTTTTCCAGCATATGGTAAATTTTGGACTGTTGTATTTTTGTTTTCATTTTTCTCCAAGTATTGCTTGATTTCTTCTTTGAGTTCATTGATCCATTGATTATTTAGAAGCATGTTGCTTACCTTCCATGTGTTTGTGGGCTTTTTGTTTTCTTCCTTATTCATTTCTAGTTTTGTACTATATTGTGGTCTGAGAAGTTGCTTGATACAATTTTAATCTTTTTAAATTTAGTTTAGTTCTTTTCATGGCCTAGTATGTGATCTCTTCTGGAGAGCATTCCATGTACACCTGAGAAAAATGTGTATCCTGTTGCTTTTGGGTGGAATGTTCTATAGGCATCTTTTAAGTCCATCTGATCCAATGTGTTGTTCAGTTCCTTTTTTTCCTTATGTATTTTCTGTCTGGTTGATCTGTCCACTGATGTAAGTATGTGTTAAAGTCCCTTAATAAGATTAAGTTGCACTCTGTTTCTCCCTCTAGTTCCATTAATATTCATTTTACATATTTATGCGCTCCTATGTTGGGTGTGTAGATATTTATAATTGTTATATACTCTTGTTCGACTGATCCCTGCATCATTATATCTTTGTCTCTGTTAGTTTCTTTGTTTTGAGGTCTATTTTTTCTTACACAAGTACTGCTACTCCTGCTTTTTCTTCCTTGTTATTGACATAAAATAATTTTCCATCCCTTCACATTCAGTCTGTGTATATACTTCTCGTTTTGAAATGAGTCTGGTAGGCATATAGATGGGTCTTTGTGTCTTATTCATTCTGCCACCTTATGTATTTTGATTGGTGCATTCAGTCCATTTAAGGTGGTTAGGTGTGTACTTACTCCATTTTATTGTTGTCCAGTTGTTTTTGTAGTTCCCTTCTGAATCTTCCTCTCTTACACTCGTTATTTGATGGTTTTCCTTAGTGTTGTGAATGGATTTCTTTTTTTTATCTTAAAAAAATTTTTTTTCACTATTATTATTTTTCAGTTTCTGATTACCATAAGGTACCTGGATAGTTACCTAAATGTATAACAGTCTTAAAGGACTTCTTTTTTCTTCTTACTCCTCCACAGTTTGAGTGTTAAATGTCATAATCTGAATTCTTTGTGTATCCCTTGATTGATTTTGTGTATAGTTGATACCACTATTTTTTTTAATGTCATACGTGCTTAGTAAGTAATTGGTCTTCTACCTTTAGTGTGGGTTCATTTTCACTGATGAAAAATATTTATGCTTAACATTTCTGTCTATTGAAGTCCCTTTAACACATCCTGTAAGGTCAGTTTCATGGCGCTGAATTCATTTAACTTTCACTTATCTGATAACTTTGAATCTTTCCTTCAATTCTGAATGATAACCTTGCTCAGTAGAGAATTCTTGGTTGAAGGGCTTTGTGTCTCAATACATTAAATATTGTTGTCACTCCTTTCTGGCCTGTAATGTTTCTGCTGAGAAATCTACTGGTAGCCTGACGGGGTATCCCTTATAATTAATTGTTTGCCTCTCTCTAGCTGCTTTCAGTACCCTCTCTTTATTCTTAATCTTTGTCATTTTTATTATTATATGTTCTTGGTATTGTCTTCCTGGGGTTCCTTTTGTTAGGGACTCTCCAGCTTCCAGGATTTGGATGTCTATTTCCTTCTCCAGATTGGTGAAGTTGTCAGCAATTATTTACCCAAATAGACTGTCTACTCCTTTGTTTCTCTCTTGTCCCTCTGGTACTCCTATTATGTGAATATGGTTCCATTTGGAGTTGTCACACAGTTCTCAGCATTCTTTCCTTCCTAGAGATTCATTTTTTTCTCTGTTCTCTAATTTCCATTTTATTGTCACCTTTGCTTGCAGCTATCTAGCATTCATTCCCTCCATTGTATTTCTCATTTCAGTTAGTTTTCTTCAGCTCTGAGTTCCTCTTTTTTAGCTCCTTTTTGTTGATGCCCTCCCTGAGATCAACAGTATTTTTCTGCAGTTCAGTGAGCATATTTATACCTGTTGCTTTGAAGGCTTTGTCAAGATTAGTGATCTCTGTTTCATTTGGCCTTCCTTTTGGTGTTTTATACTGTTTTGGAACATCTTTATCTTCTCATTTTAATTGGGTTTCTGTGTTTCTTCCTTTGTATTACATAGATTTGCTGTGCCTTCTGGTTTAGTAAGTAATGACTCTATGAAGAAGGCGAACTGTGGTGCCCAGAATCTCAAGACTCTTTGCTCACCTCTCCCTGGTTCTCCTTTGCCATAGAGCTCCAGTTGTTGTCATTGAGCTGTGGGCAGGGCCACCTTTCTGCCTGTCTGCCAGCAGTTCCTGATCTCTCTCAGCAGAGGCCCTTTGTGGGCTGAGTAGCAGCATTTCTGCAGGGATCATTGTGGTTGGGTGGGTGCACAGGGAAGCAATTTGGGGTTGAGCCACCAGCAGTGGGTATGGAATTTTGGGGACTCTAGCACACCTGTCTATTTGGCCTGGGGGAGGGCTCAGGAAACCTCACCTACCTGACCTTTCTCCTATGGCAGTGGGTTCCATCCAAACCCTGCTCCTCTTGCACTCCTCCTGCCAGTAAATCTTTTCAACTGCCACCTCTGTGTTGGGTCTCAGTGGGACTGGCAGAACATGTCAGTCCTTCACAAGCACTAGGGGTCCCAGCCTCACAGAATGCTCCAGCTCTCCCTGGTATCCAGCCCTGCTAAATCACCAGAACCCAAGGCAGTGTGGATTCATGTTCTCAGAGCAGATCTCCAGGGCCAGGTGTGCAGAGTTCCTGATTTCTTATCCCAGCCATACTCGTTTCTCTTCCTCCCACCTGTGGGCTGGAATGCAGGAAAGGCTGGGGTCCCCTCTGCCACTTTACCTTCTCTGTGTGGTCTTCACCAGGTGTAGGTGGTCTGGCAGGGTTAGTTGTATTTGCTGTAGTTGCTTCCTTGGGGTGTCTGTGTGGGAGGAGGTTTCGACATTGCCTTCCAACTCCACCATCCTTTTTGCCAGAAGTGTCAAGAACCACTTTTTGAAAGGACTTGAAATTGCCTTTTGTTGGCATGTTTAAATGAATTCTCACAGAGCCATAGGTTTTATTCACTTTGTATCATCACAAGAGAAGAAGAAAAAATCCTTTTCTGGCTTAAGGGAAATTCAAAAGAATTTATACCTACAGAATACAGAGATTAGCTACCATATTATTACTAGCATAATTATTATAGTAATACTGCTTATACATTATTGACTTTTGAGAGGTTAATGGCTACTTTCTTAGGCCAGGGCAACACTGCCCAAAGATATTTCACATGGCTGTTACATTATGAAAGCCAAACCTAAACTTTAATTCAGTTGTACTAATTCACCATAAAGTTAGTGAAGGGCACCTAGAACTTGGCCTGTCACACAGCACTCTGAACAGCTGCACATGCCCATTAGGTTTTTTTTTTGTAAGTATTGTTCATATATATCTTATGTTGGTTTCAAATGTACATCACAGTGGTTCAACAGTCTCCGTGATCAATTTATATTGTGATTGTGAATTATTGTGCCCCTTTATCCCTCTCCCTTTATGTAACCACTCATCACTTATCAGGGTCTATGAGTCTATTGCTGTTGTTCCTTCTGTTTTACTTTGTTTTAGTATTCCACAAATAAGTGAAATCATATGGTATTTGCCTTTCTCCGCCTGGCTTCTTTCACTGAGCATAATACCCTCTAGATCCATCCATGTTGTTGTATAGGAGAATTTCTTTTCTTTTTATGGCTGAATAGTATTCCATTGTGTATATGTACCACATTTTCTTTATCCATTCATTTATGATGGATACTCAGGTTGCTTTCATATCTTGGCTATTTCAAATAGTGTGGCAGTAAACATGGGATGCATATATCTATTCAAATCAGGGATTATGTTTTCTTCAGGTAAATTCCTAGGAATGCAATTACTGGGTCAAATGGTATTTCTATTTTTAGTTTTTTGAGGAGCCTCCATACTGTTTTCAACAGTGGTTGCACCTATTTACAGTCCCACCAACAGTGAAGGAATGTTCCAGTTTCTCTGCATCCTCACCAGCATTTGTTGTTTCTTATCTTTTGGAAGATTACTATTCTGACTGGTGTGAGGTGATATGTCATGGTGGTTTTAACTTTCATTTACCTGATGATTAGTTATGTGGGTGGAGCATCTTTTCATGTGCCTGTTGGCCATTTGTATTTCTTCTTTGGAGAAGACCCATTACTGGGTGTTTTTGGTTTTTTTTTTAACAGCTTCAAACATATTTGAATGGATTCCTCATCCCTGAAATATTCCTTAGCTTTCCTATTCATTTTTTTTTTCATTACGGCATTACGGACATACATTCCCATGAAGGTCTCACATGGAAGAACAACCAACAAGTCCCCACCCATACCCCGCTGCCGTCACTGTCCATCAGAGCAGCAAGATGCCACAGGTTCACTATGTGCCTTCTCTGTGCTGCACTGTCTTCCATGTAACCCCTCACTCCAGGTGTACTAAACATAATACCCTTAACCCCCTTCTCCCTTCCTCCCCACCTGCCCTCCTACACCCCTCACCTCTGGTAACCGCTAGTCCCTTCTCGGAGTCTGAGTCTGCTGCTATTTTGTTCCTTCAGTTTTGCTTTGTTGTTATACTCCACAAGTGAGGGAAATCATTTGGCACTTGTCTTTCTCCACCTGGCTTATTTCACTGAGCATATTATCCTCCAACTCTGTCCATGTTGCAAATAGTAGGATTTGTTTCTTTCTTATGGCTGAATAGTATTCCATTGTGTATATGACATTCATCTACTGATGGACACTTAGGTTGCTCCATATCTTGACTATTGTAAATGGTGCTGTGGTAAACATAGGGGTGCATATGTATTTTTCAATCTGAGAACTTGTATTCTCTGGGTAAATTCCAAAGAGGGATTCCCAGGTCAAATGATATTTCTATTTTTTTAAGTTTTTTGAGGAACCTCCATATTGCTTTCCACAATAGTGTGTGGGGGGGAAGGGTTTGGGTCCTGCTGGATCAAGGCTTTGGTACGTTACCCTGTTTCGTGAGGTCTGCTCTGTTCATGAGGTCTGTATACAGTCTGGTGCAGCCTTCTTTCTTGTTGCTGTTTTAGGGTTAGTTGTATTAACTATATTTTCATACTATATGTGGTTTGGGGAGGAGTTCTGTGTCTCACCTCTCACACCGCCATCTTAAATCAATATGTTGACCTTCAATTTTCTTTTTATAAAATGTGATACCATTTTTACTTAAATACCTCAGTTACTATTTGTGGTCATCAACCCACAATATATCCTAATTTTCCTAATCTTTAAGATCTTTATATCCATTCAGTCCACATTCAAATTGAATATTTGGGTTTTTCGTTAAATGCTCAGAGTGTGAAGAATTTTTTGATTAAAAAATTCATGGTTCTCTTGGAATCTTACATTTTTAATATGGAAGGCATCCTCAGAGGTCCCTTTTTATCTGAAAACTAATACAGATAAGCTGAAATTTAGGGTCTTCAAGTTAGAAACTCCGTAAGAGTCTTTAACATTGTAATTTTCTTTAGTTAGTGTGTACTACTTAGCAGGCACAAGCAGTGGTTGGGGCTCCTGGGATTGGATTTTAAGGGGCTTGATAAGTGGGATGGTGTATAAGACTAGATAAGCAATAATTAATTGATGTAGAGGCTTTTTAGAGGGAGACAGGATTTATCACTCAAGCAAGAACCCCAGGGATTGGAGGAATTTTGTTGTTAGGTTCTATATTAGAACTCAGGAGACAGCAATGTTCAATGCTGAGTAAATTGGAAATGCACCCACTGTCATTCAATTCAGTGTGATACACTTAACTACTGGAACTTAGCATAAACCCCACAGGTTAAGGGGCTCAGACCCACAGCACTGCCCCCACTTCAAAATCCCAAGCCCCCAGGCTACTTGCTCTTATGTCTGACTTGGCTACAAGTTTGGGGATTCCCATGACCGTCCTTCAGTTTTGATAATTTACTAGAATGACTCAGGAAAATGCTGTATTTAGGGTTATTGCTGATGTACTGCTAAAGGGTATAAAGGGACAACCAGATGAAGATATACCTAGGCAGCAAGGTCTGGGCAAGGTCTACATGCTTTCCCCAAGCATGTCACCCTCTCAGTTCACCAACCCAGAAGCTCTGAGCCTCATTTCAGTTTTTGTTTGTTAATGGGGTTTCATTACACAAGCATGATGGATGAAATCATGGGCCATTTGACAACTTGATTTCCAGTCTACCACTCTTGAACATGGGAGGCAAGAATTCTTTTTAACTTGGCATAGTGATTGCAAATAAACCTTTAAAAATGTAGAGGTAAACATTCCCAAGAGAGTACTGCAAAGGAAGAATAAGGAGGGGAACTTTGGAGCTGTCATGATTATTGGAATATATTTTAAAAAGAAGTTTGAGTATTGGTGCAAGAAGCAAACCCCATAGAAAATCCCAGACACAAAAAACATACCAGAGACTTTTTTTTTGATGTCCTTGTTTTTTATTAAACATTGATACACAATTTTATGAAGGTTTCACATGTGCAACATTGTGGTTAACTACATTCACCCACATTATCTAGTCCCCCCAACACACCCCATTGCAGTCACTGTCCATCAACATAGTGAGATGCTATAGAGTCACTACTTGTCTTCTCTGTGCTGCACTGCCTTACCCGTGATCCCCTCCCACACCATGTGTACCAATCATAATACCCCTCAATCCCCTTCTCCCTCCCTCTATCCTCCCCCACCCATCCCCTTTGGTAATTGCTACTCCCTTCTTGGAGTCTGTGAGTCTGCTGCTATTTTGTTCCTTCAGTTTCACTTGGTTGTTACACTCCACAAATGAGTGAACTAATTTCGTACTTGCCTTTTTCTGCCCGACTTATTTCATGGAGCATAATACCCTCTGGCTCTATCTGTGTTGTTGGAAATCATGCGAGAGAATTTAATGAACGATAAAGTGATTTAAACTAGATGAGAAAACATAATTTAGGACAAGTGAATAACTTTTTTTTTAAGTTCTTAATAAATCTTGGGTTGAATAAAGATTTAATTGAGGGAAAATAAAAGCAAAGAAAATGTAAATCTAAGGCTGGCCCAAAGGGGAGGGCTTATTGGAGATTTTACTAGAGAACATGCATTCTTTTCTCATCAGTCTGTACTTGATGACACACTACCACAGTCTCTGAGACCAAGAAAACTGCCTTCTGTTACTGCATCCTTGCAGATCACCTGAGGCCCAGCAGAATGTAGAAGAGGAATAAAGTGACAGATAAGGGGATTTAGAGTTTTTTAGGGGAGTTCTGTGGGGAGGAGGCCTTCAGCATCCTGAAGTTTCACACTGCTCTTGCCCCCGTACACAGCTTTTCTGTGTGGACTAGTCTACCTTCTGCCATTTTCCCACCTCAGCCACCCACCCCACTGAAGTTGAAGGGATCCCAATGCTCCTCTCAAGCACTGGCCGAAATTTGCCTTGTCTGGGCCCCACACATACACTCTCCACACCCTTGGTCTCTGAGTGCCCTGCCCTGTGATATTGTAAGACCCAACAGCCTTATTCTGGTCTGTGCTTCCCCCCCAGTGAGGAGATGAAGGCCACGGCAGATCAATGCAACAAGCAAGAGGTTTATTGTTATTCCAGCTAGCTGGGGTCCAAGTGTCTGCCCGACACAGCGGGTTTCAACAAGGACCCCGAGCACTCAGAACCAAGGGTTTATATAGCATTTTCAAAGCACTTAACTCATAGTAATTTCCCACAGCTATACATTATTCTTGCAAGACATACATCCTGGGGTTAGGCAAGAGCAGGATAAGACCATTCCTCAATTGTCAGGGCGGTTCTGTATGATAAGCTTGGTATGTAGGATTTACTGACCAAGGTTAGCTGACCAAGGATCACCACTGCCTTATTCCAATGTTCATGATTGATTATCTTGTTTTTCTCAGCCTTACCCAGTTCCAGTTCACACACACTCAGGAAATGGCTTTTAGGCCCTTAAGATGGCTACTCTTATGCTAACCTATTTCTATTCTTACATTCCCCTCTTCTTCTTGTATCTATTTCAATCATGAAACTAGGGGTCATCTGTTTGGTCAACACTCTGATAGTTCTGTCTCAACACCATGATTTGCACGGTGCTAATGCGTTCTTTGATAAAGGTAACTAGGCGGTTTAGGAAGCAGGGGCCAAAAGTTAGAATTAATATTAAGATTATTAGTGGCCCTACTAGAGTAGAGATGACGGTAGTGAACTATGGTGAGGAGTTGAACCAGGATTCAAACTACCTTTGGTTTTGTTCTCTTTCTCTTTTTCTTTTAGCTCTTTTCTAACTTTGGCTATGGAGTCTTTTACTACTCCTGAATGATCTACATAGAAGCAACATTCTTCTTTAAGGGCAGCGCACAGTCCGCCTTGTTGGAGGAATAACATGTCTAAACTTCTTTTATTTTGTAGGACTACTTAACTTCCGGGAATGAACACATGGAGTGACTCCGGTTTGGCAGGCCCACCACCCGTTAGTTGGGGGAATATAATAAGTTGGGGTGGTGCTTATTACTTCTGTCCTGTTGCAGAGGGAGGTGTAAGTTTTAGGAACTTTGCCAGTGCAGGTTCTTTGCCCACTTACAGAGGATAAACTGAGTCTTGGTCTTTTCTGCTGCCACCTACACTGGGAGGGGTCAGAAGACTGGTGAGAGCATTAACAAATGCTATACCTTCGTAGTAAGGGGGAGCAACATCATAGCATAACTAGCAGGAGTGAGTTAGCTTGGGACGGATGGCAAGGGGTCCTTGATTAAAGATAATCTCCTGCCTTGATTTCTCTCTGGGCCACTGGCACTTTGGTCCAGGCGCACACTAAAAGACTGCGTGCCCAGCCTCTAAGGTGGGCTGAGATATTGTATATTTGCTAAATAATCCCGCCTTTTACTATGCCATCTACAGCTGGGTCTGCATGCTAAAGTCAGTTTCTCAGCTTGCAAAATTATTTAGATCAGGAGGAAAGACAGCACATAGGCCTGGGCTTTTTAGTATGCTAAAGTGAATCTTATACACAATTACAAATGATTAGCATAATAAAGCATGTGCTACTCTTCTTTATCTGGGGAACATTAACTGATCTCACTGAAGAATGATTCTAGAGCTTAATGTTCAACATAGTTTTAGTAGGAGGGGGGTTTCCAGCATGTAGTTACATTGCTCTGATTGAAAATATCCTGCCTTGCTTTCTTCAGAGGCTCTCACTTTATTCTGTCTAAGCCTATGGTCCCTGTTTCATTCTCCCCTCTACAGATAGAGACCTTAGCTGATGCTAGGGAAAAGGGGCGATGACCACTCTGGCTGCTTCGTGCTGAGAAGGGGGCGCAGTAAAGGGTGCAGCTAGGTCTCTATCACTGGTCAGTTGAGAGGGCCTCAGAAGGCTGGCGCTTCTATTTTGGGTTTCGTTTCTATTACTATTTGCAGTTTTGTGGTGTAGAACCTGAAGAATCAAAAGTTAGCATAAGCACAGCCATCTTAAAGGCTCAAACACCATTTTCTAACCTAGAAGGAGAAAAATTACTAGAACTTTGAAAAACAAGTTAGTCAGCCAGTGTTAATTGTAGTGACCTTTAGTTAGCCAACCTCAATCAGTTAAGCTTATCTTGCTAGAACCACCCTAAACATTCCGAAAGTGATTTTATCTAATCAGACCCCCAGGATGAGGCGTCAGCCGAAAATTTATGTGTCTATGAAAAAAAAGAAAAAAAAAAAAAAACTGTATTGTGACTATAGAAAATACTGCCCCTTTGAAAATGCTATAAAAACTTCTGGCTTTGTGAATTCAGGGTCCTCGCTGAGACCCGCTGCGTCGGGCTAATGCATGGACCCCAGCTAGCTGGCCTCTGAATAAATTCCTCTTGCTTGTTGCATCAAGAGATGCCTTCCGTGAGTGATTTGGGGCGGCGTCCTCCTCTGGGAGAATCCAACATTTGGGGGCTTGTCCGGGATTGTGCGCTCACCCCGCTTCACTCCCGAAGCTGTTCTTGGAGGAAGAGGTAAGATTAGTGGCGCCTTGAGTTGTCTGTGTTCTGTGTTCTGCCTTTCAGTGAGACTGGTCGGAGTTCTGAAAAGGGTACCCTCTGTCTGGCAGCCGTCCCGGTCCCGTAAGGGGTCGCGACTGCGGTTGGTAGATGTACTTGGAGCACCGCAGGCTGCAACCCTGGGGGACGCCCTGGGGAGTTTGGAGGGCCAGGGACGCCTGGTGGCCTCCCACCTGTTTTTCCGCAAAAGTGAACTGGATGAGATAGGGTTGGTTTTTGGGCGCCGAGCATATCAGCCCACTGATTCCTTCCGGTTCTTGGTCAGAAATCTGAGGAAGACAAAAAGCGGCCGCTGTGTGTTTAATCTCTGTGTGTCTCTGTTTTATGTGTCCTTTACGTGTCTAATAATTGTTATACTGGCAATGGGACAGACCATGATGACCCCCCTTAGCCTGACGTTAGGTCATTGGACAGAAGTGAGAGCAAGGGCGCATGACTTGTCGGTAGAAGTTAAAAAAGGGCTGTGGCAGACTTTCTGTACCTCCGAGTGGCCCACTTTTAACGTTGGATGGCCTCCGGAGGGAACTTTTGACCTCTCCACTCTGCTTGCAGTAAAAGCTGCTGTTTTCCAGAATTCAACTCAGGGACATCCGGATCAGCAGCCCTACATTGTGGTCTGGCAAGAATTGGTGGAAAATCCACCGCCCTGGGTAAAGCCCTGGGTGCGAAAGAAAGCGAACTCTCGAGTCTTATTGGCTCAGGCTCAACCTCAGGGAAAAGGGAAAGAGACCACCAAAATACACCCTGACACTCAAGACTTGCTCATGGTTGATGATCCCCCTCCTTACCCTCCTGCCTCTGCCCCGGCGCCCGAGGCCCCGGCGCCCGAGGCCCCAGTGCCTCCGGCCCCGGCACCTCCGATGCCTCTAGCCTCTGGTACCGAGGCATCGGGGCCAGCTCCGGGACCAGCCCAGGGAACTCGGCGGCGCCGAGGGGCCACATTGGACCCATCAGGTATTTTTCCCCTCAGGTCTTATGGGGCCCCCATTCTCGGGGAGGAAGGAGACCCGCCTTTCCAACCTCTGCAATACTGGCCATTCTCCTCTGCCGATTTATGTAATTGGAAAGCTAACCACCCTCTTTTTTCAGAGGAACCGCAGAGACTAATGGGACTGATAGAGTCCCTGATGTTCTCTCACCAGCCCACTTGGGATGATTGTCAGCAGCTCTTACAGGTACTCTTCACCACGGAAGAAAGAGAAAGGATCCTCCTGGAAGCGCGAAAGAACGTGCCTGGAGCTGACGGACGACCGTCGCAACTCCCTCATGATATAGAAAGGGGGTTCCCACTGACCAGACCCAACTGGGACTTTAATTCTCCAGAAGGTAGGGAGCGACTAACCATCTATAGCCAGGCTCTGGTGGCAGGTCTTCGCGGGGCTGCAAGGCGCCCCACCAATTTGGCCAAGGTAAGAGAGGTTAGTCAGGGAGCCGCTGAGGCACCCGCAGTGTTCTTAGAATGCCTGATGGAAGCCTTCAGGCGGTATAATCCTTTTGACCCCACTTCTGAGGAACACAGTGCTTCAGTGGCTCTTGCCTTTATTGGGCAATGAGCGCCTGATATTAGAAAGAAGCTTGAGAGACTAGAAGGCTTACAGGATTTGTCATTGAGAGATTTGGTGAAAGAAGCTGAGAAAGTTTATCATAAGAGAGAGACTGAGGAAGAGAAGGAATTAAGGAAGGAAAAGGAAAAAGAAAGTAAAGAGGAAAAGAGGGATAGGAAGCATGAGAGAAATTTAACAAAAATCTTGGCCGCAGTAGTAGAAGGTAAGGGATGCCCGCCCTCTAGTGGTAGAACTAGTAAGGCAGGGCACCTGGGCAACCGGCCTCCTTTGGATAAAGATCAATGTGCATACTGCAAAGAGAAAGGACATTGGGTGAAAGAATGCCCTAAAAAGCCACTGCAGAAGCCTCCAGAAAAGGTGTTGTCTCTGCTGGAAGACGAAGATTAGGGAGCACGGGGCTCGGAACCCCTCCCCGAGCCCAGGGTAACTCTGAGAGTGGAGGGGCAACCCGTTGAGTTCCTAGTAGACACCGGTGCTCAACATTCTGTATTAACTAAAGACAAGGGCCCTCTCTCTGGCAAAAAGTCTTGGGTGATTGGAGCTACAGGCCAGAAACAATATGCATGGACCACCCGAAGGGCAGTAGACTTAGGAGTAGGACGAGTAAGTCACTCGTTCCTCATTATACCGGAATGCCCTACGCCCCTGTTAGGAAGGGACATCTTGACCAAAGTAGGAGCCCAAATATCTTTTCAAGCTGAGAAACCTCTGGTGACTAATCAGGAAAATAAGCCTTTGAACTTGAGTATTCTGACCATAAGATTGGAAGATGAATACTGTCTTTTTATGGAACCAGAGCCCTCCCGAATTAGTCAGGAGTGGCTCGACCGATTCCCAGGAGCCTGGGCAGAGACGGCGGGCATGGGGCTCGCCAAGAACCAGCCCCCTGTAATCATAGAACTAAAAGCTTCAGCCTTGCCAGTGACTGTGAGGCAATATCCAATAAGTAAAGAAGCCAGGGATGGAATTAGGCCACATATCCAGAAGCTTATGGAACAGGGAATATTAGTAAAATGTCAATCCCCATGGAACACCCCCTTGCTGCCTGTAAAAAAGGCAGGAACGGGAGATTACCGACCAGTACAAGATTTAAGAGAAGTTAACAAAAGGACACAGGACATTCACCCCACCGTGCCAAATCCCTATAACCTACTAAGCTCCCTGGTTCCAAAAAACGTCTGGTATTCAGTTTTAGATCTAAAGGATGCTTTCTTTTGTCTGCGCTTGCACCAGAACAGCCAACCGCTGTTTGCCTTTGAGTGGAAAGATCCCACCACAGGAACTACCAGGCAATTGACCTGGACTCGTTTGCCACAAGGATTCAATAACTCGCCCACCCTCTTCGATGAGGCTTTACATCAGGACTTGGCTTTCTACCGAGCTTCAAACCCACAGGTAACTTTGCTGCAATATGTTGATGACTTATTGATAGCCGCTCCCACCCGGGAGACCTGCCAAGAGGCCACTGAAGCCCTTTTGACTGAACTTGCCAAATTAGGGTATAGAGCATCTGCTAAGAAGGCACAGATCTGCCAACAACAAGTGATTTATTTGGGATATTCCCTGAGAAAAGGGAAAAGGTGGCTTACTGAAGCCCGGAAGCAGACTGTGACGCAGATTCCGGTCCCCACTACAGCACGCCAGGTTCGCGAGTTTCTGGGGACAGCGGGGTTTTGTAGATTGTGGATACCCGGATATGCTTCCTTGGCCGCCCCTCTGTACCCCCTTACCAAGGGGACAGCCCCGTTTGTTTGGGGATCTGAGCAACAACAGGCCTTTGATGATATCAAGAAGGCCCTCCTCTCAGCACCCGCTCTAGCATTGCCAGACGTAACTAAGCCATTTGTCCTTTTCGTGGACGAACGGAGCGGAGTAGCTCGAGGAGTGTTGACCCAACAATAGGGACCTTGGAAGAGACCTGTCACCTATCTGTCAAAAAAATTAGACCCCGTGAGTAGTGGGTGGCCTGCCTGCCTGAGAGTAGTAGCAGCTGTGGCCCTCCTAGTTAAAGATTCTGACAAACTAACACTGGGACAAAAACTCACTGTGGTTGCTTCACATGCGTTGGAGAGCATAATCCGGCAACCACCCGAAAGATGGATGTCAAATGCCAGAATGACTCACTACCAGACCTTACTCCTGAATCGTGATCTTGTGGAATTTGCCCCACCCGCCATCCTAAACCCAGCTACTCTGCTCCCCGATTTCGGAAAAGAAGTACTTCGTACCTGCCAGGAAATCCTGGCTGAGGAGGCGGGGACCCGCCAGGACTTACAAGATCAGCCTTTAGAAGGGCCAGGACTCCTGACTTGGTATACAGACGGGAGCAGTTACATTATGGATGGTAAGAGAATGGCGGGAGCTGCAATAGTGGATGATAACCGAATCGTGTGGGCCAGTGGACTTCCAACGGGCACTTCTGCACAGCGAGCAGAGCTTGTCGCTCTGACTCAGGCTCTAAAGATGGCAGAAGGTAAGAGACTTAACGTCTATACCGACAGCCGATACGCTTTTGCCACCGCTCACATGTCTATTTATAGACAGAGAGGGTTATTGACTTCTGCCGGGAGAGATGTTAAAAACAAACAAGAAATTTTAAATTTGTTAGAAGCCATCCATAGACCTAGAGAAGTGGCAATAATACATTGCCCTGGGCATCAAAAAAGTGACTCTCTAATAGCTCAAGGAAACAGAAGGGCGGACCAAGCTGCAAAACAAGCAGCCCAGGGAATGAATATCTTACCCCTCCAAGTGTACCCGGAGGCCACTTGTATTAAGAGCTTCCAGTATACACCCGAAGACCTCGCTTGTATAAACAAATTAGGGTTTAAAAATTCCTCACCCCACGAGATATACAAGTCTGAAAAAGGGAGAGTTGTCCTGCCTAAGAGAGAGGCAGAAGAGTACTTAAGGCAATTGCATCAATTGACACATTTGGGAGCAAAAAACCTAAAGACCTTGGTTCAAGACTCCCCTTATCATGTTATTGGATTAGGAAAACTGGCTGACGAGGTTGTAAGAAATTGTGTTCCCTGCCAATTAGTAAATGTGAGTAAAAATCCAGCAACATCCGGGAAAAGACTTCGAGGGGATCGCCCAGGAGCTTACTGGGAAGTTGACTTCACTGAGATCAAGCCTGTTAAGTATGGATATAAGTACCTTCTAGTTTTCCTAGACACATTTTCAGGATGGACAGAGGTGTTCCCCACCAAAACTGAGACAGCTCAGACGGTGTCTAAAAAGATCCTTGAAGAAATATTTCCCAGGTTTGGAATCCCAAAGGTAATCGGCTCCAACAACGGCCCTGCCTTTGTTGCCCAGGTAAGTCAGGGATTGGCCAAGATTTTGGGGACGGATTGGAAATTGCATTGTGCATACAGGCCCCAGAGCTCAGGACAGGTAGAAAGGATGAATAGAACTCTAAAAGAGACCCTGACTAAATTATCCATAGAGACTGGTTTATATGATTGGTTGGTCCTCCTTCCCTTCGCCTTATTCCGAGTTAGAAACACCCCCAGCCGTTTTAGACTAATACCCTTTGAAATAATGTTTGGAGTCCCGGCTCCACTAAATGCAGCTCACCTCCACGTATCCCCTGAGTCTTTGACTAATAAGTTTCTGCTTGAAAGGTTACGGGCTCTAGAAGTTGTGCAGAAAGAAGTGTGGGCCTCTATCCGAGAAGCCTATCGGCCAGAGGACATTTCAGTACCTCACCCATTCCAAGTGGGAGACTCTGTCTACGTAAGGCAACATCGAACGGACAATCTTGAGCCTCGGTGGAAAGGACCCTTCATCGTCCTTTTGACCACACCTACAGCTGTGAAAGTAGATGGCATCTCTTCCTAGATGCATTCTTCACATCTGAAGAAAGCGCCTCAACCAGACCCGGACTGGCGAGTAATTCGAACTGATAACCCTCTTAAATTTCGCTTGTGTAAAAATGATTGTGTCACTAACAATTCTAATTCTAATGACCCAGTTACTTCCCACCTTCCAGAACCCTAACCCCCATGAACCCAGGTTTCTCACATGGCAAATCATTACCCCGGCTTCCCAACAAGTAGTAGTCCAGTTAACAGGACAACACCCTAGGGGAACTTGGTGGCCTACCCTCACTGTAGATTTGTGCACTCTCTTCAAACAAGACCCATGGTATGAAGATAAAGTTGGGGTACCCGGATGTGGTACTCGAGATTATACAGTGCATTGGGGCTCTGGGACCATGAAAGAGCTCCAGAATACCTGCTTCTATGTATGCCCAGCCCCCTCAGCCGATAGTGCCAAGTCCTCACAGTGTGGTGGGAATACAGATTTTTTCTGCAAAAATTGGGGTTGTGAACAAACAGGGACATGCCATTGGCTGACAGGAAGCGCAGGGAGATCTCCTCTAGGCCTCATAAAAATCCAGTGGAATACCGCTCGTGCCCAAGGCACGACTAATCCCACCTGCAACCCTATTGACATCTCTTTCACAGATGTAGGAAAAAGGGCAACAAACTGGGAAAAAGGGCTTATGTGGGGACTAAGACTCTACCAGAGTGGCTATGATAATGGAGTCTTGTTTATGCTCAGGCTTAAGGTAGAGACTCTTCCGGCTGTCCCAGTAGGACCCAACGCTGTCTTGCGAGATCAACCGTGTCTCCCAGCCCCAGCCCCAAAACAGGCCCTAGCCCCACCTGTGGACTCTGCCACCACTCCCTCCGCCTCCACTCTTGGCCGAGTCACCTCCTTTCCTGGCACCGGACAACGCCTTCTCAACCTCCTTGAAGGGGCTTTTCAGGTCTTAAATACCACCAACCCTAACACTACTGAATCCTGTTGGTTGTGTTTCTCTTCTGGGCCGCCTTGTTATGAAGGATTGGGATTGTTAGGCAGTTTTAACAGGACAACCCGTCACGAGATCTGTAGCTGGGGAAGCCACAAGAAGCTAACTCTGACTGAAGTAACTGGAAGAGGAAAATGTTTAGGTTCAGTCCCCCCCACCCATAAAGCTTTGTGTAATGAAACCATAGCTGTGACCTCCTCAGGTGAAAATGAGTATCTAGTCCCTCCTCCCGAAGGGTGGTGGGCTTGTAACACTGGAGTGACCCCATGTGTCTCTACTTCTGCCTTCAACTCCTCCCGCGATTTCTGTATCATGGTTCAGCTGGTGCCCAGGTTGATGTATCATGATGACCTCTCATTCGTAGCTGAATTTGAACCTAGGCATAGATATAGGAGGGATCCGGTCTCACTGACCTTAGCTGTGTTGTTAAGAATAGGAGTCGCAGCCGGAGTAGGAACAGGGCCAGCTGCTATTATCCAAGGGAACCAACATTATGAGGGACTAAGGACAGCTATTGATGAAGACCTAAAAACCATAGAGCAATCCATTACTAAACTTGAAGAATCTCTGACTTCCCTCTCTGAAGTAGTCTTGCAGAACAGACGAGGGCTGGATCTGCTGTTTCTAAAAGAAGGAGGATTGTGTGCAGCTTTAAAGGAAGAATGCTGCTTTTATGCAGACCATTCCGGAATAGTAAGAGATTCAATGTCAAAGCTTAGGGAGAGGCTAGACCAGAGAAAGAGAGAATGAGAAGCCGGCCAAGGGCTATTGAATCTTGGTTCACTAGGTCCCCATGGTTTACGACCTTGATATCCACTCTGGCTGGGCCCTTACTCATCCTTGTGTTGCTCCTCACTTTAGGACCCTGCATATTGAATCGGCTGATTACTTTTGTTAGAGAAAGAGTGAGTGCCGTTCATGTACTAATGTTGCAGCAACAATATTATTCACTCACCCAACAAGAAGATACAAACATTCCATGATTGGAATGCCCTTAAAGAGAAGTGGGGAAATGTAGAACCTGAAGAATCAAAAGTTAGCATAAGCACAGCCATCTTAAAGGCTCAAACACCATTTTCTAACCTAGAAGGAGAAAAATTACTAGAACTTTGAAAAACAAGTTAGTCAGCCAGTGTTAATTGTAGTGACCTTTAGTTAGCCAACCTCAATCAGTTAAGCTTATCTTGCTAGAACCACCCTAAACATTCCGAAAGTGATTTTATCTAATCAGACCCCCAGGATGAGGCGTCAGCCGAAAATTTATGTGTCTATGAAAAAAAAGAAAAACAAAAAAAAAAACTGTATTGTGACTGTAGAAAATACTGCCCCTTTGAAAATGCTATAAAAACTTCTGGCTTTGTGAGTTCGGGGTCCTTGCTGAGACCCGCTGCGTCGGGCTAATGCATGGACCCCAGCTAGCTGGCCTCTGAATAAATTCCTCTTGCTTGTTGCATCAAGAGACGCCTTCCGTGAGTGATTTGGGGCGGCGTCCTCCTCTGGGAGAATCCAACAGTGGCTTCTAGGCAAGATAAAACAAATTGTGTTATTAGGTTATGTAGCAACATCTGGATTTGGATTTTCCATTCTGGAAGAAGGCTGTGTTATTGAAACAATACTTTTCTCTAAAATCACCTTCATTTTTATTAGAAGTAACTAGGTTAAGAAAATAATTAACAGCTGGCTTGATTATTTGCACAAGTGCAGCAAGAAGAACAATTGATTACACAGGCTCTTTTAAATATGCTTTGCTGGAACTTTTTGTAAGGAATTTCAGATTGAACTTTTAAAGGCCTCTTGAGGCCAGACAGCCAAGCCAGACTTGCCATCAGGCTTTGCCTGCAGTACCTGTAGATTTGGATGAATTCTTCTCTTCTTGAGGTCTCTGCGCCTGCCAGGAAGTGACCTTCTTTACTCGGTAAGGCTGCTGGGAACTCTGTAAGCAAAGTACCAGGCCAGTTCTTCTAAGGGGCTTTGTTGGCTTTATAAAGTCAATCTTAGTTCCTTAAAGTTGTTCACATCTGAGTCCATGCACATGTCTCTCAGGTGTGACATTCTAGTCAAAGCCCTGGCAGCATAACCAGTGTTCTTAATTAGTCTTCTCACAAGGAAAGCAGATTCTTATTGAACTCGTGCAAATAAACATACTGCCATGGAATACAAAAAGAGTCACTGAAAGTTTTTAAACTCTGGAGGGATCAGGTAGAGAGAAGGATGTTTCAATTCTGCTTATAAAGATAGTCGTTTACTAAACTGTTGTCAGCTTAAGAGAACAAGCTTAAAACACTTCATCAGCAACACTTGAAACAAAAAGACACAAAATCATTTTCTTTAGTTTATGTAATCTTATGTAACTAATACCTGTTCTGCTGAAATCCAGTTCTTTACTAGTTTAAGAATAATAAAACAGTGACTATAAATGACAAAAGACTTACAAATGACAATGGTTAAAGATCTGATGAGAGCTTACTGTAAGACAGTTGACATAAGGAAATTCTGATATTTCTGTAATACAAAACATTCAGTAACAAAATTTAGCATCATTCTCTTTGACAGTACTTTACAGGTAATTAAGCAGGTAAGTATATATAAGCCAAATTAGTCAAATACTTTCTCTAATGAGAAAAAATTCCTCTGACATGTTCTAGGGGCCCTCTGGAAAATATCAGAGTTAACTAGAGGTAAAAGCACCTTTTTGCATTTAATTTTTTTAGAACTGTCTATCATTACACATTTATTGTCTATATACCCAGCACAGTAAACGAGATATCTTAAAAAGGTGGGGCAGCAGGGGAGACTGCTGCTGTCAGTTTTTAAAGACAATATATAGAAAGTCAAAATAATTCTAGGTTACCAAGCATTCTTGAGAGAATGGTAGCAGATGGTAGATTCTTCTGCTTTCATCTTCAGGAAGGGAAAAAAAGCTACAATAAGAATTCACATTTAGCTGAAAGAACTGTCCAAACTCAAGGCAGAGTATAATATCACCAGGCATACAAAAGACCTGTTAGAGATACATACAAAGAATGAATATGGCTATAGTCAAATTCAACTTAAAAGTTTAAGCAGAATCTCAAATTTAAATGTCTCTTTCCTTCACACAGATATTCAGATCTGACCAGAAATATGCTTTGAGATGAAAGAGATCAGGCATTTTACCTCTTCATTTAGGGATTGAGAAATGATGACCTTTGGCTTTCTAACCAGCCATTTCATTTATGGCGTCAATAGTGGGTTGTAGTGACATGGAAATGTATGCTGGATATTTGGATGGTTTAAAGATTATATACAATCAATAGCTTACAAACAGTGAAAATAATAAGAACATAACTCAGCATAAGTGTCCAAGACCAGATACAGAAAAGCAGAGAAAGTGCTTAAGTCTACAGGTCTTCCCTGAAAGCTTCAAGATTGTTTCACTCTTTAATAGTAGATAGAGCTTTTAATAGAATTTGCATAGCAGCTTATAAGATCATTTGCATTAAAAAATATGGAGTCTTCCATGTTTTTTTTTTTAAAACATACAAACATATCTACAGCATATAAATTAAACAAGAAGACCTGGTGGTTCTCAAAAAAATCTATTACAGCTTTTCTCAAAAGTGGTCACACGTTTTTGTCCATCTAAACTTTTACAGTGAAACCTGTTTTTCTGGGAGAAACATAATCTTGTCCAGATTCTACACAGTTTAATTTTTAAGAATAAATTTTGGTTTGTTAACTAAGTGCATTTAATCAGCTAAAAAAAAGCTTTGTTACCATTCTGCTTAGGAGGATAAATTAAGAAAACAAATAATCAGTAACAACTTTAATCATTTGTTGGTTAGAGAGATTTTTCTACTTATAAAAATAAAAGGAATAAATAATTCAATTTCTCATGCCATGCAATCGTTTTCAATAACAAAATATTTCAAAGGCAAATAAAGGTTACACAGTTGTTAACAAACTTTAGCTTTTAGTCTTTTTAATATTAAGATTTCATTTTTTAAAAAATATTCTGGCAACTCACTGAGACTTTAAGCATGAGAAACTGCTTTGATAAAACAATTAGAGAACCTTTTGCAATCTTTCAACATTAAGAGCAGACTAACAGTTAAAGAAAACTGTTTTATTTTTTTTAACTGGAAACGAGATTCTAATTTTGCTGTGTACTTGATATCAAGACTCACTTGCTTTAATTTCACATAGCACGACTATATCTGTAAGAATATAGTAATTTATTCTTCATTTGCCCCATGGTCTCAAGCACATAAGCCGGTGAGAATTATGCCTGGGCTTGGCTTGACTGGGTTTATCTCGCCTTATCTCTAAACATCCTGACCCTCCCCCAAAGCAACAGGCTGGGCGGATCTGCCACAGCAAAAGGCACCACGCCGCTACAACACACTGCTCTCTCTCTTTGTCCCTCTTTAATAATATATAATAAAAATAAATATATAAATAGCTGTACTTTAGAACAAAGTTACTTTCTTTTATCAAAAAACACATTCTTTAGCATGCAGACGAGTTTTCATTCATTATACCTTCTCTTATTAAAACATACATCTATGAACATATATTATCATTTTTGGAAATGTGCTTTACAACACAATTTCTCATTAGGCACAAAATATGTCTATATAACTTAGCAAACTTTAAAAATTTTGGTTACCACAAAAATTCTCAAGCTGTTTGCATACATACACACTGTTATACATTAATACAGTATTATTATTAAGATGTTTATTTGCCACACTTGTTTACTTATTTTTAGCAACCATGCCAGATTACTTAGAAAACTTTTACTAAACATTAGACAAAGTCAAGCTTTTCTTCAAGCATCTTCTTGAAATGTTTAACAGGTAACATCAACTTAAATGACTTTAAGTAAACTTTGGCAGCTGATAACCACAAGGACATGCCCGCCTCAGGCAAACCCAAATTAGCATTAATGCTTAACAATTTTTTATCAGATTTTCTGGAAGTTTTAGAATGCCCAATTTTCACAAGCGCTTGTCTTTAAATCAATTTCATTAATACCATCCGGAGGTAGAAAGATATTTTCATTTACACACTTAGGGGGTCATCTGAGTCTGTCCCATTTCTTATGTCAACAAGACTAAGACAAACACGACAAACAACAAACAGGCGCCTACAGAGAACAATCTGCCGCGGTCACGGAGGCAAAACTGAAACTGAGTTGAGGGCCTGTCAGACTGCAGTGGCAGCCGACTTTCCTCACAGATGAGGACCTCGTCCTCCAGACAGGGGTAAGGGACGTCCCCCAAGACCCTTGGCCGGTGACCTGCCAGCACATCCGCCTAAGTCAATGCCGACCCAGATACAGACTGGAGCTCCCACAGGCTTTATACAGGTTTCAGGCTTGTTCGCGAACAAAAACACTGGGTGCGCTCACCATCCGGCAAGGCACTTTCTGATTAAACAGAGAACGTTCTCACAGGTTTGACAAGAGACACATGGACACAAACACAGTAATACCTGGCCAGGGCAAGCCTCTGATCCTTGGCTTGTTGTTCCTCCGGCGGGGTGGGGGGGCACGCGATCCCGGACGAGCCCCCAAATGTAAGACCCAATGGCCTTATTCTGGTCTGCGCTTCCCCCCCAGTGAGGAGATGAAGGCCATGGCAGATCGATGCAACAAGCAAGAGGTTTATTGTTATTCCAGCTAGCTGGGGTCCATCCAAGTGTCTGCCCGACACAGCGGGTTTCAACAAGGACCCCGAGCACTCAGAACCAAGGGTTTATATAGCATTTTCAAAGCACTTAACTCATAGTAATTTCCCACAGCTATACATTATTCTTGCAAGACATACATCCTGGGGTTAGGCAAGAGCAGGATAAGACCATTCCTCAATTGTCAGGGCGGTTCTGTATGATAAGCTTGGTATGTAGGATTTACTGACCAAGGTTAGCTGACCAAGGGTCACCGCTGCCTTATTCCGGTGTTCATGATTGATTATCTTGTTTTTCTCAGCCTTACCCAGTTCCAGTTCACACACACTCAGGAAATGGCTTTTAGGCCCTTAAGATGGCTACTCTTATGCTAACCTATTTCTATTCTTACAATATCATCTGGGCGGGGCACTTGTGTTGCCTGGAGTTATTGTGTGCTGACTACTGACAGGGGTCTGGGCTGTTGTGGCCCCTAGGTTGGCTTATACAGCACTAGTGCTGTGCAGCGGACAGCAGCAGGGAAGCTGAGGTCTCCTGAAGCCCCAGGCTTTGTTATGATGAAGAGGGTATTTGGACCCCAGGGTCTGAAGTGTTGGCCATCTTTGTGCTCCTTCAGAAACCATCCCACTAACATGGAGGGCGACTGCTGGGGAGTCAACTTTCAGGCCCAGTACCATATCCAAAGCAAAGATGTCAGAAAGATCCACATGGCTGCCAGTAAGGGCAAAGTAGCCAGATCGCAGCAGATTCTCTTTATGAGGAAAAATGGCTTCAATGACATGGACAAGAAGAGCAGGTAAGAGGGGCTGGGAGGCCAGAGGCAGCCTGGGAGGAGGTGGGGGACCCAGGAAAGCACTCACCTTCTAGGCTCACCTGGGGAGCCGAGCCTCCTAGCACCAAGGCTCAACAGGACCTGGGTCCCGGAAGTCTGATAAGGGGTCTGGTGCCCATGCCCATGTTATGAGAAGAAGAGACAAAAACTAGTGGTTTCTGACCCACTCATAATTCTTACAGAGCACTTGACTGACAGTTTGGCAGTGATTTAACTAAACATCACTAATAGAAAAACAGACTATAGACATAATTTTATTTTTAATGTATACATTTTCATACCATAATATTAGATATTACAGAAAAGTGCATAATGGAATAAAAGTGCCTAACAAAAATACTGCATAAAAGTACATAATACATGAGAAAAATGAAAACTTTTATTTATCAACTTGTAAAAATTCTTTGGGTAAAATGCGATTTCCACATATATATAGACTCAAGTGCACACCTATGTATATATCTATTATTTCCTGATGGACCTGGGAAAGGAATTTTGAAGTGGGAAAATCTTTCTATTAAATAGGAAGGTTCGTTTTCTCAAAATGTGTGCTCTTCTTATATTTATTAATTTCACATAAACCAAATAAAAAATAATCATGGTTTTAAAAATTGGGGTTCCTTATGCTGTCCCTCTTTTATTGCTGTGATGAAATTTAGGAAAGTCTTGTATATTAAACAAAGATTTGCCCTTCTAGATATCAAAATGTGCTATAAATTATCAGAGTATTGAGTTATTAACAACTGAAAAGACAGATAAGTGAATGGAACAGAATGGAAAGTGACCAAATCCCCACATATATATAGACTCAAATAACATTTCCTATCAGTAGGAAGAGGTGAATCATTTATACATGGTGGAGAAATACCTGCTAATTATGTGGAGATAAGTAGCCAGATTTTTATCCCACAAAAAGTTGTTCCAGATGGAATTTGTAGTACCAGTGTATTTTTCTTTTTCTTTTTAAAAAATCTGAGTTCTGAAATGAACATACATAAAAATTATAGTGGAACTTTATTATTAATGAAGAAATTCTGGGGGAGTGCAGAAGTATGACTCTCACACAGATAAAAATAACTACTTTTAAAAAATGTTTTTGAGGATTGGTATCTTCTGACAGCTTTAGCTTGTTCAGAAATAAAGAATCTTTATCTGTGACTGTAGATTTTTATTATGTATCTGTTTAATTATACATGTTTTTATTGTGTAGCTGTATTACATTTATGTAAACAATTATACATCAATTATTTTAGTTGCATCCTTGTGAAATTAAAAAATAGTAAATAAAGGATGACTGTTAATATTGCAAAAGTTTAGAAAATTTTAGTAGTGTCCTTATGAAAACAAAAATCAAAAATAGCAAATATTACCATTGCAAAAGTATTGCCTTTATAAAAGTTTTCTTTAAAAATACTTTATTTTTCAACAGCAAACAAATTCTACTCAGAATTCTTTCATTCTTAAAGACTTCATGTTTCCCATTGTGAGCAAGATGAAAAATTTTAAATTGAAGTGTTAGAATCTAATCTCAGCTGAAGCTTTTCCTACTCTTTCAAACAAAAGCACTTCTGATCATACAAAATTGTTAAAGATAACATTTACCTGCCTTCTTGAATGTTTAGTATAGTATTCAGTCCTAAGTTGATCATTGCACATATCTAATTTTCTTTCAATCTGTAAATGTAAATATTGAATAAAACCAACTATCCTTATCACTTGAATCCTGAGTTTCCTTTGGCTTAAAGTTTCATGAAAATCAAAATACTCATTTTTAAAAATTTCTGCTTCTGTTTTGATATTTCAGAAGAACCATTATCCCATAATGCTTTTAAGAACTAAAATTTATTTAAATCCAAGTATGTGAACTGCAGTAGATCTGTTGTGTATACCATTATTTCATTTAACATAATTCACAATAGACCGTCTGATACTGTACTATTTTATGCACCAATAAGAAACTCTTTAAATGTTGCGATTAGTTATCAGACATTATGAATTATAGTTGCATTCCAATGTGAGATGTTAAAATGTGAGGAAATGAGAATCTTAAAATGATTAAAATACAGTGTTCTAAAATTAAGACATTTTTGTAAAGTAGGCATAATTATATCATTTTACTAAAATGGATTCTCTTTGTCAAGGAGTAGTAATAGTAATAATTATAACAATAGTATAACAATTGCTGACCTGCTGTTTGTGCTAGGAACTATTCTAAAGCATTTAGCATAGATGCTTATTTAAACATAACAGTAGTATCCCATGAGATAACTTATTTTTATCCCCATTATGTTGATGAGGAAATTGAGGCACCAAAAGGCCAAGTGATCACTAAAGTGTAAGATTCAAACCTAAGGTGAGCTGAATCCCAAGGTCATGCTCTTTCTGTCAAATGGTCTGCACTTTCATTAATGTGGTGAGTAATAAGGCTGATAAATATTGTACCTTCTCCAGAAAAAGTAAATTTTTGTTTTGAAGACTTATGAATAACATGCTCTTTAATGTTTACAATTACATGAAAAATTGTATGTTTTGAGAAGAGTATACATTGTTCCTAACAAGTCCACTCACTTTTCTAGGACTGCTCTGCATTTGGCCTGCGCCAACAGCCATGCAGAAGTGGTAACTGTTCTGCTACAGAGAAAATGTGAGCTTAACCTCCGTGACAACCTAGAGAGGACACCCCTGATCAAGGTATGTAGGAGCTGTCGATGCCAGCCTGAGATGGATTTGATGTAGTAGCTGAGAAGATAAATCAATTTATCTCATTTAAATATAACTCACTGGTGAAACCTGTAGAGTGTCTACTTTGAAATCCTAGAATTTATAGTGTGTTTCTTTGTGTAATACCTACAGGCCGTGCAATGCCAGCAGGAGGACTGTGCACGTATTCTTTTAGACCATGGTGCTGATCCCAATGTGAGTGACATCTATGGCAACGCTGCTTTACACTATGCAGCTTGTGGTGAGCGTGTAACAACAGTGGCACAGCTCCTTTCGCACAATGCAGACATCGAGGTGAACAACAAGGTATGCATCCACCACCTTTATCTACAAAAATTTGAATAACATGTTTTTAATTTCTTTAGTAGACATAGATGTATAAAATTCTTTTACATATACATGTGCATGTGTGTGTATATGTAGACACATACATATACTGCATACTCGACATCGGGCCCTGTCACCATGGAAACACGTCCAAAGCCAAGTCAGGGAGGGCTAGAGAAAGGTTGCCCATACAGAGGGCAGAACAGTCTCCTGGCCCCCCATTTCCCCAGGAGGAGGACCTTCCCTTGAGTGCCTGGGAGGGGGTGGTAGGCTCAGAGCCCACATAGGACTGAAGGCTGAGGGGGTGTGAGGTGATGGTGGAGGCTGACTGCTCTGCAGAGACTTAGGAAATGGGTGCTACTGGGGATGGGTGGGAGGAGAGGTGGAGAACTGGTACCAGGCCAGAGGAGCTGGGTGAGTGCATGTGGGATGAGGAAGCGGCACACCACAGGACCTGGACCCTCTGGGACCCCAGGGCTCTGAAAATCCCATGAGGGGTTTGGGTCACATCTTGACATCAGCAGGGCAATTCCCTTGTACTGGCAGCCGCTCTGCCAGCCATGTACCACCTTAGGGTTTCTCACATCACAGAGTAGCTCCTGCTCAGCCTCGTGCAGCTCCTCGCTGGCTTGTAGCTGTATGTAGGGAACAGGTGATGATGAAACTGATCTACCTGCTTTTTCTTCTGGACATACATTACCTCCCAAGCTGCAGCCCCGACAGGTTAATATAGTTAGGGTCAATTTTACGTATTTGGAAAATCAAGCACTTCCTGACTGACAATATTTTGAAATAACTAAGATTTCACTTAAAATAATGGCTCTTCTAAGGAAGCATTAGAGTACAGCTTTGTTACATGCATTTCTGGCAGTTTGTGAAAACACTGAATTTGCTGAAGTACGGCTTTTCTTTCAGATATTTTTTATCCACCCAAGTTTTTTTCTAATTGGTGTAAAGCAACACAGGAAAGCCAAGTTTGCTTTGGAAACAGGCTTTATCTAAAAAGACAACAAAACAAATGCATTTGATAATATGAAATTGTAGCTACTGTTGACTAGTTCCTATTTTATTAAACAAAGTGACTTACGTAAAAGCGATTCCTCTTCCACTTGCTAAAGTTTCAGAGGGAAAAAGGAAAGGGAAAAGGGGAGAGCAATCAGAAATATGCAGTCCAATGTGCAATTTGGGCACATGAAGGGAAAGAACAAGAAGAGGTTTTTTGTGTTTGCTTTTTCCTTCTTGTTTTTCTCTGTTTAGCAAGTATTCAGCCTTGAGGGAAAATAATTGTTTGTTTGGGAAAGAGGATGAATGGGTTGTAAACTTGCTTAGAGATCCATGTTAGGAGGAATCTGAGGAACAAGTTTGGCAGGGAGCAGGTGGTGGTGAAGTGGGAAACAGGGAAAGACGATGTAATGAACTGATATATCCTGTTCTCTTAGAAACAGCCACGTAGGTGGGAGCTAAACTCTGCCTTCCGATCTAGAAAATCTTGATGGGAAGGGAGGAGTTTATGAATAACGAAATCAAGTTACATTTGGGGTTTCCTTACAAGTCCCTGTTCTGCCCCAACCCAGGACAATTAAATGCAGTCTTGCTAAGTGACTCACCTCTTGTGCTTTCATTTCTTTGACAAAATCCTCAAGTGATAGCAGGAATTGACCACATATGTGAGACATGAGAATGGTGTGAATGTCCAGTGCACCAGTGCTCAGCTAGGATTATGCTGGTGAATCGAATTGACTGGGAAACTTTAAAAAACCAAGTCCAGTAAGGCCTGGTTATGTATATTTGGAAATATTGCCTTGAATTACTGATACAACTCTTGCTTAAGAACTACTGAATGGACAGGTATAATATATAAATTTGCAGATCTCACAAACAAGAAATCTCTAGAAGAGTTGGAGTTTGATAGGTTGCTGCTTCCTTCAGCTCTCTCCTTTCTGACAATTTTAGCCTGATTTCCATCTGGCCCTAACTCTATGACTGAGAAGTTAAAAAATAATATTACTGGCAATATCTGTTAGCCTAAAGAAAAACATGTTTTTCCTTCCAGCCATCAGTTGTTCCCTAGCACTCAAAGAGTCTTGAGTAATTTGCTTCTGGATAGTCTTAATAAGTAGAGGCTGACCCTTGAAGGATTTTGCATCTTTTGGTATCATTAAAGTCATTAGGCCAACAAATCAGTTGTCACAAGCAGGGTTCTCCGATTGCAATAGTAGTAAATCATGGACCTTCTTTTTAGCTGAAGCCATGTGATAGAGTGTCTCAGTATGTTTGTTAAATTCATAGAGCCCTGGCATAATTAGAATTGCAATTTTAAATATCGAAATCCATGTAGTTAGTGACAATAGAGATGTGAATTGTTTTAATAGTTTAGTTTCAGGAGCCCTATGAACTAGTTACCCATTTTATTAACAATCTGGGAGAATTAAATAAAAATAGATTGTAGCTTTCATAAGCATTGGAAAAATTCTTTGAGGTGGTATTATGAATCATTTTTGGTTTTTATCAAATGTACAGCACATTCTTCAACAGTCCCCCTCCTCCTCACTCCACCATCCCTGCCTAGTCCGCTCCCCTTAGGTAACCACTAGTCCCTTCTCGGTGTCTATGAGTCTAATGCTGTTTTGTTCTTTTGCTTTTTCTTTGTTTTTATATTCCTCAAATAAGTGAAATCATATGGTATTTGTCTTTCTCCACCTGGCTTATTTCCCTGAGCATAATACCCTCAAGATGCATTCATGTTGTTGCAAATGGCAGGATTTTCTTTTCAGAGCAAAATAGTATTCCGTTGTATATGTACCACATCTTTATCCAGTCGTCTACTGATGGATGCTTAGGTTGCTTCCACATTTTCGCTATTGTAAACAGTGTGGCAATAAACATAGGGGTGCATATATGTTTTTGAAGCAGGGATTTTTTTTCTTCAGGCAAATTCCCAGAAGTGGAATTACTGGGTCAAATGGTATTTCTATTTTTAGTCTTTTGAGGAACCTCCATACTGCTTTCCACAGTGGTTGCACCAATTTGCAGACCCACCAACAGTGTAGGAGTGGTCCTATTTGTGGGTATTATGAATCTTAATAGCAATTTTTATTAAATGTTGAAGCCCAATTTTTTGGTAAACCATATGATACTAAAGAAAGGGAAGATTTTTGCATACACATATTTGTTTTATACACAACCACTGGAAAATGTAAAAAATATAAAACAACAAGTGGACTATAGACTAACTGTGGCCCCTGAATACATTTAGTTTGCCCCAATTAATTGAGTCAATATTTAAAATGTAGGAGACTCATGTAGAAATCTGGGCTTCAGGCTTCTCTTAAAGAATCATGTCTGCAACATGGAGCCGTGCCTACTGTGAGGTGTGCTGTGCAGAGGGCTGCTCCTTTTTCTGTTCCCCTATCCCCACCTGGCATTTTTACTTACTTGAGTCATCTACTTCGCCTCTATAAACACTGGAGGTTACAATTTGAAGTTACACTATTTTATAGTATTTTTTGATAAAAATTCAAGATTTTTGAGATGGTTTGTGTTTATTTACAATGTAGAGTTCACATTTTATATTAATCTCAGGAATAGGATTGACTTTTTATGTTAGAATTTACAAGTAGTTTTTATTTACTTATTCCTTTTTATTTGTTTATTTTTATTTATTTACTCATTATTTATTGATACATCATTAACATGCACTTACATGAACAATATTGTGGTTACTAAATTCTCCCCATTATCAAGTCCCCACCACATACCCCATTAAGGTCACTGTCCACCAGTGTAGTAAGATGTTATAGAATCACTACTTATCTCTGTTAAACTGCCTTCCCCATGTCCCCACACACAAACATGTATGCTAATCATAATGCTCCTATTTCCGCTTATCCCTCCCTTCCCACCCATCCTCCCCAGTCCCTTTCCCTTTGGTAACTGTTAGTCCATTCTTGGGTTCTGTAAGTCTGCTTGCTGTTTTGTTCCTTAACTTTTTGCTTTGTTCTTATACTCCACAGATGAGTGAAATCATTTGACACTTGTCTTTTTCCACCTGGCTTATTTCACTGAGCATAGTACCCTCTAGCTCCATCCATGTTGTTGCAAACGGTAGGATTTGTTTTCTTCTTGTGGCTGAATAATATTTCATTGTGTATATGTACCACATCTTCTTTATCCCTTCATCTACTGATGGACACTTAGGTTGCTTCCATTCCTTGGCTATTGTAAATAGTGTTGCCATAAACATAGGGGTGCACATGTCTTTTTCAATCTCAGTTCCTGCATTCTTAGGGTAAATTCCCAGGAGTGGAATTCCTGGGTCAAATGGTATTTCTATTTTTAGTTTTCTGAGGAACCTACATACTGCTTTCCACATGGTTGAACCAATTTACATTCCCACCAGCAATGTAGGAGGGTACCCTTTTCTCCGCATCCTTGCCAACATTTGTTGTTGTTTGTCTTTTGGCTGTTGGCCATCCTAACTGGTGTGAGGTGATATCTCATTGTGGTTTTTATTTCTCTGATTATTAGTGTGATGTGGAGCATCTTTTTATGTGCCTGTTGGCCGTCTGAAGTTCTTCTTTCGATCTGTTCAGATCCTGTGCCCATATTTTAATTGGGTTATTTGCTTTTTGTTTGTTGAGGGGCCTGAGCTCTTTCTATATTTTGGAGGTCAACCCCTTATCGGATCTGTCATCTATGAAGATATTCTCCCATACTGCAGGATGCCTTTTTGTTAAACTGATGGTGTCCTTTGCTGTACAGAAGCTTTTTAGTTTGATATAGTCCCCCTTGTTCATTTTTGCTTTTGTTTCCCTTGTCCGGGGAGATATGTTCATGAAGAAGTTGTTCATGTCTAAGAATTTTTTGGTTTCATGACTTACGTTCAGCTCTTTGATCCATTTTGAATTTACTTTTGTGTATGGTGTTACACAGTAATCCAGTTTAATTCTCTTACATTTAGCTGTCCAGTTTTGCCAACACCAGCTGTTGAAGAGGCTGTCATTTCCCCATTGTATATCAATGGCTCCTCTATCATATATTAATTGACCATATATGCTTGGGTTAATATCTGGACTCTCTATTCTGTTCCACTGGTCTATGGGTCTGTTCTTGTGCCAGTACCAAATTGTGTTGATTACTGTGGCTTTGTAGTAGAGCTTGAAGTTGGGAAGCAAGATCACCCCATCTTTATTCTTCCTTCTCAGGATTGCTTTGGCTATTTGGGGTCTTTTGTGGTTCCATATCAATTTCAGAACTATTCCAGTTCATTGTAGAATGCTGTCTGTATTTTGATAGGGATTGTGTTGGATCTCTAGATTGATTTCGGCAGGATGGCCATTTTAACAATGTTAATTCTTCCTACCCAAGAGCATGGGATGATTTTCCATTTATAGGTATCCTCTTTAATTTCTCTTAGGAGTGTCTTGTAGTTTTCAGAGTGTAGGTCTTTCACTTCCTTGGTTAGGTTTATTCCTAGGTATTTTATTCTTTTTGATGCTATTGTGAATGGAATTGTTCTCCTGATTTCTCTTTCTGCTAGTTCATCATTACTATATAGGAATGCAACAGATTTCTCTGTATTAATTTTGTATCCTGCAAGCTTGCTGAATTCAGATATTCCTTCCTCTACTATTTTTTGGAAAACTTTAAGGAGAATGGGAATTATGTCTTCTCTAAATGTCTGATAAAATTCAGTGGTGAATCCATCTGGTATGGGGGTTTTGTTCTGGGGGAGTTTTTTGATATCTAGTAGTTTTGGAATAGAGTCTTTAGGGTTCTTTATGTACAATATCATGTCATCTGCAAACAGGGACACTTTGAATTCTTCTTTCCCAATCTGGATGCTTTTTATTTCTTTGTGTTGTCTGATGGCTGTGGCTAGGACCTCCAGTACTATGTTGAATAAAAGCACAGAGATTGGGAATCCTTTTATTGTTCCCAGTCTTAGAGGAAAAGCTTTCAGCTTCTTGCTGTTAAGTATGATGTTGGCTATGGTTTTGCCATATATGGCCTTTATTATATTGAGGTACTTGCCCTCCTATACCCATTTTGTTGAAAGTTTTTATCATGAATGAATGTTGAATATTGACGAATCCTTTTTCAGCAACTATGGAAATGATCATGTGGTTTTTGTTCCTCTTTTTATTGATTTGGTGGATAATGATGGATTTTCAAATGTGGTACCTTCCTTGCATTCCTAAAATGAATCCTACTTGATCATGGTGTATGATCCTCTTTCTGTATCTTTGAATTCGATTTGCTAATATTTTGTAGAGTATTTTTACATCTGTGTTCATCAGGGATATTGGTCTGTAGTTTTCTTTTTTTGTGGTGTCTTTGCCTGGTTTTGTTATGTGAGTAATGCTGGCTTCATAGAATGAGTTAGGAAGTATTCCCTCCTCTTCTATTTTTTAGAAAACTTTAAGGAGAATGGGTATTATGTCTTCTCTAAATATCTGATAAAATGCAGCAGTGAATCCATCTGGTATGGGGATTTTGTTCTGGGGGAGTTTTTAGAAAGCTGTCCATTTCTTCTAGGTTATCCAGTTTGTCAGCATACAGATTTTCATAGTATTCTCTAATAATTCTTTGTATTTCTGTGGGGTCTGTAGTGATTTTCCTTCTTCATTTCTGATTCTGTTTATGTGTGTAGATACTCTTTTTTTCTTAAAAAGCCTGGCTAGGGGTTTATCTACTTTGTTCACATTCTCAACAAACCAGCTAGTGGTTTCATTGATTTTTTCTATTGTTTTATTCTTCTCAGTTTTATTTATTTCTTCTCTGATCTTTATTATATCCCTCCTTCTGCTGACTTTGGGACTCATTTGTTCTTTTTCCAGTTTCAATAATTGTGAATTTAGACTATTCATTTCAGATTGTTCTACCTTCTTTAAATAGGCCTGAATTGCTATATACTTCCCTCTTAGAACTGCCTTCACTGCATCCCACAGAAGTAGTTGCATGGTGGTGGTGTTTTCATTGTCTCCATATATTGCTTGATCTCTGCTTTAATTTGGTCATTGATCCATTGATTATTTAGGAACATGTTGTTAAGCCTCCATGTATTTGTGAGCCTTTTAGTTTTCTTTGCGTAGTTTATTTCTAGTTTTATACCCTTATGATATGAGAAGTTGGTTGGTACAATTTCTGTCTTTTTAAATTTACTGAGTCTCTTTTTTTGTCCTAGTATGTGGTCTATTCTGGAAAATGTTCCATGTGCACTTGAAAACAATGTGTAGCCTGCTCTTTTGGATGTAGAGTTGTATAGATGTCCGTTGTGTCCATCTGTTCTAATGTGTTGTTCATGTGCCTCTGTGTCCTTACTTACTTTGTGTCTGGTTGATCTGTCCTTCAAAGTGAGTGGAGTGTTGAAGTCTCCTAGAACGAATGCATTGCATTCTATTTCCCCTTTTAATTCAGTTAGTATTTGTTTCACATATGTAGGTGCTCCTGTGTTGGGAGCATGGATATTTATAACACTTATATCTTCTTGTTGAATTGATCCCTTTGTCATTATGTAATGTCCTTCTTTGTCTCTTGTGAATTTCTTTGAAGTCTATTTTGTCTGTACTAGTACTACAACACCTGCTTTTTTCTCCCTATTACTTGCATGAAATATCTTTTTCTATCCCTTCACGTTTAGTCTGTGTATGTCTTTGGGTTTGAAGTGAGTCTCTTGTAAGCAGCATATAGATGCGTCTTGTTTTCTGTACATTCAGTAACTCTGTGTCTTTTGATTCGTGCATTCAGAGCATTTAATTTTAGGCTGATTATCAATAGGTATGTACTTATTGCCATTGCAGAGTTTAGATTCATGTTTACCAAAGGTTCAAGGGTAACTTTCTTACTATCTAAGACTCTAACTTAAATCATTTAGTATGCTATTACAAACACAATTTAAAGGTTCTTTTCTTCTTTTTCCCTCATTTTCTTCTTCCTCCATTCTTTATATTTTAGGTAACATTCTGTGCTTTTTGTCTATCCCTTTTTATTACCTTTGGTGACAGCTATTAAACCTTAGGAACACTTCCATCTGTAGCAGTCCCTCCAAAATACACTGTAGAAATGGTTTCTGGGAGCTAAATTCTCAGCTTTTCCTTATCTGGAAATTGTTTAATCCCTCCTTCAAATTTAAATGATAATCTTGCTGGATAAAGTTTTCTTGGTTTGAGGCCCTTCTTCATTGCATTAAATACATCATTCCACTCACTTCTGGCATGTAAGGTTTCTGCTTAGAAGTCTGATGAAAGCCTGATGGGTTTTCCTTTGTATATTATCTTATTTCTCTCTCTGGCTTCTTTTACTAGTCTGTCCTTATCCTTGATCTTTGCCATTTTAATTATTATATGTTTTGGTGTTTTTGTCCTTGGGTCCCTGTGTTGGGAGATCTGTGCACCTCCATGGCCTGAGAGACTATCTCCTTCCCCAGATTGGGGAAGTTTTGAGCAATTACTTCCTCAAAGACACTTTCTATCTCTTTTTCTCCTGGTACCCCTCTAATATGAATATTGTTCTGTTTGTATTGGTCACACAGTTCTCTCAGTATTCTTTCAGTCTTAGAGATCCTTTTTTCTCTGTGTGCCTCAGCTGCTTTGTATTCTTCATCTGTATCCCTAATTTCTACTTCATTTATTGTCTCCACCGTATCTAATCTGCTTTAATACTCTCCATTGTGTTCTTCAGCAATTGGATCTCTGTCCTACAGTCATTCCTGAGATCTTGAATATTTTTCTGTACCTCCATGAGTATGTCAATAGTTTTTATTTTGAAATCTCTTTCAGGAAGTTTCATAATGTCGAGGCTGATTTCATTTCAATCTTTCTCAGGTGTATTCATAATTTTGCTTTGAACGAAGTTCCTTTGACATTTCATAATTTGTCTGTGGTGCCCTGTAGTGCCCAGAAGCTCTACTCTCTGGAGTTGTTTAGCCCCTGGAACAATGTCGGGGTCACAGTGGAGATGTGTTGGTGCCTGGGGGAGGAAAGAAGCTGTTTCCTGCTTCTGGGCTTCTATGCCTGTCTTCAGTTCCCGAACCAGTGGGCCAAACACACAGGTGTAAGCCTCTATGCTTTGTATTTGTAGCTTCAGTAGGTGGGGCTTCCCTCTGGTTGGTCTAATGCCAGGGAAAGGGTTGCTGGTTTATGATCCTGAGCCAGCTGCAGGCTAGCCGGGTGGGAGTAAGACACAGCAGGCTATGTATCATGGTTGGGGGCCTTGGAGCTGCATAGATAGCCAGGGGTATGGAGCACCTGAAGAGAGTTTAAGCTCCCAACCTGCTGGGCAGAGTGCACCCAGACAATTTTGTCTACCTGTCCTTTCTCCTGAGCAGTAAGCTCTGTGCAATCCTTGCCTTTTTAGCAGCCCTCTTGCTGTTAGGAATTCTCTCAGACTGCCCACCCACATCAGCCAGATATGAATCCCTGTTTTCCATAAGTAGCTGGAATTTCCATCTCTGCAGGTATTCGGCCTATGTTAGCTTTCCAACCGCACTAAATCAGAGCAGCATGCAGTGTAGGTTTGTGCTCCCAGAACAGATCTCCAGGGCTAGATGTTCAGGAGTTCCAGGCCTCCACTCCCTCCCTGCTCTGTTTCCTCCTCTTCTTCTGGGCTGGGGTGGGGGAAGGGGTTGGGTTCCGTGGGGTCAGGTATGTTACCATGTTCTGTGAGGTCTGCTCTTTTCTCCATGTGTATGCAGTCTGGTGCAGCCTTTGTTCCTGGTGCTTTTTCAGGATTAGTTGTATTAATTACATTTTCATATTATATGTCATTTTTGGAGTTCTCTGTCTCACCTCTTATGCCACCATCTTTTCTATAAGTGATTTTTAAAATAACTTTTTTTTACATGTAATATTGGTAATCCTATTCCCATTGGAATGTCTATAAACCTAATGAAGTTGATCATGGTTACAGTCAGTTAGGTTATATGTTTAGTGCAGTAAATATTATATCTTTCCCCTCAGCATTGTTCCTTAAAAATGCAAGTGATTTAGTTAACTTCCATTATGCTACAAATAATTCATATAGAACAGTATTAGATGTTTTATTGATAAACCATTATATTTTTATTTGATTCATATTTTGCCTGGAATATAATTTTAAGTGGCAATTAAAATGGAAACCAGAATGAAAAGATTTTTTTAAAAATGTGGGGTCCCAGGGTTATCAGTACAATTGAGGTTAAAATTTCATATTGATCTTACTAACAGCAAAGATAAAACTTTCTTCTTATTATAGGACAAAAGCCATGGACCATTTAGTAATAAGCAATCATTTCATTTGAAGCCTGTCTCTTTTAATTCAGAGCCCATTTCCTTGTGACCCATTTGAAGCAGTAGTGCCTGACATTGACATCTTGGAACCTGATACCATTGATAGAAGTGAAACAGGTAATTTTGTATATGTGGGAAAAACCTTCATTTTTACTGGAAAGCTGTCAAAAGTATCCCTGAAACACTTAAGTCCTCAAATGTTAACGTCTGCAACAAAGAAGTATTGGGCAGATAGGGAGTAAGCAAAGTTAAACAGATTCTTTAGTACTAGACATATAAAGCACAGTTTTTCTCACATATGGATCATGGAAACTTCACTGAGGCATAGTCATTAACTTCTGGTAAAGTACATATTCTTTGGAGTAATTATTGTAAGAAACACTACCTAGAGAGAATCACTTACATTATTAACTCAGTAAAAATAGTTAAAGCACTTCCTATTACATTGGAGACATAGAGAGAGATTAAGTACAGCACACCATGGTCAATACTGTGATGGGAAGCAAAGTTTTGGAGAATGCGTTTGCAGGTAATCTGTTGAAGAGGTGTAGAAGAAGGGCATTTCCAGAGAAAGAGCAGCAGGTGAAAAGTGAGGGCTGAGAAGGAAGGGGCCACATTTTATTTTCCTTTTACATTATATGATTAAGGGCAGAGGGTTCTTTATAAGTTTTTAATTCAGTTTGGAAATATGTGATTTTATAAATTATAAATTGTTTTTCCTGTTTTACAGGCAGGCTTCACACCACTTTTGCTTGCTATAAAGCAAAGAAATTATAAAATGACAACGTATTTACTAAGAAGGAGCAAATGTACATGCTGTTGATAAGAATAAAAGGTACACTATTTTTTTTTTTCTGATTCTCCTCATGCTAGTTTTTTTTTTATTGGTGTCATTAATCTACAATTACATGAAGAACATGATGTTTACTAGGCTCCCCCCTTCACCAAGTCCCCCCCACATACCACTTCACAGTCACTGACCATCCACATAGTAAGATGCTGTACAATCACTACCTATCTTCTCTGTTGTAGAGCCTGCCCCTTACCCCCCTACACTATACATACTAATTGTAATGCCCCCTTTCTTTTTCCCACCCTTATCCCTCCCTTCCCACCCATCCTTGCCAGTATGTTTCCCTTTGGTAATTGTTAGTCCATTTGTGGGTTCTGTGATTCTGCTGCTGTTTTGCTCCTTCAGTTTTTCTTTGCTCTTATATTCCACATATGAGTGAAATCATTTGGTACTTCTCTTTCTCCGCCTCGCTTATTTCACTGAGCATAATACCCTCTAGCTCCATCCATGTTGTCCAAATGGTAGGATTTATTTTCTTCTTATGGCTGAATAATATTCCATTGTGTATATGTACCACATCTTCTTTATCCATTCATCTACTGATGGACATTTAGGTTGCTTCCATTTGTTGGCTATGTAAATAGTGCTGCAATAAACATAGGGGTACATCTGTCTGTTTCCAACTGGGCTGCTGCATTCTTAGGGTAAATTCCTAGAAGTGGAAATCCTGGGTCAAATGATATTTCTATTTTAAGCATTTTGAGGAACCTCCGTACTGCTTTCCACAATGGTTGTACTAATTTACTTTCCCACCAGCAGTGTAGGAGAGTTCCCCTTTCTCCACAACCTCGCCAACATTTGTTGTTGTTTGTCTTTTGGATGGTGGCCAATCCTTACTGGTGTGAGGTGATATCTCATTGTGGTTTTAATTTGCATTTCTCTGATGACAAGTGATGTGAAGCATCTTTTCATGTCTCTGTTGGCCAACTGAAATTCTTCTTTAGAGAACTGTCTATTCAGCTCCTCTGCCCAGTTTTTAGTTTGATTATTTGTTTTTTGTTTGTTGAGGTGTGCAAGCTCTTCGTATATTTTGGATGTCAACCCTTTATCATATCTGTCATTTATGAATATATTCTCCCATGCTGTACGATACCTTTTTGTTCTATTGATGGTGTCCTTTGCTGTACAGAAGCTTTTGAGCTTGATATAGTCCCACCTGTTCATTATTGCTTTGCCAGGGGAAGTATGTTCATGAAGAAGCCACTCCATGTTTATGTCCAACAGATTTTTGCCTGTTTTTTTCTAAGAGTTCTATGGTTTCATGACTTACATTCAGGTCTTTGATCCATTTCAAATTTACTCTTGTGTATGGGGTTAGACAGTGATCCAGTTTCATTCTCTTACATGTAGCTGTCCAGTTTTGCCAGCACCATCTGTTGAAGAGACTGTCATTTCCCCATTGTATGTCCATGGCTCCTTTATCATATATTAATTGACCATATATGTTTGGGTTAATGTTTGGAGTCTTTATTCTGTTCCACTGGTCTGTGGCTCTGTTCTTGTGCCAGTACCAAATTGTCTTGATTACTATGGCTTTGTAGTAGAGCTTGAAGTTGGGGAGCGAGATCCCCCCCACTTCATTCTTCCTTGTCAGGATTGTGTTGTCTATTCAGGTTCTTTGGTGTTTCCATATGAATTTTTGAACTATTTGTTCCAGTTCATTCAATAATGCTATTGTTAATTTGATAGGGATTGCATCTAATCTCTAGATTGCTTTGGATAGGATGGACATTTTGATGATACCAGTAGCATGGGATGAGTTTCCATTTCTTAGTGAACTCTTTAATTTCTCTTAAGAGTGTCTTGTAGTTTTCAGGGTATATGTCTTTCACTTCCTTGGTTAGATTTATTCCTAAGTATTTTATTCTTTTTGATGCTATTCTGAATGGAAATGTTTTCCTAATTTCTCCATTACTTCATTGTTAGTATATAGGAAAGACACAGATTTCTGTGTGTTAATTTTGTATCCTGCAACTTTGCTGAATTCCAATATTAGTTCTAGTAGTTTTGGAGTGGAGTCTTTAGGGTTTTTTATGTACAATATCATGCCATCTGCAAATAGTGACAGTTTGACCTTTTCTTTACCAATCTGGATTCCTTGTATTTCTTTATTTTGTCTAATTGCTGTGGCTAAGACCTCCAGTACTATATTGAATAACAGTGGGGAGAGTGGGCATCCCTGTCTTGTTTCCGATCTCAGAGGAAAAGCTTTCAGCCTCTCACTGTTCAGTATGATGTTAGCTGTGGGTTTATCATATATGGCCTTTATTATGTTGAGGTACTTGCCCTCTATTCCCATTTTGCTGAGAGTTTTGATCATGAATGGATATTGACTTTTTCAAATGCTTTTTCAGCATCTATGGAGATGATCATGTGGTTTTTGTCTTTCTTTTTGTTGATGTGGTGGATGATGTGGATGGATTTTCGAATGTTGTAACATCCTTGCATACCTGGGATGAATCCCAGTTGGTCATGGTGTATGATCCTTTTGATGTATTTTTGAATTCGGTTTGCTAATATTTTCTTGAGTGTTTTTGCATCTACGTTCATCAGGGATATTGGTCTGTAGTTTTCTTTTTTGATGGAGTCGTTGCCTGGTTTTGGTATTAGGGTGATGCTGGCTTCATAGAATGAGTTTGGGAGTACTCCCTCCTCTTCTAGTTTTTGAAAACTTTAAGGAGAATGGGTATTATGTCTTCTTCGTATGTGCGATAAAATTCTACTGTAAATCCATCTGGCCAGGGATTTTGCTCTTGGGTAGTTTTTTGATTACTGCTTCAATTTCGTTTGTGGTAGTAGGTCTGTTTAGATTTTCTGTTTCTTTCTGGGTCCGTCTTGGAAGGTTGTATTTTTCTAGGAAGTTTTCCATTTCTCCTAGGTTTTCCAGCTTGTTAGCATATAGGTTTTCATAGTAGTCTCTAATAATTCTTTGTATTTCTGTTGGGTCTGTCATGATGTTTCCTTCCTCATTTCTGATTCTGTTGATGTGTGTTGATTCTCTTTTTCTTTTAATAAGTCTGGCTAGAGGTTTATCTATTTTATTTCCTCAAATAACCAGCTCTTGATTTCATTGATTTTTTTTCTATTGTTTTATTCGTAATTTTATTTACTTCTTCTCTGATCTATATTATGTCCTTACCTTTGCTGACCTTAGGCCTCATATGCTCCTTTTTCCAATTTTGATAATTGTGACATTAGACTGTTCATTTGGGATTGTTCTTCCTTCTTTAGGTATGACTGTTTAGCTATATACTTTCCTCTTAAGACTGCTTTCTCTGCATCCCACAAAAGTTGGGGCTTTGTGTTGTTGTTCCCATTTGTTTCCATATATTGCTGGATCTCCATTTTAATTTGGTCGTTGATCCATTGATTATTTAGGAGCATATTGTTAAGCCTCCATGTGTTTGTGAGCCTTTTTGCTTTCTTTGTAGAATTTATTTCTAGTTTTATACATTTGTGGTCTGAAAAGTTGGTTGGTATGATTTCAATCTTTTGGAATTTACTGAGGCTGTTTTTGTGGCCTAGTATGTGGTCTATTCTGGAGAATGTGCTGTGTGCACTTGAGAGGAATGTATATACTGTTGCTTTTGGATGTAGAATTCTATACATGTCTATTAGTTCCATCTGTTCTGGTGTGTTGTTCAGTGCCTCTGTTTCCTTACTTATTTTTTGTCTGGTGGATCTGTCCTTTGGAGTGAGTGGTTTGTTGAAGTCTCCCAAAATGATTGCATTGCATTCTATTTCCTCCTTTAATTCTGTTAGTATTTGTTTCACATCCCTTTGTGCTCCTGTATTGGGTCTGCATATGTTTATAATGGTTATATCCTCTTGTTGGACTAAGCCCTTTATCATTATTAATGTCCTTCTTTATCTCTTGTTACCTTCTTTGTTTTGAAGTCTTTTTTGTCTGATGCTAGTACTGCAACACCTGCTTTTTTCTACATGTTGTTTGTATTAAATATCTTTCTCCATCCCTTGACTTTTAATCTGTGCATGTCTTTGGGTTTCAGGTGAGTCTCTTGTAAGCAGCATATAGATGGGTCTTGCTTTTTTATCTGTTATATTACTCTGTGTCTTTTGATTGGTTCACTCAGTCCATTTACATTTAGGGTGATTATTGAAAGATATGTACTTACTGACATTGCAGGCTTTAGCTTTGTGGTTACCAAGGTTCAAGGTTAGCTTGTTTACTACCTTACTGTCTGACCTCACTTGCATATTGAGGTGTTATAAACACAGTCTGATGATTATTTCTTTCCCTTCTTTTTCTTCCTCCTCCATTCTTCATATGTTGGGTGTTTTGTTTTGTGCTCTTTTTAGGAGTGCTCCCATCTAAAGCAGTTCCTCTACGATACCCTGTAGAGGTGGTTTGTGGGGGGCAAATTCCCTCAACTTTTGCTTCTCTGGGAATTGTTTAATCCTTCCTTCATATTTAAATTATAATCGTGCTGGATACAGTATCCTTCGTTCAAGGCCCTTCTGTTTCTTTGCATTAAATATATCATGCCGTTCTCTTCTGGCCTGTAAGGTTTCTGTTGAGATGTCTGATGTTAGCCTGATGGGTTTTCCTTTTTAGGTGACCTTTTTTCTCTGGCTGCCTTTAATACTCTGTCCTTAGCCTTGATCTTTGCCATTTTTATTATTATCTGTCTTGGTGTTGTCCTCTTTGGATCCCGTCTCTCGGGAGTTCTGTGTGCCTCTATAGTCTGAACAACTATTTCCTCCCCCGGTTTTTAGAAGTTCTCAACAATTATTTGTTCAAAGACACTTTCTATCCCTTTTTCTCTCTCTTCTTCCTCTGGTACCCCTATAATGCAGATATTGTTCCTTTTGGATTGGTCACACAGTTCACTTAATATTGTTTCATTCCTGGAGATCCTTTTATCTCTCTCTGCATCAGCTTCTATGCGTTCCTGTTCTCTGCTTTCTGTTCTATCAATGGCCTCTTGCATCTTATCCATTCTGCTTATAAATCATTTCAGAGTTTGTTTCACTTCTGTAATCTCCCTCCGGATGTCTGTAATCTCCCTCCGGACTTCATCCCTTAGCTCTTGCATATTTCTCTGCAGCTGTCAGCATGTTTATGATTTTTATTTTGAATTGTTTTTCAGGGAAGGAGACTGGTTAGGTTTGTCTCTGCAGATCCTTTCTCAGGTGTTTGAGTTATCTTGAACTGGACCAAATTTTTTTGCGTTTTCATGATAATAGCAGTGGCTGTAGGCAGGTTGCAGGTGTGTCAGCTGGGAGAAGAAAGTCCTTTCCTGCTTGCTGGATGCCTTGCCCTTCTCCGCTGCCTGTGTCAGTTACCCGCACTCCTGGAGCAGCCACCAGGTTAGTCCCCTAAGCTGCTGTGGACGGGGTGTCCATCACAGCAGCGCAGAGTCCTGTGGGGAGTGGCAGGCACACCAGGTGCGCTACTCCATGGTAGCGGCGACCCAGCCGGGCAGCTCTGTGCCAGCAGCGGCCTTTGGGTCTGGCCCCGGCCGTTGTGCCTTGGGCTGGGATTCTGGTTGGCTGCCGGGAGTGCACCTCCTCCCTCTGGCTCCGCTGCATGTGCACACGGGCCTCTACCGGGCTCCTCTGGCTCCCCTGCTGCCGGTGCACGTGAGCCACGCCCGGGCTGTTTGGTTGCACCGCTGCAGGCTTGCACAAGCCTCTCCTGGTCTTCTCTGCTGCCATTGATGCACGGATCTGCTCTCAGTCACTTCCGGCGCCTCCGCCCCCGACATGCACTGCCTCTCTCCTGCTACTGGGCAGCTGTGTCAGGGTCTGCGCCAGCTGGAAGAACGTCTGGAAGTCTGCCTAGTGCCATGAGGGGCTTCAGAGCTGCACTGCCTCTCCGGACTTTAGGGCGCCTATGTTTCCCCGAGATTCCTAGCTTCTGGCTATATGTGCCACGACAACTTCGTCCACCTAAGGGGTCCCTGTCTCTTTAAGACTTTCAGAAAACACTCGCTTTTCTTTTGTTTCTGGTGTCCCGGTTGCGGGGACCTGCCCACAGGTTTTTCTTCTCCATTTCTCTAATATCCCGCACCCTGTGCACCTTGTGTCTGTCTTCCGGGTGTGGATTTCTAGAGCTAGTTGTTTAGCAGTCCTGGGCTTTCACTTCCTCCCCATTCCGACTACGTTTTTCCCGCCGGGTTTTGGGGTGGGGGAGCGTTCAGGTCCCACCTGGCTGCAGCTTGTATCTTACCCCCTTCGTGTGATGCTGAGTTCCTGCTGATGTAGATGTATCCTGGCTGTTGTACTGCATCCACTGGTGTCTCTTTTAGGAGTAGTTGTATTTATTGTATTTTCATAAATATATATGTTTTGGGAAGGAGATTTCCTCTGAACTACTCATACCGCCATCTTTCCATCATCCCCTCCTTCATATTTAAATGAAAATCTTGCTGGATACAGTATCCTTGGTGCAAGGCTCTTCTGTTTCATTGCATTATATATGTTGTGCCATTCTCTTCTGGCCTGTAAGGTTTGTTTTGTTTTGAGAAGTCTGATGTGAACCTGATGGTTTTCCCTTTGTAGGTGACCTTTTTCCTCTGTCTAGCTGCTTTTAAAACTCTGTCCTTGTCCTTGATCTTTGCCATTTTAATTATTCGTTTTGGTGTTATCCTCCTTGGGTCCCTTCTGTTGGGAGTTCTGTGTACTTCCGTGCTCTGATCGATTATTTCCTCCCCCAGTTTGGGGAAGTTTTCAGCAATTATTTCTTCAAAGACACTTTCTATCCATTTTTCTCTCTCTTCTTCTACTGGTACCCCTATAATGCGGATATTGTTCCTTTTGGATTGGTCACACAGTTCTCTTACTATTGTTTCATTCCTGGAGATCCTTTTATCTCTCTCTGCATCATCTTCTATGCGTTCCTGTTCTCTGGTTTCTGTTCCATCAATGGTCTCTTGCATCTTTTCCATTCTGCTTATAAATCCTTCCAGAAATTGTTTCATTTCTGTAATCTCCTTCCAGACTTCATCCCTTAGCTCTTGCATATTTCTCTGGAGCTCCGTCAGTATGGTTATAACCTTTATTTTGAATTCTTTTCCAGGGAGATTGGTTAGGTCTATCTCCCCAGATTCCTTCTCAGGGGAGGATGTCTGGGTTGGTCTGGTCTGTGTCAAATTCTTCTGCCTTTTCATTGCGATAGAGATAGTTGTTGGGAACTGGCCTGTGTGTTGGCTGCAAAAACGTCCCTTCTTGCTGGTATGTGGCCTTCCTCTCCTGGGAGAATGGCGACCCCTAGTGGCTTGTGCTGGGCAGCTGTGCGCTCACGGGGTTAGTTAATTAGGATTACCTACGTGAATGGCTGTACAGGGCATGTAAAATGCCCATGTAAGCAGTGAGGGAGCCGTGTGTTTTAGTGGGCAGGAGAGGATGTGCAAGTGCTTCTCTGATAAACACGTTGCATAAGTTAGCCAAATTTTTGTCATTACTTACAGACTAACACATGGAAACCTTGTTCTCCAATTTTTCAGGTTCAGACTCTCCTGGTATCACTGTCAGTGATGTGTCCAGTCAAACACCTGGGGATCTGTAAACTGAAGGTAAATGTCCATTTGTGCCACTGTCAGTGAACAAAAATCTGTCAGCATCCACAGAATTTGGACAGATGACCCACAGACAGAAAGGAAACATTAGTATTGGAGCTGTGTGTTAGAGGATTATAAAATCTGGCCTTTGTGAATCACAGCTTCCAGAAGACAGAGAGCACAGAAGGTAAGAAAAAAAGCATAGGGAATTCAACCCCTGATCACCTCTGCATGGCTTCATGTAGTTTTGATTTTTCAAAAATCATTTTGTGGCAAAATCTTTGTGGTTACTCTTTGTATGCAACCTACAAGCAAAGAATACCTTTTTGCAAGAATTGGCATTCTTTCTCTCCCAAAACAATATATAAATAACAGAGAATTAGGAAAAAATAATTTCTTCTAGGCTAGTATTGATAATGTACTTAAGAGTGTGTAGCAGGATTGTGTTTAGAGTTTAGGGGGTATTTGGGAAACTAGGTAGATAGCTAAACATTGCCTACTCAGACCAAACGTTGCCTCCTAGCTTTATTTTTATAGCCCTGAATTCACAAGTATTAGTTAAAGCTACATTAAGCGTAACTAAAAGAGCACGTTCCGAAGCCAAGAATTAAAATATTCCTTGTATTTTCTATGACTTTATGTACTTTAGAGTTGGCTTTCCCAGGAGTAATGGAAAATATTGGGAATTTACTACACAGTGCCGCCTCCGAAATATACACATAGTCTGTCAACTTGTCTTACTTTTTTTTAATGAATAAATAGTTCACAAGGAGTGTTGGTTATTTTGAGGATTGTATCATTTAAAACTAATATACAGAAAACCAATTTTAATACTGCTAGGATAACCAGTCTGTTATTAACCACATGTAAGGTGTCTGCTGATTACCCACATGTAATGTGTGTTCTAACTTTATGCACCAGTTAATTCAGTGCCCTTCATCAGTCATAGGCTCAGGTATCTACTAAAATATTATATAATATTTTTCCTACCCCTATAGTTTTATCTTCTTTTTCTTTTTACCTTTAGTAAAAGCAATGTGGTTTACAGAAGATTTTCAATTATATCCTAGAGTAGTGATGACATTGAGCTGTCAGCCCAGTTGTTTACGTCTACAACTGACTTGTTTGCTCTATTTCCTCACAAGTTGGGCAGACCCAAAAAGCAGGACATTTAAAACAAAACACCTACACAAGCTCCTGCTGCACTGGAAGATGTGAGATGGAATAACTACAGAATTATATATAAGCAACTTAGTACAGTTCATGTGGATCATTGCTCTTCTTAGCTGATACCTTTTACAAAGTAATGAGCACAGTTAGTTTTCCAGGGACCTTAATTTCATGATGAGCCCTGGTAATTTTATATCCTAAATATATTTCCAGAAACATCACAGTTCTAGCCTGTATCAGCTTTATTTTGCATTACTGTTTCATAATATGTCTGCTTCCACTTATTCGCTTGCCCTCCCACCCATGTTCATCACTCCCCTCAGTACTTAGAGTGACCTATCTCAGCTATAAATGACAACCATGAAGTACCCTAAAACACATTTATGTCCAGGCATCCAAAATTACAATAAAAAAAAGGCTTTGATAATCTGACTCCTACCTAATTCCCTACCATCAGCCTTTTCTACTGCCCACCCTCTTCTCTGGCATTCTGAACTGCTGGGCATGCCAGCCTCACCAATCCCTGTATTTCAGTCAGATAGTCACCCAATCATGTGCTGCTCTGCCTGTCTTGCAATGGTCCTGCATGCTCTCTGTATTCCTGCCCACTACCCATTTGATTCTGGCTAACCTCACTGTTTAATCAGCACAGGCATTGTCTCTAAAAAGCCATTCCTGATTCCTGTTGTCCACGGTCTTCTTTAAACCTTTTAAGTATTTAGCTGGAACTCAATAAATAACAATAGAGTAAAGTAAATAAAGACTATTTTTACAAAGATGATTTATGAGACTGTCGCCTAGTTTCAGAGGAAAAGGGGATAAACACATAGATGATAAATCACAGCTCATATGGTAAAGACATACAAGAAAAATCTTTAAAGCACTAAGGTAGGCCCAAAGAGACACCTATTCATCTGGGGAAAGACAGCCATAGTAAGGGAGTACTTTACATAGTAGTCTGAATCCTTTCCCTCCCTTCTCCACCTGCGCCCCCTTTTGTTAAGTTATCATTGATATACACTCTTCTGAAGGTTTCACATGAAAAACAACGTTACTGCGTTCAACCATATTATCAAGTTCTCCCCAATACCCCACTGAAGTCATTGTCCATCAGCGTAGTAAGATGCCACAGAGTTGCTAGTCTTCTCTGTGCCGTACTGTCTTCCCCGTGACCCCACACACACCATGTCTGCTAATCATAATACCTCAATCCCCATCTCCCTCCCTCTCCACTCCTATCCTCCCTCCACTTTGGTAACTACTAGTCCTTTCATGGAGTCTGTAAGCCTGCTGCTATTTTGTTCCTTCAGTTTTGCTTCATTGTAACACTCCACAAATGAGTGAAATCATTTGGAACTTGTCTATCTCCACCTGGCTTATTTCACAGAGAATAATTCCCTCTCGCTCCATCCACGTTGTTGCAAATGGTTAGGATTTGTTCTCTTATGGCAGAGTAGTATTCCATTGTGTATAAGTGCCACATCTTCTTTACCCATTCACCTACTGATGGACCCTTAGGTTGCTTCTGTATCTTGCCTATTGTAAATAGTGTTGTGATAAACAGGGGTGCATACGTCTTTTTGAATCTAAGAACTCGATTTCTTTGGGTAAATTCCTAGGAGTGGAATCCCTGGGTCAAATGATATTTCTATTTTTGGTTCTTTGAGGAACCTCCATAATGCATTCCACAATGGTTGAATGAATATACATCCCCAGCAGCATTGTAGGAGGGTTCCCCTTTCTCCACATCCTTGCCAGCGTTTGTTGTTCCTTGTCTTTTTGATGTGGGCCATCCTAACTGGTGTGAGGTGATATCTCATGTGGTTTTAATTTGTATTTCCCTGATAATTAGCGGTGGGGAGCATCTTTTCATGTGCCTGTTGGCCATCTGAATTTCTTCTTTGGAGAAGTGTCTGTTTAGATCCTCTACCCATTTTTTAATCAGGTTATTTAAGTAATTTGAAAGGGAAGCACTGGCTGTCATTTTTTTAAGATAACATTTTGGGTAAGATAGTTGCTTCACAAAAATTCTTTAAGGGCTATCATGGTACAAAAAGTGAAACTAATTTGGAAAATGAGAAATGAGGGAGTTCATTCTCTAAATACTAAAATTGTTATTTTTAGCAAATGTTACACTGATTTTGAAATATAAAAGATTTTTGATATGTAATAATTCAGTGGCAATTAAATTTCTTTCTTCCTTTTCAGTAGCCATATTTCACTACTGAGAGATCATTATACATTATACATTATCTCTTAGAAGTGTCTTTTATATACTTTCTCGCATGGGTGGATCCAGAAATTGAAAGATGGCTAAACTAGAGGATGCAAGAAATGTAGGCATATCAGTAGGTCACACAGGTATTTTAAAAAAAGAGTATTTTTTAAACTATTACTCTACAACCTGTATATTCAACCTGATCAATTCATAACACTCTTTCTGATGAGAAATATTTCAAGAGGATCATACACCATGTCCAAGTGGGATTCATCCCAGGGATGCAAGGATGGTAAAACATTTGAAAATCCATCAACGTCATCGACCACATAAACAAAAAGAAAGACAAAAACCACATGATCATCTCCATAGATGCTGAAAAAGCATTCAAAAAATTCAACATCCATTCACGACAAAAACTCGGCAAAATGGGAATAGAGGGCAAGTACCTCAACATAATAAAGGCAGTATATGATAACCCACAGCCAACATCATACTGAACAGCGAGAAGCTGAAAGCTTTTCGTCTGAGATCGGGAACAAGACAGGCATGCCCACTCTCTCCACTGTTATTTAACATAGTACTGGAGGTCCTAGCCATGGTAATTAGACAAAAAAAAGAAATACCAGGCATCCAGATTGGTAAAGAAGAAGTTAAACTGTCACTATTTGCAGATGACATGATATTGTACATAAAAAATCCTAAAGACTCCACTCCAAAACTACTAGAAGTGATATCGAAAGAGAGCAAAGTTATAAGATACAAAATTATCACACAGAAATCTGTGGTTTTCCTATACACTAACACTGAACCAATAGAAAGAGAAGTCAGAAAAATGATTCCATTCACAATTGCATCAAAAAGAATAAAATACCTAGGAATAAACCTAACCAAAGAAGTGAAAGACCTATACCCTGAAAACTATAAGACACTCTTAAGAGAAATTAAAGAGGACACTAACAAATGGAAACTCATCCCATCCTCTTGGCTAGGAAGAATTAGTATCATCAAAATGGCCATCCTGCCCAAAGCAATATACAGATTTGATGCAATCCCTATCAAATTACCAACAACATTGTTCAACTAACTGGAACAAATAGTTCAAAAATTCATATGGAAACACCAAAGACCCTGAATAGCCTGGATCACTGTCTAACCTCATACACAAGAGTAAATTCGAAATGGATCAAAGACCTGAATGTAAGTCATGAAACCACAAAACTCTTAGGAAAAAACATATGTAAAAATCTCTTGGATGTAAACATGAGTGACTTTTTCATGACCATATCTCCCCAGGCAAGGGCAACAAAAGTAACAATAAACAACAGGAATACATCAAGTTGAAAAGCTTCTGTACAGCAAAGGACACCATCAATAGAACAAAAGTACCCTACAGTATGGGAGAATATATTCATAAATGACAGATCCGATAAAGGGGTTGACATCCAAAATATATAAATATCTCATGCACCTCAACAAACAAAAAGCAAATAATCCAATTAAAAAATGGGCTGTGGAGCTGAACAGACAGTTCTCCCAAGAAGAAATTCAGATGGCAAACAGACAAATGAAAAGACGCTCCACGTCACTTGTCGTCAGAGAAATGCAAATAAAAACCACAATGAGATATCACCTCACACCAGTAAGGATCACCTCCATCCAAAAGACAAACAACAACAAATGTTGGCGAGGTTGCAGAGAAAGGGGAACCCTCCTACACTGTTGGTGGGAAAGCAAATTAGTTCCACCATTGTGGAAAGTAGTATGGAGTTTCCTCAAAAAGCTCAAAATAGAAATACCATTTGACCCAGGAATTCCACTTCTAGGAATTTACCCTAAGAATGCAGCAGCCCAGTTTGAAAAAGACAGATGCACCCCTATGTTTATCACAGCACTTTTTACAATAGCCAAGAAATGGAAGCAAACTAACTGTCCATCAACAGATGAATGGATAAAGAAGAAGTGGTACATATACACAATGGAATATTATTCAGCCATAAGAAGAAAATAAATCCTATCATTTTCAGCAACATGGATGGAGCTAGAGGGTATTATGCTCAGTGAAATAATCCAGGCGGAGAAAGACAAGTACCAAATGATTTCACTCATATGTGGAGTATAAGAACAAAGAAAAACCGAAGGAACAAAAGAGTAGCAGACTCACAGAACCCAAGAATGGACTAACAGTTACCAAAGGGAAAGGGACTGGGGATGATGGGTGGAAAGGGTGTGATAAGGGCAGGGAAAAAGACAGGGGACCTTATGATTAGCATGTATAATGTGGGGGGAAGCACAGGGAGGGCTGTGCATCACAGAGAAGACAAGTAGTGATTCTACAGCATCTTACTTCGCTGATGGACAAGGACTGTAATGGGTTTTGTGCGGGATACTTGGTGAAGGGGGAGCCTAGTAAACATAATGTTCTTCATGTAATTGTAGATTAATGATACAAAAAAATAAATAAATAAAAGACCACTCCTGAGGCATCGGGAATAGATTATAGGGGATAGAGGCACTGTGCTTGCTCCCTGTGGAAACTTTTGAGCAGGTTGCAGTAATTTAATTAAGCAAGCTGGGGAATTCTCAGTGGGGATGTGAATAATGCACACTTGGGGAGGCACACTGCTCCAGGGAGCTCTCTGGATCTTTTCTGTTTTAAGGTGGGGCATAGGTTTAGGATTGGTGTTAGTGTAGGTACATGTGTTTTTGTGCCTGGGTGGTCCCAAGAGTGGGCCATGGAGAGTGGTTATGTATCAGAGAAGGAGCCCCACATTGAACCCAGAAGTTAGTGCTATTAGAAGTTCCAGAGGCCATTGGCACTAAATCTCTTTGCATAGAAAAGGAAGCTGCAATCCCAACAAGTGCAGATTTGTCCTATCACAAGGGAAACTGGTGTTAGCGTCTCCGTCTGACACTGCCATCCCTTCCTCTGTCCATGGTTTTCCACTGCTCTGGTTTTGCCAACCTTCTCCCTCCATTTTGCAAGGCACCTAAGGAGAACAGAGCCCAGAGAAAATGTTAGGATTCAAATGACAGCAGTGTTGGAAACTTTTAAATAAACACAACTTAAGAAATAGAAGACTTGATGATTGTGAGCATCCCATCTCCTGTATTTCCAATGTGTTTACTTTTCAAGCACTCGTTTGTTTCCACCTGCTCTTAGGATTTTAATGAAAAGGTGTTTCATTTCTCATAGTTACTGTCATCAACCCTTAAAAAGCCTTGGGATGAAATATTACAATATGAGCCCTTGTTGACCTGTCCTATATCTTCTTAAATGAAACTGTATATGAAGGGAAAAATACATGTATGATTGACAATTATATTAGACTATGACTGTCAATCATTTTGGAAAGCTTTGCTGCACTAAGATAACAAGATTTCTTGAAAAAGAAATTAAATCACAGAGAGTTTCAAGTATATTGTAATTCATTTCAGAGTAACAATATTCTGGACTCCATGGATTTGATTTACCAAACGTGTCTGTTATTGTGTGAGGCAGATTTTCTTAAACCCTTAACTTGGATGTGTATTACTTACTATTTAACGTGTCATGTGCTTCTCTGTTAGTGCCTAAAATACCATTCCTTAAATTTAGACAAATGAGGCTATTATAAAAGTTGTATTATTCTTTAGGACCTCAGAGAACTAACTAATTTACTAAGGAAAGTGGAGCAAGCAACCATGTGATGAATGAATCTAGTACCTAGAGAGATGAAGTCAGTAATTCAATCTCCAATGGAGGTTTGGAAACATCTCTAGTCATGGAATTCTCATGTGAGTAAAGTTGAAATATTTCCAGAATCTCTTGCCTGGCTTTAGTGCATCTCCATATCAACAGGTGTTTCCAATGGGTGGAGAGTAGTAGTCCATCTCCATATCAATGACCGACTGAGGGCTTATCTGGACTGGAGAGGCTGGGGGAGTATTGCTGTCTGACGCAGCTGGAGAGAGACATGGGATGACTGTTTGTAAGCAATAAATGGGTCTAAACTTTATTTCTCCCTTTGACTGATTTCAGTTTCAATTGTATTTTGCCCCCAGGTCTTCCCCTCCCCAGAGTTACATCTCATTACTCACTGCGTGTGAGAAGAGTAAACAATAGGAATTTTGGTCTAAGAGAATTCATGTGGCCAAACATATTTAATTACAACCAGAAACTACAAGGATAGTGATGCCGGGGTTCTTGTTTGCAGAGTCAAAGAATGAACTGGGCATCAGAGGGGGGAGTGATAGGGAAAGATTTAGGAGGACAGCAATCTAGCCCAGGTGGCTCCCCTCTATCTCGTCCCTCAACACAAACAACAACAAAAATCACTCCCTTGTTTTCCCGCTCTGCCGAGCACCTGTTACCAAGTTTCACTCCCTAAACTCCCTCCCCCTTGCCTGCTCGCTTGTTGTGCACATAGAAATGTTACGAATTCGGAAGCAGAAAGATTTATTGCTCCCTTTGCCTTTGTTCGGGGCTCAGACTTTTTGGGAGATTACTCCCCTCTGAGCCCGCCGGTGTGAAATAAAGCCTCAACATTCCAAGACCTCCTAGTGCCGCTTGTTTTTTCAGTCAGTGATCCAGTCCAGGATTTTTCAGTATTTTCCGTAACATTTGGTTCCCTGACCGGGAATCCCAACCGCTCTGGCCCTTTGTTGCCACCGGTTTAGGGCAATGGTGGGGCGGTGATGGAACAGGAGATCACAATGGAGGAGTGCCCTGCCTGATCTTTCACCAGTCTTCTGCCCAGTTGCTCTGGGCCAGCCCTGCTCCGCTGTTCATGCCGGACTCAAGGAGCCTTGGCAGGTGAGGACCTGGTTCCCACATAAAATCCAGTAAGGCCCCGGGGCACCTGACCCAGCAAATCCCACCCATTGGGGTGGAAGGGGAGCCTGATCACCTCCTGGAGACTTACTAGAAGTCTCACAGGTAGACATTCCCAGGGGGGTAATGTTTAAACTCTGGTGTGTATGTGTGTGTGTGTGTGTGCAGGGCAGCTGAAGTCATTCAGTCTGTACTGAATCTGTGATTCCACGGCCTGAGCTACAGAATCTGAATGAGCCCTCATCCGCTTTCGTGGTCAGCCCTCACAACATATCGGTGATTCAGCTTTGGCTGACCTGGCCCGGGACTTACATACAGGTGCACCTTAGTCAAGGCTGGCCAAAGTCTCTGCGTGGAGCACAAATGGAATGGCATCTGACTGGTCTCCTCTCTCGAGGAAGCTCCCCTCCCTTATCTGTTATCATGGCACCGTCCAGGAAAATGTCATGGGGTCAGGGCATAGTAAACCCACAGTCCTTGACACTATGATCAAGAATTTCAGGAAGGGATTTTCAGAAAACTACAGAGTAAAATTAACTCCTGGCTGGTTGAAAACCCTGTGTGAATCTGTATTGCCCACCTTTAGTGTAGGGTTGCCTCCAGAAGGAACCCTAGAAGTTCCAACAATCCGCTGAGCCTGGCAGGTCATCCCAAGAGATCCAGGTCATCCTAATCAGTTCCCATACTTTAACTCCTGGTTAGAAATTGCCCAGACTCTTTCCCCTTGGACACGATTTGCTTGCAACAGGCAGGGACAGGGTAGAGTCTTAGTTGCCTCAACAAAGAATCAGCAGAAGCCTAAGCCTCCACAAATTTTTACTGGTGACCCAGAGGAAGAGCTAATAATTGCCCCCGCCTTATGTGCCTCCAAGTCCATCATCACCCAGACCCCAGTCCCTGATACCCCGCTACCGTCAGCCTCCCTGCCAACTCCAGATCCAGTGAATCCACTCTCCCTTAGACCAGCAGCCAGACTGCACGCTCAGCTGGGAGCAGGCGCCCTTCAGATGCCAGTGCAAGAGATGCGTGAGCCTGAAAGACATATTAAGTATGGGACCATCCTGCCCAACCAGTCCATGTTTTACTATCAACTTTTCTCCACAACTGACACCCCATCAGAAAAGCCACAAGTTGATCTTATGTAGTCCCTCTTTCAAATCCATCAGCCAACCTAAGAAAACTGTCAACAATTCCACACCCTGTTCACAATAGGAGAGAGGAGGCAGCTGGGGTCCTTGGTCGGGGTGCATAGGCTGAAGTTGCTGTCCCTGAGGAGCAACCCAAGAGGGACTTCACCACCCCTGAGGGACAGCACCAGATCCACCAATATCAGGATGCCCTCCTCCAGGGGATCAAAGCTGGGCCCAAAAAGCCTATGAACATGACTAAAGTTTCTTCAGTCACTCAACAACCAGGAGAGCTTCCTGAGGACTATTATGAAAGACTGTGTGAAACTTTTTGCATCTATATCCCTTTTGACCCTGAGTCACCAGGAAGCCAGCAGATGATAATCACCTCATTCATAGCCCAAGCTGCCCCAGACATCAGATGAAAGCTCCAAAAACTTGAGGGTTTCACTGGGATCTATATCACTTAGATGATTGAAATTGCCAACTAAGTATATCTAAACAGAGAAGTTCAGGCTGACAGAGAGGCTGAAAGAAAAATAAAGAAAAAGGCCAGTCTCCTGGCAGCTGCCCTGAAAGAGAGAGATGGGCAGAAGGCAGAGAGAAGCCAGCCACCAAGAGGGGGGAAGCCCAGGACCCCCTTAGCCAAAGACCAGTGTGCTTACTGTAAAGAAAAAGGGCAGTGGAAGAATGAATGCCCCAACTGAGGCAAAGCCCAAGGCCCAGTCACTGCTGGGCAGAGCCTCACGGGGAAAGGCTCATTGGCCTGGCAGGAGCAGACTCAGATTGACAAGGACTGGGCTCTCTCGCACTTGGCCCCCATGAGCCCACGGTCAGAATGAAAGTGGGGGGCCAAAATGACTTTTATAGTTGACACAGGGGCAGAACACTCTGTGGTCACCCTCTCTGTAGCCCCCTTCAGTGAAAAAGACTGCAACTATTCTCAGAGCCACAAAGACAGCAGCAGTGTCCCCTCTAACCGAGGCGAGGGCAGGCATCCGGGAACACCTGATCAGACTCAGAGAGGCAGGCATTCTAATTGAGTGTCAGTCGCCCTGGAACACTCCACTTCTACCAGTCAAAAAGCCAGGAGGAGAGTGCCAGCCTGTTCAAGACCTGCGAGCCATTAATAGAGTGACTGTTTCTTTACACCCAGTGGTTCCAAACCCGTACACCCTCCTCAGCAAGATCCCAAAGTCTGCCAAATAGTTCACTTGCCCAGACTTAAAGATGCCTTTTTCCGTCTCTGGCTGGCCCCGCAAAGCCAGCTCTTATTTGTCTTTGAATGGACTGAACTGGATTCAGGGCAGCAGAAGCAGTTAACATGGACGCAGCTTCCACAAGAGTTCAAAAACTCACCCACTCTCTTTGGAGAGGCATTGACTGCAGACCTTGACAGCTTTCCAAAAGATGACGCATGCTGTGCCCTCCTGTGGTACATAGATGACCTCCTCTTTGCCAGTGACACCCAGGAAAATTGTGCAAAAGGCACAAAGGCCCTCCTGCAACTCCTGTTAGACTCAGGATACCAAGCCTCATAAAAAAAGGCACAAATCTGCCAACAGCAAGTCCGGTACTTAGGCTTCCTCCTCACCCAGGGAGAAAGGGCACTAAGGCCAGAGAAGAAAAAGGTCATTAACTCCTTGCCCCAGCCCAGGCTGGGGGTGGGGGTGGGGTAGCATGTGAGAATTCCTACGGGTCACTGGGTTCTGAAAAAATCTGGATTCCCGGATTCTCAGTAATGGCAAGGCCCCTCTGCAACCTCCTGAGGGGGCCAGATGGAAAGCCCCTGTCTGGACAAAAGAGGCAAGAGCCATCTTCCTGGAAATAAAAACTGCTTCAGAACAGGCACCAGCCCTAGGCCTGCCAGATATAAAAAGGCCCTTCGATTCCTTTGTACATAATAAAGGTAGCAATTCTGCATTGCAAAGAACATCAAAAGGAAAACAACCCTATAGCACAGGGGAATCGAATGGCAGATGAAGCCACCAAAGCAGCAGCTAGTGAGGCAGGGAGAGCTCCTTCCCTCACTATGGCCCTAACAGCCCTGGTAGAGGCACCTCCACCCAGGTACACTGAAAAGGAGAAAGACTGCACCATAACTGAAGGAGCCACTTTAACTGAAAAAGGTTGGTAGATGTTGCCAGACAGATGTATCTTTATCCCAACTGCAACTAGTTAGCAAATACCACCAGCTCATCCACCTAGGAAAAACTGCACTGGAGGCCCTCCTCAAAAAGCAATACTACATCAGCCAGTTGCCAGCACTATGCCAAGCAGTGAGCAGACACTGTGTAACTTGTGTCAGAAATAATGTTCGATCTGCACTACAACTCCCTCCTGGTGTCCAAAGAATGGGAGTTGCCCCCTTTGAAGACCTTGAGATAGACTTCACAGATGTCCAGCCAAGCAGGGGACTCAGATATCTCCTAGTAATAGTGTGTACATACTCTGACTGGGTCGAAGCCTTCCCAACTAGAACAGAACAAAGCTGGGAGGTAGCCAAAGTCCTCCTGAGAGAAACCGTGCCCTGGTTTGGCCTACCGTCCACAATTCACAGTGACAATGGGCCTGCCTTTGTAGCAGATGTGGTGCAAATGTTAACTAAATCCCTCAACACTACCTGGAAACTTCACACTATGTACAGGCCACAGAGTTCAGGGAAATTAGAGCGAATGAATCACACCCTCAAAAGAACCCTAGATAAGTTTTGCCAAGAAACTGGCCTCCCGTGGCCAGATTCACTGCCCCTGGCTCTCCTGCATGCTCGCTGCACACCTGGAACTCAAGGCTTTTCCCCTTTTGGAATTAGTGTATGGACGTCTTCCCCCATGTCTAGGAAGTGTTGCAGGGAACCTACACCAAATAGGAGATAAGGGAGCAAGAGAACAGCTCCAAGCCTTGGGAGCCACCCTAAATAAACTACAACAATACACCATAGAAAGAGCCCTGATCTCCTTAGAGACCCCAGTATATTCCTTCCAGGCTGGGGACTCAGTCTGAATTAAAGATTGGAAAAAAGGACCCCCTCAAACTTCAGTGGACTGGCCCCCACATCGTTGTTCTAGCTACTCCTACTGCCCTCAAGATTGCAGGCATCACTCCATGGGTCTGTCATTCCAGAGTGAGAAGGGCCCATCATCCTGACAAGGAAGCACATCAGCCAGAGGCCCAGCCAGACCTCCAGATCCTCTCCACCTCCGCATCCAACAATTGCCCTCTGACTAATGGACACCCGCACGCCATGGCTCTCGTTGGAGTGGTGTCTTTTATTTTGGGCATTGGACTCTGTGCTATTGTACCCCTGGACTGGACTATTCCTCAAAAAAAGTTGCCCTTTCTATTGTCTATTGGGTAATCATTAAGTTGTTTTGCTGTGCTTACCTGTCTCTCCTAGCTGAACTCGTCTCAGCCTGCATTTCCGAAGTACCTCTCTGTAATGTTTAGCTGTACAAAAGTTATGAAGTGCATAGTGTGCCTGAAGGGAGCTACCTCCTTTCCCCTGGTGAGATTTCCTAGGCAGAACAGGCTGCCCCTTTGCTGATCCCTGCTCTAGTTGAGCTCAGTATAGCTGGATCAGCTGCAGTATGCACAACAGCTCTAATAGAAGGAGACTTAGGGCTTGCCATAAAAGGAGACTTAGAGCTCACTGCTCTAACAGAGGAAGTTAATCAAGATTTAGAGCAGCTTGAAACCACCATGATTCAGCTGCAAAATCAAATTGATTCCCTGGCTGAAGTAGTGTTACAAAATCATAGAAGACTGGATCTCCTGTTCATGACACAGGGAGACTTATGTGTAGCCTTTGGAGAAGATTGTTTTATGCAATTAAGTCTAGCGTAGTTAGGAGCTCTCTAGCCAAAGTAAAAGAAAACATCCAGCATTGGAATAAAATGTTAGGAAATAAAAAATCTTAGTTCCAGGGATGGTTTAAATGAAACCCATAGCTAACAACTCTTCTAACTGGCCTTGCTGGGCCAATGATTCTGCTGTTGCTTAAACTACTAGTGGGACCCTGCATATTTAACTGGCTCATTAACTTTATCAAGGAACACGTTTCTTCCATACAGCTCATGTATATGTGGAGCCACTATGACCCTGTCATAAACCAGGGAGATGATGCCCCCTAAAACAAAGCGTTTAAAGGGGCATCAGAGGAGGGAGTGATAGGGAAAGATTTACGAGGACAGCAATGTAGCCCACGTAGCTCCCCTCTGTCTTGCCCCCCTCTTCAACGCAAACAACAAAAAAAAACACTCCCTTGTTTTCCCACTCTGCGGAGAACTGGTTCCCAAGGTCACTCCCTAAACTGCCTTCCCCTTGCCTGCTGGCTTGCTGTGCACATAGGAATGTTACAGATACGGAAGCAGAAAGATATTTATTGCTCCCTTTGCCTTTGTTCGGAGCTCAGATTTTTTGGGAGATTATTCCCCTCTGAGCCCGCTGGTGTGAAATAAACCTCAATACTCCAAGACCTCCGAGTGCTGCTTGTTTTTTCCATCAGTGATCCAGTCCAGGTTTTTTCAGTATTTTCTGTAACAAAACTATCATAGGTATTCAGAGAATATGAGTCAACAGTATTTCCTTGATCAATTACTGTTATTGGCATCAGTAGACAATGACCATGTCTCCTGGATGGAGGGTCAAGAAGCACCACTATAAGGAGACATATGTTGTTGATACAGTTAGGTTCCTAACAGAAATCATCCAACCTCACAGATCTGCAGTTTCCTCATTAAATAGCTGAGGAACAGGGAGCAGTGATTAGTGAGTAACATATGAGAGCATGTTGTTAATATTTGTACATCAGGGTAAAAAGTGTCAGTTATTTTTATGATAAAAATAAGTATGCAAAATGTAATAGGGAATTTGTTAGCATACTGCCTACTATTCTTTGGGAATAGCTGCCTACTATTCTTTGGGAATAGCTTGTTCAGTGTGTGTGCGTGTGTGTGTATATATATATCTATACACACTTTTTTTTAGTTTTCTTTTTAAGGTTTTTTATGAGTTAACAAATAAGAAGATGGGGGAGAAAGCTCAGGTAAATCTTAAAATCTTAGGACTTTGATACATGATCTTTCTTATTCTTACCATTTAAAAATGTTCTAGTTGATCTACATTTTTGATTTAGAATATTCAAAATTAGAGTAGTGATGCTGCGGGTTCTTGTTTGCAGAGTCGAAGAATGAACTTAGCAAACACCCAAGGTAGGAGAGTTAGGGAAAGGCTTTTATTGAGAGATACAGTGAGAGGACAGAGCTCCTGGCTCACACCATGAGAGGGAGGACAAGATAACCCAGGGTGGTGTGTTGCCTAGGGGATTTATAGGCAGTTGAGGATTTGGACGAATGTGAAAAAAGCTTAGGGGTGTGGACTTATTAAGTGGTCCCTGAATATTTAGAATTAATTTAACACAAGCAACTTCCTGCTCTGATGATTTCTCCCTGAGATACCTGCACCTTGGTCTGGGAGTATATCAAACAAGTCCCCCTGCATATTAAAACAGCCCAAGGTGGGCTGTGGTATTGTTTGCTAAAGAGAAAGAATCTTACGTCTTAACTTCCTGGGTATTAAAATGCAATCTTATCCTTAAGATGGAATCCTTCCTGACTTTACTATTTTGTTTGTGGCTGGGCCTGCATGCTAGTTGCCCACTTTGCAAATCACCTCATCAGATTTGAAGGAGGAAAGATAGTACATAGGCCTGGACCTTTTAGCATGCTAAGGTGAATCTTACACATGATTACGAATGACTAGCATAATAAAAACATGTGCTACTCTTCTTTATCTGGGGAATATTAACTGATCTCACTGAAGAATGACTCTAGAGCTTAATGATTAACACAGAGTTTTGGTAGGGGGTTTCCTTGCATGTATACATTGCTCTGATTGTAAATATCCTGCCTTGCTTTTTCCAGAGACCCTCACCCTACTCTGACCACATCCATAGTCCCTGTCTCAGTAGTACAGCCTTACAGTTATAAACTGATATTGTAGAACCTGAAGAATCAAAAGTTAGCATAAGCACAGCCATCTTAAAGGCTCAAACACCATTTTCTAACCTAGAAGGAGAAAAATTACTAGAACTTTGAAAAACAAGTTAGTCAGCCAGTGTTAATTGTAGTGACCTTTAGTTAGCCAACCTCAATCAGTTAAGCTTATCTTGCTAGAACCACCCTAAACATTCCGAAAGTGATTTTATCTAATCAGACCCCCAGGATGAGGCGTCAGCCGAAAATTTATGTGTCTATGAAAAAGAAAAACAAAAAAAAAAAACTGTATTGTGACTGTAGAAAATACTGCCCCTTTGAAAATGCTATAAAAACTTCTGGCTTTGTGAGTTCGGGGTCCTCGCTGAGACCCGCTGCGTCGGGCTAATGTATGGACCCCAGCTAGCTGGCCTCTGAATAAATTCCTCTTGCTTGTTGCATCAAGAGACGCCTTCCGTGAGTGATTTGGGGCGGCGTCCTCCTCTGGGAGAATCCAACATTTGGGGGCTCGTCCGGGATTGTGCGCTCACCCCGCTTCACTCCCGAAGCCGTTCTTGGAGGAAGAGGTAAGATTAGTGGCGCCTTGAGTTGTCTGTGTTCTGTGTTCTGCCTTTCAGTGAGACCGGTCGGAGTTCTGAAAAGGGTACCCTCTGTCTGGCAGCCATCCCGGTCCCGTAAGGGGTCGCGGCTGCGGTCGGTAGACGTACTTGGAGCACCGCAGGCTGCAACCCTGGGGGACGCCCCGGGGAGTTTGGAGGGCCAGGGACGCCTGGTGGCCTCCCACCTGTTTTTCCGCAAAAGTGAACTGGATGAGATAGGGTTGGTTTTTGGGCGCCGAGCATATCAGCCCACTGATTCCTTCCGGTTCTTGGTCAGAAATCTGAGGAAGACAAAAAGCGGCCGCTGTGTGTTTAATCTCTGTGTGTCTCTGTTTTATGTGTCATTTACGTGTCTAATAATTGTTATACTGGCAATGGGACAGACCGTGATGACCCCCCTTAGCCTGACGTTAGGTCATTGGACAGAAGTGAGAGCAAGGGCGCATGACTTGTCGGTAGAAGTTAAAAAAGGGCTGTGGCAGACTTTCTGTACCTCCGAGTGGCCCACTTTTAACGTTGGATGGCCTCCGGAGGGAACTTTTGACCTCTCCACTCTGCTTGCAGTAAAAGCTGCTGTTTTCCAGAATTCAACTCAGGGACATCCGGATCAGCAGCCCTACATTGTGGTCTGGCAAGAATTGGTGGAAAATCCACCGCCCTGGGTAAAGCCCTGGGTGCGAAAGAAAGCGAACTCTCGAGTCTTATTGGCTCAGGCTCAACCTCAGGGAAAAGGGAAAGAGACCACCAAAATACACCCTGACACTCAAGACTTGCTCATGGTTGATGATCCCCCTCCTTACCCTCCTGCCTCTGCCCCGGCGCCCGAGGCCCCGGCGCCCGAGGCCCCAGTGCCTCCGGCCCCGGCACCTCCGATGCCTCTAGCCTCTGGTACCGAGGCATCGGGGCCAGCTCCGGGACCGGCCCAGGGAACTCGGCGGCGCCGAGGGGCCACATTGGACCCATCAGGTATTTTTCCCCTCAGGTCTTATGGGGCCCCCATTCTCGGGGAGGAAGGAGACCCGCCTTTCCAACCTCTGCAATACTGGCCATTCTCCTCTGCCGATTTATGTAATTGGAAAGCTAACCACCCTCTCTTTTCAGAGGAACCGCAGAGACTAATGGGACTGATAGAGTCCCTGATGTTCTCTCACCAGCCCACTTGGGATGATTGTCAGCAGCTCTTACAGGTACTCTTCACCACGGAAGAAAGAGAAAGGATCCTCCTGGAAGCGCGAAAGAACGTGCCTGGAGCTGACGGACGACCGTCGCAACTCCCTCATGATATAGAAAGGGGGTTCCCAGTGACCAGACCCAACTGGGACTTTAATTCTCCAGAAGGTAGGGAGCGACTAACCATCTATAGCCAGGCTCTGGTGGCAGGTCTTCGCGGGGCTGCAAGGCGCCCCACCAATTTGGCCAAGGTAAGAGAGGTTAGTCAGGGAGCCGCTGAGGCACCCGCAGTGTTCTTAGAATGCCTGATGGAAGCCTTCAGGCGGTATAATCCTTTTGACCCCACTTCTGAGGAACACAGTGCTTCAGTGGCTCTTGCCTTTATTGGGCAATGAGCGCCTGATATTAGAAAGAAGCTTGAGAGACTAGAAGGCTTACAGGATTTGTCGTTGAGAGATTTGGTGGAAGAAGCTGAGAAAGTTTATCATAAGAGAGAGACTGAGGAAGAGAAGGAATTAAGGAAGGAAAAGGAAAAAGAAAGTAAAGAGGAAAAGAGGGATAGGAAGCATGAGAGAAATTTAACAAAAATCTTGGCCGCAGTAGTAGAAGGTAAGGGATGCCCGCCCTCTAGTGGTAGAACTAGTAAGGCAGGGCACCTGGGCAACCGGCCTCCTTTGGATAAAGATCAATGTGCATACTGCAAAGAGAAAGGACATTGGGTGAAAGAATGCCCTAAAAAGCCACTGCAGAAGCCTCCAGAAAAGGTGTTGTCTCTGCTGGAAGACGAAGATTAGGGAGCACGGGGCTCGGAACCCCTCCCCGAGCCCAGGGTAACTCTGAGAGTGGAGAGGCAACCCGTTGAGTTCCTAGTAGACACCGGTGCTCAACATTCTGTATTAACTAAAGACAAGGGCCCTCTCTCTGGCAAAAAGTCTTGGGTGATTGGAGCTACAGGCCAGAAACAATATGCATGGACCACCCGAAGGGCAGTAGACTTAGGAGTAGGACGAGTAAGTCACTCGTTCCTCATTATACCGGAATGCCCTACGCCCCTGTTAGGAAGGGACATCTTGACCAAAGTAGGAGCCCAAATATCTTTTCAAGCTGAGAAACCTCTGGTGACTAATCAGGAAAATAAGCCTTTGAACTTGAGTATTCTGACCATAAGATTGGAAGATGAATACTGTCTTTTTATGGAACCAGAGCCCTCCCGAATTAGTCAGGAGTGGCTCGACCGATTCCCAGGAGCCTGGGCAGAGACGGCGGGCATGGGGCTCGCCAAGAACCAGCCCCCTGTAATCATAGAACTAAAAGCTTCAGCCTTGCCAGTGACTGTGAGGCAATATCCAATAAGTAAAGAAGCCAGGGATGGAATTAGGCCACATATCCAGAAGCTTATGGAACAGGGAATATTAGTAAAATGTCAATCCCCATGGAACACCCCCTTGCTGCCTGTAAAAAAGGCAGGAACGGGAGATTACCGACCAGTACAAGATTTAAGAGAAGTTAACAAAAGGACACAGGACATTCACCCCACCGTGCCAAATCCCTATAACCTACTAAGCTCCCTGGCTCCAAAAAACGTCTGGTATTCAGTTTTAGATCTAAAGGATGCTTTCTTTTGTCTGCGCTTGCACCAGAACAGCCAACCGCTGTTTGCCTTTGAGTGGAAAGATCCCACCACAGGAACTACCGGGCAATTGACCTGGACTCGTTTGCCACAAGGATTCAATAACTCGCCCACCCTCTTCGATGAGGCTTTACATCAGGACTTGGCTTTCTACCGAGCTTCAAACCCACAGGTAACTTTGCTGCGATATGTTGATGACTTATTGATAGCCGCTCCCACCCGGGAGACCTGCCAAGAGGCCACTGAAGCCCTTTTGACTGAACTTGCCAAATTAGGGTATAGAGCATCTGCTAAGAAGGCACAGATCTGCCAACAACAAGTGATTTATTTGGGATATTCCCTGAGAAAAGGGAAAAGGTGGCTTACTGAAGCCCGGAAGCAGACTGTGACGCAGATTCCGGTCCCCACTACAGCACGCCAGGTTCGCGAGTTTCTGGGGACAGCGGGGTTTTGTAGATTGTGGATACCCGGATATGCTTCCTTGGCCGCCCCTCTGTACCCCCTTACCAAGGGGACAGCCCCGTTTGTTTGGGGATCTGAGCAACAACAGGCCTTTGATGATATCAAGAAGGCCCTCCTCTCAGCACCCGCTCTAGCATTGCCAGACGTAACTAAGCCATTTGTCCTTTTCGTGGACGAACGGAGCGGAGTAGCTCGAGGAGTGTTGACCCAACAATAGGGACCTTGGAAGAGACCTGTCACCTATCTGTCAAAAAAATTAGACCCCGTGAGTAGTGGGTGGCCTGCCTGCCTGAGAGTAGTAGCAGCTGTGGCCCTCCTAGTTAAAGATTCTGACAAACTAACACTGGGACAAAAACTCACTGTGGTTGCTTCACATGCGTTGGAGAGCATAATCCGGCAACCACCCGAAAGATGGATGTCAAATGCCAGAATGACTCACTACCAGACCTTACTCCTGAATCGTGATCTTGTGGAATTTGCCCCACCCGCCATCCTAAACCCAGCTACTCTGCTCCCCGATTTCGGAAAAGAAGTACTTCGTACCTGCCAGGAAATCCTGGCTGAGGAGGCGGGGACCCGCCAGGACTTACAAGATCAGCCTTTAGAAGGGCCAGGACTCCTGACTTGGTATACAGACGGGAGCAGTTACATTATGGATGGTAAGAGAATGGCGGGAGCTGCAATAGTGGATGATAACCGAATCGTGTGGGCCAGTGGACTTCCAACGGGCACTTCTGCACAGCGAGCAGAGCTTGTCACTCTGACTCAGGCTCTAAAGATGGCAGAAGGTAAGAGACTTAACGTCTATACCGACAGCCGATACGCTTTTGCCACCGCTCACATGTCTATTTATAGACAGAGAGGGTTATTGACTTCTGCCGGGAGAGATGTTAAAAACAAACAAGAAATTTTAAATTTGTTAGAAGCCATCCATAGACCTAGAGAAGTGGCAATAATACATTGCCCTGGGCATCAAAAAAGTGACTCTCTAATAGCTCAAGGAAACAGAAGGGCGGACCAAGCTGCAAAACAAGCAGCCCAGGGAATGAATATCTTACCCCTCCAAGTGTACCCGGAGGCCACTTGTATTAAGAGCTTCCAGTATACACCCGAAGACCTCGCTTGTATAAACAAATTAGGGTTTAAAAATTCCTCACCCCACGAGATATACAAGTCTGAAAAAGGGAGAGTTGTCCTGCCTAAGAGAGAGGCAGAAGAGTACTTAAGGCAATTGCATCAATTGACACATTTGGGAGCAAAAAACCTAAAGACCTTGGTTCAAGACTCCCCTTATCATGTTATTGGATTAGGAAAACTGGCTGACGAGGTTGTAAGAAATTGTGTTCCCTGCCAATTAGTAAATGTGAGTAAAAATCCAGCAACATCCGGGAAAAGACTTCGAGGGGATCGCCCAGGAGCTTACTGGGAAGTTGACTTCACTGAGATCAAGCCTGTTAAGTATGGATATAAGTACCTTCTAGTTTTCCTAGACACATTTTCAGGATGGACAGAGGTGTTCCCCACCAAAACTGAGACAGCTCAGACGGTGTCTAAAAAGATCCTTGAAGAAATATTTCCCAGGTTTGGAATCCCAAAGGTAATCGGCTCCAACAACGGCCCTGCCTTTGTTGCCCAGGTAAGTCAGGGATTGGCCAAGATTTTGGGGACGGATTGGAAATTGCATTGTGCATACAGGCCCCAGAGCTCAGGACAGGTAGAAAGGATGAATAGAACTCTAAAAGAGACCCTGACTAAATTATCCATAGAGACTGGTTTATATGATTGGTTGGTCCTCCTTCCCTTCGCCTTATTCCGAGTTAGAAACACCCCCAGCCGTTTTAGACTAATACCCTTTGAAATAATGTTTGGAGTCCCGGCTCCACTAAATGCAGCTCACCTCCACGTATCCCCTGAGTCTGTGACTAATAAGTTTCTGCTTGAAAGGTTACGGGCTCTAGAAGTTGTGCAGAAAGAAGTGTGGGCCTCTATCCGAGAAGCCTATCGGCCAGAGGACATTTCAGTACCTCACCCATTCCAAGTGGGAGACTCTGTCTACGTAAGGCAACATCGAACGGACAATCTTGAGCCTCGGTGGAAAGGACCCTTCATCGTCCTTTTGACCACACCTACAGCTGTGAAAGTAGATGGCATCTCTTCCTGGATGCATTCTTCACATCTGAAGAAAGCGCCTCAACCAGACCCGGACTGGCGAGTAATTCGAACTGATAACCCTCTTAAATTTCGCTTGTGTAAAAATGATTGTGTCACTAACAATTCTAATTCTAATGACCCAGTTACTTCCCACCTTCCAGAACCCTAACCCCCATGAACCCAGGTTTCTCACATGGCAAATCATTACCCCGGCTTCCCAACAAGTAGTAGTCCAGTTAACAGGACAACACCCTAGGGGAACTTGGTGGCCTACCCTCACTGTAGATTTGTGCACTCTCTTCAAACAAGACCCATGGTATGAAGATAAAGTTGGGGTACCCGGATGTGGTACTCGAGATTATACAGTGCATTGGGGCTCTGGGACCATGAAAGAGCTCCAGAATACCTGCTTCTATGTATGCCCAGCCCCCTCAGCCGATAGTGCCAAGTCCTCACAGTGTGGTGGGAATACAGATTTTTTCTGCAAAAATTGGGGTTGTGAACAAACAGGGACATGCCATTGGCTGACAGGAAGCGCAGGGAGATCTCCTCTAGGCCTCATAAAAATCCAGTGGAATACCGCTCGTGCCCAAGGCACGACTAATCCCACCTGCAACCCTATTGACATCTCTTTCACAGATGTAGGAAAAAGGGCAACAAACTGGGAAAAAGGGCTTATGTGGGGACTAAGACTCTACCAGAGTGGCTATGATAATGGAGTCTTGTTTATGCTCAGGCTTAAGGTAGAGACTCTTCCGGCTGTCCCAGTAGGACCCAACGCTGTCTTGCGGGATCAACCGTGTCTCCCAGCCCCAGCCCCAAAACAGGCCCTAGCCCCACCTGTGGACTCTGCCACCACTCCCTCCGCCTCCACTCTTGGCCGAGTCACCTCCTTTCCTGGCACCGGACAACGCCTTCTCAACCTCCTTGAAGGGGCTTTTCAGGTCTTAAATACCACCAACCCTAACACTACTGAATCCTGTTGGTTGTGTTTCTCTTCTGGGCCGCCTTGTTATGAAGGATTGGGATTGTTAGGCAGTTTTAACAGGACAACCCGTCACGAGATCTGTAGCTGGGGAAGCCACAAGAAGCTAACTCTGACTGAAGTAACTGGAAGAGGAAAATGTTTAGGTTCAGTCCCCCCCACCCATAAAGCTTTGTGTAATGAAACCATAGCTGTGACCTCCTCAGGTGAAAATGAGTATCTAGTCCCTCCTCCCGAAGGGTGGTGGGCTTGTAACACTGGAGTGACCCCATGTGTCTCTACTTCTGCCTTCAACTCCTCCCGCGATTTCTGTATCATGGTTCAGCTGGTGCCCAGGTTGATGTATCATGATGACCTCTCATTCGTAGCTGAATTTGAACCTAGGCATAGATATAGGAGGGATCCGGTCTCACTGACCTTAGCTGTGTTGTTAAGAATAGGAGTCGCAGCCGGAGTAGGAACAGGGCCAGCTGCTATTATCCAAGGGAACCAACATTATGAGGGACTAAGGACAGCTATTGATGAAGACCTAAAAACCATAGAGCAATCCATTACTAAACTTGAAGAATCTCTGACTTCCCTCTCTGAAGTAGTCTTGCAGAACAGACGAGGGCTGGATCTGCTGTTTCTAAAAGAAGGAGGATTGTGTGCAGCTTTAAAGGAAGAATGCTGCTTTTATGCAGACCATTCCGGAATAGTAAGAGATTCAATGTCAAAGCTTAGGGAGAGGCTAGACCAGAGAAAGAGAGAATGAGAAGCCGGCCAAGGGCTATTGAATCTTGGTTCACTAGGTCCCCATGGTTTACGACCTTGATATCCACTCTGGCTGGGCCCTTACTCATCCTTGTGTTGCTCCTCACTTTAGGACCCTGCATATTGAATCGGCTGATTACTTTTGTTAGAGAAAGAGTGAGTGCCGTTCATGTACTAATGTTGCAGCAACAATATTATTCACTCACCCAACAAGAAGATACAAACATTCCATGATTGGAATGCCCTTAAAGAGAAGTGGGGAAATGTAGAACCTGAAGAATCAAAAGTTAGCATAAGCACAGCCATCTTAAAGGCTCAAACACCATTTTCTAACCTAGAAGGAGAAAAATTACTAGAACTTTGAAAAACAAGTTAGTCAGCCAGTGTTAATTGTAGTGACCTTTAGTTAGCCAACCTCAATCAGTTAAGCTTATCTTGCTAGAACCACCCTAAACATTCCGAAAGTGATTTTATCTAATCAGACCCCCAGGATGAGGCGTCAGCCGAAAATTTATGTGTCTATGAAAAAGAAAAACAAAAAAAAAAAACTGTATTGTGACTGTAGAAAATACTGCCCCTTTGAAAATGCTATAAAAACTTCTGGCTTTGTGAGTTCGGGGTCCTCGCTGAGACCCGCTGCGTCGGGCTAATGTATGGACCCCAGCTAGCTGGCCTCTGAATAAATTCCTCTTGCTTGTTGCATCAAGAGACGCCTTCCGTGAGTGATTTGGGGCGGCGTCCTCCTCTGGGAGAATCCAACATTTGGGGGCTCGTCCGGGATTGTGCGCTCACCCCGCTTCACTCCCGAAGCCGTTCTTGGAGGAAGAGGTAAGATTAGTGGCGCCTTGAGTTGTCTGTGTTCTGTGTTCTGCCTTTCAGTGAGACCGGTCGGAGTTCTGAAAAGGGTACCCTCTGTCTGGCAGCCGTCCCGGTCCCGTAAGGGGTCGCGACTGCGGTCGGTAGACGTACTTGGAGCACCGCAGGCTGCAACCCTGGGGGACGCCCCGGGGAGTTTGGAGGGCCAGGGACGCCTGGTGGCCTCCCACCTGTTTTTCCGCAAAAGTGAACTGGATGAGATAGGGTTGGTTTTTGGGCGCCGAGCATATCAGCCCACTGATTCCTTCCGGTTCTTGGTCAGAAATCTGAGGAAGACAAAAAGCGGCCGCTGTGTGTTTAATCTCTGTGTGTCTCTGTTTTATGTGTCCTTTACGTGTCTAATAATTGTTATACTGGCAATGGGACAGACCGTGATGACCCCCCTTAGCCTGACGTTAGGTCATTGGACAGAAGTGAGAGCAAGGGCGCATGACTTGTCGGTAGAAGTTAAAAAAGGGCTGTGGCAGACTTTCTGTACCTCCGAGTGGCCCACTTTTAACGTTGGATGGCCTCCGGAGGGAACTTTTGACCTCTCCACTCTGCTTGCAGTAAAAGCTGCTGTTTTCCAGAATTCAACTCAGGGACATCCGGATCAGCAGCCCTACATTGTGGTCTGGCAAGAATTGGTGGAAAATCCACCGCCCTGGGTAAAGCCCTGGGTGCGAAAGAAAGCGAACTCTCGAGTCTTATTGGCTCAGGCTCAACCTCAGGGAAAAGGGAAAGAGACCACCAAAATACACCCTGACACTCAAGACTTGCTCATGGTTGATGATCCCCCTCCTTACCCTCCTGCCTCTGCCCCGGCGCCCGAGGCCCCGGCGCCCGAGGCCCCAGTGCCTCCGGCCCCGGCACCTCCGATGCCTCTAGCCTCTGGTACCGAGGCATCGGGGCCAGCTCCGGGACCGGCCCAGGGAACTCGGCGGCGCCGAGGGGCCACATTGGACCCATCAGGTATTTTTCCCCTCAGGTCTTATGGGGCCCCCATTCTCGGGGAGGAAGGAGACCCGCCTTTCCAACCTCTGCAATACTGGCCATTCTCCTCTGCCGATTTATGTAATTGGAAAGCTAACCACCCTCTCTTTTCAGAGGAACCGCAGAGACTAATGGGACTGATAGAGTCCCTGATGTTCTCTCACCAGCCCACTTGGGATGATTGTCAGCAGCTCTTACAGGTACTCTTCACCACGGAAGAAAGAGAAAGGATCCTCCTGGAAGCGCGAAAGAACGTGCCTGGAGCTGACGGACGACCGTCGCAACTCCCTCATGATATAGAAAGGGGGTTCCCAGTGACCAGACCCAACTGGGACTTTAATTCTCCAGAAGGTAGGGAGCGACTAACCATCTATAGCCAGGCTCTGGTGGCAGGTCTTCGCGGGGCTGCAAGGCGCCCCACCAATTTGGCCAAGGTAAGAGAGGTTAGTCAGGGAGCCGCTGAGGCACCCGCAGTGTTCTTAGAATGCCTGATGGAAGCCTTCAGGCGGTATAATCCTTTTGACCCCACTTCTGAGGAACACAGTGCTTCAGTGGCTCTTGCCTTTATTGGGCAATGAGCGCCTGATATTAGAAAGAAGCTTGAGAGACTAGAAGGCTTACAGGATTTGTCGTTGAGAGATTTGGTGAAAGAAGCTGAGAAAGTTTATCATAAGAGAGAGACTGAGGAAGAGAAGGAATTAAGGAAGGAAAAGGAAAAAGAAAGTAAAGAGGAAAAGAGGGATAGGAAGCATGAGAGAAATTTAACAAAAATCTTGGCCGCAGTAGTAGAAGGTAAGGGATGCCCGCCCTCTAGTGGTAGAACTAGTAAGGCAGGGCACCTGGGCAACCGGCCTCCTTTGGATAAAGATCAATGTGCATACTGCAAAGAGAAAGGACATTGGGTGAAAGAATGCCCTAAAAAGCCACTGCAGAAGCCTCCAGAAAAGGTGTTGTCTCTGCTGGAAGACGAAGATTAGGGAGCACGGGGCTCGGAACCCCTCCCCGAGCCCAGGGTAACTCTGAGAGTGGAGAGGCAACCCGTTGAGTTCCTAGTAGACACCGGTGCTCAACATTCTGTATTAACTAAAGACAAGGGCCCTCTCTCTGGCAAAAAGTCTTGGGTGATTGGAGCTACAGGCCAGAAACAATATGCATGGACCACCCGAAGGGCAGTAGACTTAGGAGTAGGACGAGTAAGTCACTCGTTCCTCATTATACCGGAATGCCCTACGCCCCTGTTAGGAAGGGACATCTTGACCAAAGTAGGAGCCCAAATATCTTTTCAAGCTGAGAAACCTCTGGTGACTAATCAGGAAAATAAGCCTTTGAACTTGAGTATTCTGACCATAAGATTGGAAGATGAATACTGTCTTTTTATGGAACCAGAGCCCTCCCGAATTAGTCAGGAGTGGCTCGACCGATTCCCAGGAGCCTGGGCAGAGACGGCGGGCATGGGGCTCGCCAAGAACCAGCCCCCTGTAATCATAGAACTAAAAGCTTCAGCCTTGCCAGTGACTGTGAGGCAATATCCAATAAGTAAAGAAGCCAGGGATGGAATTAGGCCACATATCCAGAAGCTTATGGAACAGGGAATATTAGTAAAATGTCAATCCCCATGGAACACCCCCTTGCTGCCTGTAAAAAAGGCAGGAACGGGAGATTACCGACCAGTACAAGATTTAAGAGAAGTTAACAAAAGGACACAGGACATTCACCCCACCGTGCCAAATCCCTATAACCTACTAAGCTCCCTGGCTCCAAAAAACGTCTGGTATTCAGTTTTAGATCTAAAGGATGCTTTCTTTTGTCTGCGCTTGCACCAGAACAGCCAACCGCTGTTTGCCTTTGAGTGGAAAGATCCCACCACAGGAACTACCGGGCAATTGACCTGGACTCGTTTGCCACAAGGATTCAATAACTCGCCCACCCTCTTCGATGAGGCTTTACATCAGGACTTGGCTTTCTACCGAGCTTCAAACCCACAGGTAACTTTGCTGCGATATGTTGATGACTTATTGATAGCCGCTCCCACCCGGGAGACCTGCCAAGAGGCCACTGAAGCCCTTTTGACTGAACTTGCCAAATTAGGGTATAGAGCATCTGCTAAGAAGGCACAGATCTGCCAACAACAAGTGATTTATTTGGGATATTCCCTGAGAAAAGGGAAAAGGTGGCTTACTGAAGCCCGGAAGCAGACTGTGACGCAGATTCCGGTCCCCACTACAGCACGCCAGGTTCGCGAGTTTCTGGGGACAGCGGGGTTTTGTAGATTGTGGATACCCGGATATGCTTCCTTGGCCGCCCCTCTGTACCCCCTTACCAAGGGGACAGCCCCGTTTGTTTGGGGATCTGAGCAACAACAGGCCTTTGATGATATCAAGAAGGCCCTCCTCTCAGCACCCGCTCTAGCATTGCCAGACGTAACTAAGCCATTTGTCCTTTTCGTGGACGAACGGAGCGGAGTAGCTCGAGGAGTGTTGACCCAACAATAGGGACCTTGGAAGAGACCTGTCACCTATCTGTCAAAAAAATTAGACCCCGTGAGTAGTGGGTGGCCTGCCTGCCTGAGAGTAGTAGCAGCTGTGGCCCTCCTAGTTAAAGATTCTGACAAACTAACACTGGGACAAAAACTCACTGTGGTTGCTTCACATGCGTTGGAGAGCATAATCCGGCAACCACCCGAAAGATGGATGTCAAATGCCAGAATGACTCACTACCAGACCTTACTCCTGAATCGTGATCTTGTGGAATTTGCCCCACCCGCCATCCTAAACCCAGCTACTCTGCTCCCCGATTTCGGAAAAGAAGTACTTCGTACCTGCCAGGAAATCCTGGCTGAGGAGGCGGGGACCCGCCAGGACTTACAAGATCAGCCTTTAGAAGGGCCAGGACTCCTGACTTGGTATACAGACGGGAGCAGTTACATTATGGATGGTAAGAGAATGGCGGGAGCTGCAATAGTGGATGATAACCGAATCGTGTGGGCCAGTGGACTTCCAACGGGCACTTCTGCACAGCGAGCAGAGCTTGTCGCTCTGACTCAGGCTCTAAAGATGGCAGAAGGTAAGAGACTTAACGTCTATACCGACAGCCGATACGCTTTTGCCACCGCTCACATGTCTATTTATAGACAGAGAGGGTTATTGACTTCTGCCGGGAGAGATGTTAAAAACAAACAAGAAATTTTAAATTTGTTAGAAGCCATCCATAGACCTAGAGAAGTGGCAATAATACATTGCCCTGGGCATCAAAAAAGTGACTCTCTAATAGCTCAAGGAAACAGAAGGGCGGACCAAGCTGCAAAACAAGCAGCCCAGGGAATGAATATCTTACCCCTCCAAGTGTACCCGGAGGCCACTTGTATTAAGAGCTTCCAGTATACACCCGAAGACCTCGCTTGTATAAACAAATTAGGGTTTAAAAATTCCTCACCCCACGAGATATACAAGTCTGAAAAAGGGAGAGTTGTCCTGCCTAAGAGAGAGGCAGAAGAGTACTTAAGGCAATTGCATCAATTGACACATTTGGGAGCAAAAAACCTAAAGACCTTGGTTCAAGACTCCCCTTATCATGTTATTGGATTAGGAAAACTGGCTGACGAGGTTGTAAGAAATTGTGTTCCCTGCCAATTAGTAAATGTGAGTAAAAATCCAGCAACATCCGGGAAAAGACTTCGAGGGGATCGCCCAGGAGCTTACTGGGAAGTTGACTTCACTGAGATCAAGCCTGTTAAGTATGGATATAAGTACCTTCTAGTTTTCCTAGACACATTTTCAGGATGGACAGAGGTGTTCCCCACCAAAACTGAGACAGCTCAGACGGTGTCTAAAAAGATCCTTGAAGAAATATTTCCCAGGTTTGGAATCCCAAAGGTAATCGGCTCCAACAACGGCCCTGCCTTTGTTGCCCAGGTAAGTCAGGGATTGGCCAAGATTTTGGGGACGGATTGGAAATTGCATTGTGCATACAGGCCCCAGAGCTCAGGACAGGTAGAAAGGATGAATAGAACTCTAAAAGAGACCCTGACTAAATTATCCATAGAGACTGGTTTATATGATTGGTTGGTCCTCCTTCCCTTCGCCTTATTCCGAGTTAGAAACACCCCCAGCCGTTTTAGACTAATACCCTTTGAAATAATGTTTGGAGTCCCGGCTCCACTAAATGCAGCTCACCTCCACGTATCCCCTGAGTCTTTGACTAATAAGTTTCTGCTTGAAAGGTTACGGGCTCTAGAAGTTGTGCAGAAAGAAGTGTGGGCCTCTATCCGAGAAGCCTATCGGCCAGAGGACATTTCAGTACCTCACCCATTCCAAGTGGGAGACTCTGTCTACGTAAGGCAACATCGAACGGACAATCTTGAGCCTCGGTGGAAAGGACCCTTCATCGTCCTTTTGACCACACCTACAGCTGTGAAAGTAGATGGCATCTCTTCCTAGATGCATTCTTCACATCTGAAGAAAGCGCCTCAACCAGACCCGGACTGGCGAGTAATTCGAACTGATAACCCTCTTAAATTTCGCTTGTGTAAAAATGATTGTGTCACTAACAATTCTAATTCTAATGACCCAGTTACTTCCCACCTTCCAGAACCCTAACCCCCATGAACCCAGGTTTCTCACATGGCAAATCATTACCCCGGCTTCCCAACAAGTAGTAGTCCAGTTAACAGGACAACACCCTAGGGGAACTTGGTGGCCTACCCTCACTGTAGATTTGTGCACTCTCTTCAAACAAGACCCATGGTATGAAGATAAAGTTGGGGTACCCGGATGTGGTACTCGAGATTATACAGTGCATTGGGGCTCTGGGACCATGAAAGAGCTCCAGAATACCTGCTTCTATGTATGCCCAGCCCCCTCAGCCGATAGTGCCAAGTCCTCACAGTGTGGTGGGAATACAGATTTTTTCTGCAAAAATTGGGGTTGTGAACAAACAGGGACATGCCATTGGCTGACAGGAAGCGCAGGGAGATCTCCTCTAGGCCTCATAAAAATCCAGTGGAATACCGCTCGTGCCCAAGGCACGACTAATCCCACCTGCAACCCTATTGACATCTCTTTCACAGATGTAGGAAAAAGGGCAACAAACTGGGAAAAAGGGCTTATGTGGGGACTAAGACTCTACCAGAGTGGCTATGATAATGGAGTCTTGTTTATGCTCAGGCTTAAGGTAGAGACTCTTCCGGCTGTCCCAGTAGGACCCAACGCTGTCTTGCGGGATCAACCGTGTCTCCCAGCCCCAGCCCCAAAACAGGCCCTAGCCCCACCTGTGGACTCTGCCACCACTCCCTCCGCCTCCACTCTTGGCCGAGTCACCTCCTTTCCTGGCACCGGACAACGCCTTCTCAACCTCCTTGAAGGGGCTTTTCAGGTCTTAAATACCACCAACCCTAACACTACTGAATCCTGTTGGTTGTGTTTCTCTTCTGGGCCGCCTTGTTATGAAGGATTGGGATTGTTAGGCAGTTTTAACAGGACAACCCGTCACGAGATCTGTAGCTGGGGAAGCCACAAGAAGCTAACTCTGACTGAAGTAACTGGAAGAGGAAAATGTTTAGGTTCAGTCCCCCCCACCCATAAAGCTTTGTGTAATGAAACCATAGCTGTGACCTCCTCAGGTGAAAATGAGTATCTAGTCCCTCCTCCCGAAGGGTGGTGGGCTTGTAACACTGGAGTGACCCCATGTGTCTCTACTTCTGCCTTCAACTCCTCCCGCGATTTCTGTATCATGGTTCAGCTGGTGCCCAGGTTGATGTATCATGATGACCTCTCATTCGTAGCTGAATTTGAACCTAGGCATAGATATAGGAGGGATCCGGTCTCACTGACCTTAGCTGTGTTGTTAAGAATAGGAGTCGCAGCCGGAGTAGGAACAGGGCCAGCTGCTATTATCCAAGGGAACCAACATTATGAGGGACTAAGGACAGCTATTGATGAAGACCTAAAAACCATAGAGCAATCCATTACTAAACTTGAAGAATCTCTGACTTCCCTCTCTGAAGTAGTCTTGCAGAACAGACGAGGGCTGGATCTGCTGTTTCTAAAAGAAGGAGGATTGTGTGCAGCTTTAAAGGAAGAATGCTGCTTTTATGCAGACCATTCCGGAATAGTAAGAGATTCAATGTCAAAGCTTAGGGAGAGGCTAGACCAGAGAAAGAGAGAATGAGAAGCCGGCCAAGGGCTATTGAATCTTGGTTCACTAGGTCCCCATGGTTTACGACCTTGATATCCACTCTGGCTGGGCCCTTACTCATCCTTGTGTTGCTCCTCACTTTAGGACCCTGCATATTGAATCGGCTGATTACTTTTGTTAGAGAAAGAGTGAGTGCCGTTCATGTACTAATGTTGCAGCAACAATATTATTCACTCACCCAACAAGAAGATACAAACATTCCATGATTGGAATGCCCTTAAAGAGAAGTGGGGAAATGTAGAACCTGAAGAATCAAAAGTTAGCATAAGCACAGCCATCTTAAAGGCTCAAACACCATTTTCTAACCTAGAAGGAGAAAAATTACTAGAACTTTGAAAAACAAGTTAGTCAGCCAGTGTTAATTGTAGTGACCTTTAGTTAGCCAACCTCAATCAGTTAAGCTTATCTTGCTAGAACCACCCTAAACATTCCGAAAGTGATTTTATCTAATCAGACCCCCAGGATGAGGCGTCAGCCGAAAATTTATGTGTCTATGAAAAAGAAAAACAAAAAAAAAAAACTGTATTGTGACTGTAGAAAATACTGCCCCTTTGAAAATGCTATAAAAACTTCTGGCTTTGTGAGTTCGGGGTCCTCGCTGAGACCCGCTGCGTCGGGCTAATGTATGGACCCCAGCTAGCTGGCCTCTGAATAAATTCCTCTTGCTTGTTGCATCAAGAGACGCCTTCCGTGAGTGATTTGGGGCGGCGTCCTCCTCTGGGAGAATCCAACATTTGGGGGCTCGTCCGGGATTGTGCGCTCACCCCGCTTCACTCCCGAAGCCGTTCTTGGAGGAAGAGGTAAGATTAGTGGCGCCTTGAGTTGTCTGTGTTCTGTGTTCTGCCTTTCAGTGAGACCGGTCGGAGTTCTGAAAAGGGTACCCTCTGTCTGGCAGCCGTCCCGGTCCCGTAAGGGGTCGCGACTGCGGTCGGTAGACGTACTTGGAGCACCGCAGGCTGCAACCCTGGGGGACGCCCCGGGGAGTTTGGAGGGCCAGGGACGCCTGGTGGCCTCCCACCTGTTTTTCCGCAAAAGTGAACTGGATGAGATAGGGTTGGTTTTTGGGCGCCGAGCATATCAGCCCACTGATTCCTTCCGGTTCTTGGTCAGAAATCTGAGGAAGACAAAAAGCGGCCGCTGTGTGTTTAATCTCTGTGTGTCTCTGTTTTATGTGTCCTTTACGTGTCTAATAATTGTTATACTGGCAATGGGACAGACCGTGATGACCCCCCTTAGCCTGACGTTAGGTCATTGGACAGAAGTGAGAGCAAGGGCGCATGACTTGTCGGTAGAAGTTAAAAAAGGGCTGTGGCAGACTTTCTGTACCTCCGAGTGGCCCACTTTTAACGTTGGATGGCCTCCGGAGGGAACTTTTGACCTCTCCACTCTGCTTGCAGTAAAAGCTGCTGTTTTCCAGAATTCAACTCAGGGACATCCGGATCAGCAGCCCTACATTGTGGTCTGGCAAGAATTGGTGGAAAATCCACCGCCCTGGGTAAAGCCCTGGGTGCGAAAGAAAGCGAACTCTCGAGTCTTATTGGCTCAGGCTCAACCTCAGGGAAAAGGGAAAGAGACCACCAAAATACACCCTGACACTCAAGACTTGCTCATGGTTGATGATCCCCCTCCTTACCCTCCTGCCTCTGCCCCGGCGCCCGAGGCCCCGGCGCCCGAGGCCCCAGTGCCTCCGGCCCCGGCACCTCCGATGCCTCTAGCCTCTGGTACCGAGGCATCGGGGCCAGCTCCGGGACCGGCCCAGGGAACTCGGCGGCGCCGAGGGGCCACATTGGACCCATCAGGTATTTTTCCCCTCAGGTCTTATGGGGCCCCCATTCTCGGGGAGGAAGGAGACCCGCCTTTCCAACCTCTGCAATACTGGCCATTCTCCTCTGCCGATTTATGTAATTGGAAAGCTAACCACCCTCTCTTTTCAGAGGAACCGCAGAGACTAATGGGACTGATAGAGTCCCTGATGTTCTCTCACCAGCCCACTTGGGATGATTGTCAGCAGCTCTTACAGGTACTCTTCACCACGGAAGAAAGAGAAAGGATCCTCCTGGAAGCGCGAAAGAACGTGCCTGGAGCTGACGGACGACCGTCGCAACTCCCTCATGATATAGAAAGGGGGTTCCCAGTGACCAGACCCAACTGGGACTTTAATTCTCCAGAAGGTAGGGAGCGACTAACCATCTATAGCCAGGCTCTGGTGGCAGGTCTTCGCGGGGCTGCAAGGCGCCCCACCAATTTGGCCAAGGTAAGAGAGGTTAGTCAGGGAGCCGCTGAGGCACCCGCAGTGTTCTTAGAATGCCTGATGGAAGCCTTCAGGCGGTATAATCCTTTTGACCCCACTTCTGAGGAACACAGTGCTTCAGTGGCTCTTGCCTTTATTGGGCAATGAGCGCCTGATATTAGAAAGAAGCTTGAGAGACTAGAAGGCTTACAGGATTTGTCGTTGAGAGATTTGGTGAAAGAAGCTGAGAAAGTTTATCATAAGAGAGAGACTGAGGAAGAGAAGGAATTAAGGAAGGAAAAGGAAAAAGAAAGTAAAGAGGAAAAGAGGGATAGGAAGCATGAGAGAAATTTAACAAAAATCTTGGCCGCAGTAGTAGAAGGTAAGGGATGCCCGCCCTCTAGTGGTAGAACTAGTAAGGCAGGGCACCTGGGCAACCGGCCTCCTTTGGATAAAGATCAATGTGCATACTGCAAAGAGAAAGGACATTGGGTGAAAGAATGCCCTAAAAAGCCACTGCAGAAGCCTCCAGAAAAGGTGTTGTCTCTGCTGGAAGACGAAGATTAGGGAGCACGGGGCTCGGAACCCCTCCCCGAGCCCAGGGTAACTCTGAGAGTGGAGAGGCAACCCGTTGAGTTCCTAGTAGACACCGGTGCTCAACATTCTGTATTAACTAAAGACAAGGGCCCTCTCTCTGGCAAAAAGTCTTGGGTGATTGGAGCTACAGGCCAGAAACAATATGCATGGACCACCCGAAGGGCAGTAGACTTAGGAGTAGGACGAGTAAGTCACTCGTTCCTCATTATACCGGAATGCCCTACGCCCCTGTTAGGAAGGGACATCTTGACCAAAGTAGGAGCCCAAATATCTTTTCAAGCTGAGAAACCTCTGGTGACTAATCAGGAAAATAAGCCTTTGAACTTGAGTATTCTGACCATAAGATTGGAAGATGAATACTGTCTTTTTATGGAACCAGAGCCCTCCCGAATTAGTCAGGAGTGGCTCGACCGATTCCCAGGAGCCTGGGCAGAGACGGCGGGCATGGGGCTCGCCAAGAACCAGCCCCCTGTAATCATAGAACTAAAAGCTTCAGCCTTGCCAGTGACTGTGAGGCAATATCCAATAAGTAAAGAAGCCAGGGATGGAATTAGGCCACATATCCAGAAGCTTATGGAACAGGGAATATTAGTAAAATGTCAATCCCCATGGAACACCCCCTTGCTGCCTGTAAAAAAGGCAGGAACGGGAGATTACCGACCAGTACAAGATTTAAGAGAAGTTAACAAAAGGACACAGGACATTCACCCCACCGTGCCAAATCCCTATAACCTACTAAGCTCCCTGGCTCCAAAAAACGTCTGGTATTCAGTTTTAGATCTAAAGGATGCTTTCTTTTGTCTGCGCTTGCACCAGAACAGCCAACCGCTGTTTGCCTTTGAGTGGAAAGATCCCACCACAGGAACTACCGGGCAATTGACCTGGACTCGTTTGCCACAAGGATTCAATAACTCGCCCACCCTCTTCGATGAGGCTTTACATCAGGACTTGGCTTTCTACCGAGCTTCAAACCCACAGGTAACTTTGCTGCGATATGTTGATGACTTATTGATAGCCGCTCCCACCCGGGAGACCTGCCAAGAGGCCACTGAAGCCCTTTTGACTGAACTTGCCAAATTAGGGTATAGAGCATCTGCTAAGAAGGCACAGATCTGCCAACAACAAGTGATTTATTTGGGATATTCCCTGAGAAAAGGGAAAAGGTGGCTTACTGAAGCCCGGAAGCAGACTGTGACGCAGATTCCGGTCCCCACTACAGCATGCCAGGTTCGCGAGTTTCTGGGGACAGCGGGGTTTTGTAGATTGTGGATACCCGGATATGCTTCCTTGGCCGCCCCTCTGTACCCCCTTACCAAGGGGACAGCCCCGTTTGTTTGGGGATCTGAGCAACAACAGGCCTTTGATGATATCAAGAAGGCCCTCCTCTCAGCACCCGCTCTAGCATTGCCAGACGTAACTAAGCCATTTGTCCTTTTCGTGGACGAACGGAGCGGAGTAGCTCGAGGAGTGTTGACCCAACAATAGGGACCTTGGAAGAGACCTGTCACCTATCTGTCAAAAAAATTAGACCCCGTGAGTAGTGGGTGGCCTGCCTGCCTGAGAGTAGTAGCAGCTGTGGCCCTCCTAGTTAAAGATTCTGACAAACTAACACTGGGACAAAAACTCACTGTGGTTGCTTCACATGCGTTGGAGAGCATAATCCGGCAACCACCCGAAAGATGGATGTCAAATGCCAGAATGACTCACTACCAGACCTTACTCCTGAATCGTGATCTTGTGGAATTTGCCCCACCCGCCATCCTAAACCCAGCTACTCTGCTCCCCGATTTCGGAAAAGAAGTACTTCGTACCTGCCAGGAAATCCTGGCTGAGGAGGCGGGGACCCGCCAGGACTTACAAGATCAGCCTTTAGAAGGGCCAGGACTCCTGACTTGGTATACAGACGGGAGCAGTTACATTATGGATGGTAAGAGAATGGCGGGAGCTGCAATAGTGGATGATAACCGAATCGTGTGGGCCAGTGGACTTCCAACGGGCACTTCTGCACAGCGAGCAGAGCTTGTCGCTCTGACTCAGGCTCTAAAGATGGCAGAAGGTAAGAGACTTAACGTCTATACCGACAGCCGATACGCTTTTGCCACCGCTCACATGTCTATTTATAGACAGAGAGGGTTATTGACTTCTGCCGGGAGAGATGTTAAAAACAAACAAGAAATTTTAAATTTGTTAGAAGCCATCCATAGACCTAGAGAAGTGGCAATAATACATTGCCCTGGGCATCAAAAAAGTGACTCTCTAATAGCTCAAGGAAACAGAAGGGCGGACCAAGCTGCAAAACAAGCAGCCCAGGGAATGAATATCTTACCCCTCCAAGTGTACCCGGAGGCCACTTGTATTAAGAGCTTCCAGTATACACCCGAAGACCTCGCTTGTATAAACAAATTAGGGTTTAAAAATTCCTCACCCCACGAGATATACAAGTCTGAAAAAGGGAGAGTTGTCCTGCCTAAGAGAGAGGCAGAAGAGTACTTAAGGCAATTGCATCAATTGACACATTTGGGAGCAAAAAACCTAAAGACCTTGGTTCAAGACTCCCCTTATCATGTTATTGGATTAGGAAAACTGGCTGACGAGGTTGTAAGAAATTGTGTTCCCTGCCAATTAGTAAATGTGAGTAAAAATCCAGCAACATCCGGGAAAAGACTTCGAGGGGATCGCCCAGGAGCTTACTGGGAAGTTGACTTCACTGAGATCAAGCCTGTTAAGTATGGATATAAGTACCTTCTAGTTTTCCTAGACACATTTTCAGGATGGACAGAGGTGTTCCCCACCAAAACTGAGACAGCTCAGACGGTGTCTAAAAAGATCCTTGAAGAAATATTTCCCAGGTTTGGAATCCCAAAGGTAATCGGCTCCAACAACGGCCCTGCCTTTGTTGCCCAGGTAAGTCAGGGATTGGCCAAGATTTTGGGGACGGATTGGAAATTGCATTGTGCATACAGGCCCCAGAGCTCAGGACAGGTAGAAAGGATGAATAGAACTCTAAAAGAGACCCTGACTAAATTATCCATAGAGACTGGTTTATATGATTGGTTGGTCCTCCTTCCCTTCGCCTTATTCCGAGTTAGAAACACCCCCAGCCGTTTTAGACTAATACCCTTTGAAATAATGTTTGGAGTCCCGGCTCCACTAAATGCAGCTCACCTCCACGTATCCCCTGAGTCTGTGACTAATAAGTTTCTGCTTGAAAGGTTACGGGCTCTAGAAGTTGTGCAGAAAGAAGTGTGGGCCTCTATCCGAGAAGCCTATCGGCCAGAGGACATTTCAGTACCTCACCCATTCCAAGTGGGAGACTCTGTCTACGTAAGGCGACATCGAACGGACAATCTTGAGCCTCGGTGGAAAGGACCCTTCATCGTCCTTTTGACCACACCTACAGCTGTGAAAGTAGATGGCATCTCTTCCTGGATGCATTCTTCACATCTGAAGAAAGCGCCTCAACCAGACCCGGACTGGCGAGTAATTCGAACTGATAACCCTCTTAAATTTCGCTTGTGTAAAAATGATTGTGTCACTAACAATTCTAATTCTAATGACCCAGTTACTTCCCACCTTCCAGAACCCTAACCCCCATGAACCCAGGTTTCTCACATGGCAAATCATTACCCCGGCTTCCCAACAAGTAGTAGTCCAGTTAACAGGACAACACCCTAGGGGAACTTGGTGGCCTACCCTCACTGTAGATTTGTGCACTCTCTTCAAACAAGACCCATGGTATGAAGATAAAGTTGGGGTACCCGGATGTGGTACTCGAGATTATACAGTGCATTGGGGCTCTGGGACCATGAAAGAGCTCCAGAATACCTGCTTCTATGTATGCCCAGCCCCCTCAGCCGATAGTGCCAAGTCCTCACAGTGTGGTGGGAATACAGATTTTTTCTGCAAAAATTGGGGTTGTGAACAAACAGGGACATGCCATTGGCTGACAGGAAGCGCAGGGAGATCTCCTCTAGGCCTCATAAAAATCCAGTGGAATACCGCTCGTGCCCAAGGCACGACTAATCCCACCTGCAACCCTATTGACATCTCTTTCACAGATGTAGGAAAAAGGGCAACAAACTGGGAAAAAGGGCTTATGTGGGGACTAAGACTCTACCAGAGTGGCTATGATAATGGAGTCTTGTTTATGCTCAGGCTTAAGGTAGAGACTCTTCCGGCTGTCCCAGTAGGACCCAACGCTGTCTTGCGGGATCAACCGTGTCTCCCAGCCCCAGCCCCAAAACAGGCCCTAGCCCCACCTGTGGACTCTGCCACCACTCCCTCCGCCTCCACTCTTGGCCGAGTCACCTCCTTTCCTGGCACCAGACAACGCCTTCTCAACCTCCTTGAAGGGGCTTTTCAGGTCTTAAATACCACCAACCCTAACACTACTGAATCCTGTTGGTTGTGTTTCTCTTCTGGGCCGCCTTGTTATGAAGGATTGGGATTGTTAGGCAGTTTTAACAGGACAACCCGTCACGAGATCTGTAGCTGGGGAAGCCACAAGAAGCTAACTCTGACTGAAGTAACTGGAAGAGGAAAATGTTTAGGTTCAGTCCCCCCCACCCATAAAGCTTTGTGTAATGAAACCATAGCTGTGACCTCCTCAGGTGAAAATGAGTATCTAGTCCCTCCTCCCGAAGGGTGGTGGGCTTGTAACACTGGAGTGACCCCATGTGTCTCTACTTCTGCCTTCAACTCCTCCCGCGATTTCTGTATCATGGTTCAGCTGGTGCCCAGGTTGATGTATCATGATGACCTCTCATTCGTAGCTGAATTTGAACCTAGGCATAGATATAGGAGGGATCCGGTCTCACTGACCTTAGCTGTGTTGTTAAGAATAGGAGTCGCAGCCGGAGTAGGAACAGGGCCAGCTGCTATTATCCAAGGGAACCAACATTATGAGGGACTAAGGACAGCTATTGATGAAGACCTAAAAACCATAGAGCAATCCATTACTAAACTTGAAGAATCTCTGACTTCCCTCTCTGAAGTAGTCTTGCAGAACAGACGAGGGCTGGATCTGCTGTTTCTAAAAGAAGGAGGATTGTGTGCAGCTTTAAAGGAAGAATGCTGCTTTTATGCAGACCATTCCGGAATAGTAAGAGATTCAATGTCAAAGCTTAGGGAGAGGCTAGACCAGAGAAAGAGAGAATGAGAAGCCGGCCAAGGGCTATTGAATCTTGGTTCACTAGGTCCCCATGGTTTACGACCTTGATATCCACTCTGGCTGGGCCCTTACTCATCCTTGTGTTGCTCCTCACTTTAGGACCCTGCATATTGAATCGGCTGATTACTTTTGTTAGAGAAAGAGTGAGTGCCGTTCATGTACTAATGTTGCAGCAACAATATTATTCACTCACCCAACAAGAAGATACAAACATTCCATGATTGGAATGCCCTTAAAGAGAAGTGGGGAAATGTAGAACCTGAAGAATCAAAAGTTAGCATAAGCACAGCCATCTTAAAGGCTCAAACACCATTTTCTAACCTAGAAGGAGAAAAATTACTAGAACTTTGAAAAACAAGTTAGTCAGCCAGTGTTAATTGTAGTGACCTTTAGTTAGCCAACCTCAATCAGTTAAGCTTATCTTGCTAGAACCACCCTAAACATTCCGAAAGTGATTTTATCTAATCAGACCCCCAGGATGAGGCGTCAGCCGAAAATTTATGTGTCTATGAAAAAGAAAAAAAAAAAAAAAAAACTGTATTGTGACTGTAGAAAATACTGCCCCTTTGAAAATGCTATAAAAACTTCTGGCTTTGTGAGTTCGGGGTCCTCGCTGAGACCCGCTGCGTCGGGCTAATGTATGGACCCCAGCTAGCTGGCCTCTGAATAAATTCCTCTTGCTTGTTGCATCAAGAGACGCCTTCCGTGAGTGATTTGGGGCGGCGTCCTCCTCTGGGAGAATCCAACATTTGGGGGCTCGTCCGGGATTGTGCGCTCACCCCGCTTCACTCCCGAAGCCGTTCTTGGAGGAAGAGGTAAGATTAGTGGCGCCTTGAGTTGTCTGTGTTCTGTGTTCTGCCTTTCAGTGAGACCGGTCGGAGTTCTGAAAAGGGTACCCTCTGTCTGGCAGCCGTCCCGGTCCCGTAAGGGGTCGCGACTGCGGTCGGTAGACGTACTTGGAGCACCGCAGGCTGCAACCCTGGGGGACGCCCCGGGGAGTTTGGAGGGCCAGGGACGCCTGGTGGCCTCCCACCTGTTTTTCCGCAAAAGTGAACTGGATGAGATAGGGTTGGTTTTTGGGCGCCGAGCATATCAGCCCACTGATTCCTTCCGGTTCTTGGTCAGAAATCTGAGGAAGACAAAAAGCGGCCGCTGTGTGTTTAATCTCTGTGTGTCTCTGTTTTATGTGTCCTTTACGTGTCTAATAATTGTTATACTGGCAATGGGACAGACCGTGATGACCCCCCTTAGCCTGACGTTAGGTCATTGGACAGAAGTGAGAGCAAGGGCGCATGACTTGTCGGTAGAAGTTAAAAAAGGGCTGTGGCAGACTTTCTGTACCTCCGAGTGGCCCACTTTTAACGTTGGATGGCCTCCGGAGGGAACTTTTGACCTCTCCACTCTGCTTGCAGTAAAAGCTGCTGTTTTCCAGAATTCAACTCAGGGACATCCGGATCAGCAGCCCTACATTGTGGTCTGGCAAGAATTGGTGGAAAATCCACCGCCCTGGGTAAAGCCCTGGGTGCGAAAGAAAGCGAACTCTCGAGTCTTATTGGCTCAGGCTCAACCTCAGGGAAAAGGGAAAGAGACCACCAAAATACACCCTGACACTCAAGACTTGCTCATGGTTGATGATCCCCCTCCTTACCCTCCTGCCTCTGCCCCGGCGCCCGAGGCCCCGGCGCCCGAGGCCCCAGTGCCTCCGGCCCCGGCACCTCCGATGCCTCTAGCCTCTGGTACCGAGGCATCGGGGCCAGCTCCGGGACCGGCCCAGGGAACTCGGCGGCGCCGAGGGGCCACATTGGACCCATCAGGTATTTTTCCCCTCAGGTCTTATGGGGCCCCCATTCTCGGGGAGGAAGGAGACCCGCCTTTCCAACCTCTGCAATACTGGCCATTCTCCTCTGCCGATTTATGTAATTGGAAAGCTAACCACCCTCTCTTTTCAGAGGAACCGCAGAGACTAATGGGACTGATAGAGTCCCTGATGTTCTCTCACCAGCCCACTTGGGATGATTGTCAGCAGCTCTTACAGGTACTCTTCACCACGGAAGAAAGAGAAAGGATCCTCCTGGAAGCGCGAAAGAACGTGCCTGGAGCTGACGGACGACCGTCGCAACTCCCTCATGATATAGAAAGGGGGTTCCCAGTGACCAGACCCAACTGGGACTTTAATTCTCCAGAAGGTAGGGAGCGACTAACCATCTATAGCCAGGCTCTGGTGGCAGGTCTTCGCGGGGCTGCAAGGCGCCCCACCAATTTGGCCAAGGTAAGAGAGGTTAGTCAGGGAGCCGCTGAGGCACCCGCAGTGTTCTTAGAATGCCTGATGGAAGCCTTCAGGCGGTATAATCCTTTTGACCCCACTTCTGAGGAACACAGTGCTTCAGTGGCTCTTGCCTTTATTGGGCAATGAGCGCCTGATATTAGAAAGAAGCTTGAGAGACTAGAAGGCTTACAGGATTTGTCGTTGAGAGATTTGGTGAAAGAAGCTGAGAAAGTTTATCATAAGAGAGAGACTGAGGAAGAGAAGGAATTAAGGAAGGAAAAGGAAAAAGAAAGTAAAGAGGAAAAGAGGGATAGGAAGCATGAGAGAAATTTAACAAAAATCTTGGCCGCAGTAGTAGAAGGTAAGGGATGCCCGCCCTCTAGTGGTAGAACTAGTAAGGCAGGGCACCTGGGCAACCGGCCTCCTTTGGATAAAGATCAATGTGCATACTGCAAAGAGAAAGGACATTGGGTGAAAGAATGCCCTAAAAAGCCACTGCAGAAGCCTCCAGAAAAGGTGTTGTCTCTGCTGGAAGACGAAGATTAGGGAGCACGGGGCTCGGAACCCCTCCCCGAGCCCAGGGTAACTCTGAGAGTGGAGAGGCAACCCGTTGAGTTCCTAGTAGACACCGGTGCTCAACATTCTGTATTAACTAAAGACAAGGGCCCTCTCTCTGGCAAAAAGTCTTGGGTGATTGGAGCTACAGGCCAGAAACAATATGCATGGACCACCCGAAGGGCAGTAGACTTAGGAGTAGGACGAGTAAGTCACTCGTTCCTCATTATACCGGAATGCCCTACGCCCCTGTTAGGAAGGGACATCTTGACCAAAGTAGGAGCCCAAATATCTTTTCAAGCTGAGAAACCTCTGGTGACTAATCAGGAAAATAAGCCTTTGAACTTGAGTATTCTGACCATAAGATTGGAAGATGAATACTGTCTTTTTATGGAACCAGAGCCCTCCCGAATTAGTCAGGAGTGGCTCGACCGATTCCCAGGAGCCTGGGCAGAGACGGCGGGCATGGGGCTCGCCAAGAACCAGCCCCCTGTAATCATAGAACTAAAAGCTTCAGCCTTGCCAGTGACTGTGAGGCAATATCCAATAAGTAAAGAAGCCAGGGATGGAATTAGGCCACATATCCAGAAGCTTATGGAACAGGGAATATTAGTAAAATGTCAATCCCCATGGAACACCCCCTTGCTGCCTGTAAAAAAGGCAGGAACGGGAGATTACCGACCAGTACAAGATTTAAGAGAAGTTAACAAAAGGACACAGGACATTCACCCCACCGTGCCAAATCCCTATAACCTACTAAGCTCCCTGGCTCCAAAAAACGTCTGGTATTCAGTTTTAGATCTAAAGGATGCTTTCTTTTGTCTGCGCTTGCACCAGAACAGCCAACCGCTGTTTGCCTTTGAGTGGAAAGATCCCACCACAGGAACTACCGGGCAATTGACCTGGACTCGTTTGCCACAAGGATTCAATAACTCGCCCACCCTCTTCGATGAGGCTTTACATCAGGACTTGGCTTTCTACCGAGCTTCAAACCCACAGGTAACTTTGCTGCGATATGTTGATGACTTATTGATAGCCGCTCCCACCCGGGAGACCTGCCAAGAGGCCACTGAAGCCCTTTTGACTGAACTTGCCAAATTAGGGTATAGAGCATCTGCTAAGAAGGCACAGATCTGCCAACAACAAGTGATTTATTTGGGATATTCCCTGAGAAAAGGGAAAAGGTGGCTTACTGAAGCCCGGAAGCAGACTGTGACGCAGATTCCGGTCCCCACTACAGCACGCCAGGTTCGCGAGTTTCTGGGGACAGCGGGGTTTTGTAGATTGTGGATACCCGGATATGCTTCCTTGGCCGCCCCTCTGTACCCCCTTACCAAGGGGACAGCCCCGTTTGTTTGGGGATCTGAGCAACAACAGGCCTTTGATGATATCAAGAAGGCCCTCCTCTCAGCACCCGCTCTAGCATTGCCAGACGTAACTAAGCCATTTGTCCTTTTCGTGGACGAACGGAGCGGAGTAGCTCGAGGAGTGTTGACCCAACAATAGGGACCTTGGAAGAGACCTGTCACCTATCTGTCAAAAAAATTAGACCCCGTGAGTAGTGGGTGGCCTGCCTGCCTGAGAGTAGTAGCAGCTGTGGCCCTCCTAGTTAAAGATTCTGACAAACTAACACTGGGACAAAAACTCACTGTGGTTGCTTCACATGCGTTGGAGAGCATAATCCGGCAACCACCCGAAAGATGGATGTCAAATGCCAGAATGACTCACTACCAGACCTTACTCCTGAATCGTGATCTTGTGGAATTTGCCCCACCCGCCATCCTAAACCCAGCTACTCTGCTTCCCGATTTCGGAAAAGAAGTACTTCGTACCTGCCAGGAAATCCTGGCTGAGGAGGCGGGGACCCGCCAGGACTTACAAGATCAGCCTTTAGAAGGGCCAGGACTCCTGACTTGGTATACAGACGGGAGCAGTTACATTATGGATGGTAAGAGAATGGCGGGAGCTGCAATAGTGGATGATAACCGAATCGTGTGGGCCAGTGGACTTCCAACGGGCACTTCTGCACAGCGAGCAGAGCTTGTCGCTCTGACTCAGGCTCTAAAGATGGCAGAAGGTAAGAGACTTAACGTCTATACCGACAGCCGATACGCTTTTGCCACCGCTCACATGTCTATTTATAGACAGAGAGGGTTATTGACTTCTGCCGGGAGAGATGTTAAAAACAAACAAGAAATTTTAAATTTGTTAGAAGCCATCCATAGACCTAGAGAAGTGGCAATAATACATTGCCCTGGGCATCAAAAAAGTGACTCTCTAATAGCTCAAGGAAACAGAAGGGCGGACCAAGCTGCAAAACAAGCAGCCCAGGGAATGAATATCTTACCCCTCCAAGTGTACCCGGAGGCCACTTGTATTAAGAGCTTCCAGTATGCACCCGAAGACCTCGCTTGTATAAACAAATTAGGGTTTAAAAATTCCTCACCCCACGAGATATACAAGTCTGAAAAAGGGAGAGTTGTCCTGCCTAAGAGAGAGGCAGAAGAGTACTTAAGGCAATTGCATCAATTGACACATTTGGGAGCAAAAAACCTAAAGACCTTGGTTCAAGACTCCCCTTATCATGTTATTGGATTAGGAAAACTGGCTGACGAGGTTGTAAGAAATTGTGTTCCCTGCCAATTAGTAAATGTGAGTAAAAATCCAGCAACATCCGGGAAAAGACTTCGAGGGGATCGCCCAGGAGCTTACTGGGAAGTTGACTTCACTGAGATCAAGCCTGTTAAGTATGGATATAAGTACCTTCTAGTTTTCCTAGACACATTTTCAGGATGGACAGAGGTGTTCCCCACCAAAACTGAGACAGCTCAGACGGTGTCTAAAAAGATCCTTGAAGAAATATTTCCCAGGTTTGGAATCCCAAAGGTAATCGGCTCCAACAACGGCCCTGCCTTTGTTGCCCAGGTAAGTCAGGGATTGGCCAAGATTTTGGGGACGGATTGGAAATTGCATTGTGCATACAGGCCCCAGAGCTCAGGACAGGTAGAAAGGATGAATAGAACTCTAAAAGAGACCCTGACTAAATTATCCATAGAGACTGGTTTATATGATTGGTTGGTCCTCCTTCCCTTCGCCTTATTCCGAGTTAGAAACACCCCCAGCCGTTTTAGACTAATACCCTTTGAAATAATGTTTGGAGTCCCGGCTCCACTAAATGCAGCTCACCTCCACGTATCCCCTGAGTCTGTGACTAATAAGTTTCTGCTTGAAAGGTTACGGGCTCTAGAAGTTGTGCAGAAAGAAGTGTGGGCCTCTATCCGAGAAGCCTATCGGCCAGAGGACATTTCAGTACCTCACCCATTCCAAGTGGGAGACTCTGTCTACGTAAGGCGACATCGAACGGACAATCTTGAGCCTCGGTGGAAAGGACCCTTCATCGTCCTTTTGACCACACCTACAGCTGTGAAAGTAGATGGCATCTCTTCCTGGATGCATTCTTCACATCTGAAGAAAGCGCCTCAACCAGACCCGGACTGGCGAGTAATTCGAACTGATAACCCTCTTAAATTTCGCTTGTGTAAAAATGATTGTGTCACTAACAATTCTAATTCTAATGACCCAGTTACTTCCCACCTTCCAGAACCCTAACCCCCATGAACCCAGGTTTCTCACATGGCAAATCATTACCCCGGCTTCCCAACAAGTAGTAGTCCAGTTAACAGGACAACACCCTAGGGGAACTTGGTGGCCTACCCTCACTGTAGATTTGTGCACTCTCTTCAAACAAGACCCATGGTATGAAGATAAAGTTGGGGTACCCGGATGTGGTACTCGAGATTATACAGTGCATTGGGGCTCTGGGACCATGAAAGAGCTCCAGAATACCTGCTTCTATGTATGCCCAGCCCCCTCAGCCGATAGTGCCAAGTCCTCACAGTGTGGTGGGAATACAGATTTTTTCTGCAAAAATTGGGGTTGTGAACAAACAGGGACATGCCATTGGCTGACAGGAAGCGCAGGGAGATCTCCTCTAGGCCTCATAAAAATCCAGTGGAATACCGCTCGTGCCCAAGGCACGACTAATCCCACCTGCAACCCTATTGACATCTCTTTCACAGATGTAGGAAAAAGGGCAACAAACTGGGAAAAAGGGCTTATGTGGGGACTAAGACTCTACCAGAGTGGCTATGATAATGGAGTCTTGTTTATGCTCAGGCTTAAGGTAGAGACTCTTCCGGCTGTCCCAGTAGGACCCAACGCTGTCTTGCGGGATCAACCGTGTCTCCCAGCCCCAGCCCCAAAACAGGCCCTAGCCCCACCTGTGGACTCTGCCACCACTCCCTCCGCCTCCACTCTTGGCCGAGTCACCTCCTTTCCTGGCACCGGACAACGCCTTCTCAACCTCCTTGAAGGGGCTTTTCAGGTCTTAAATACCACCAACCCTAACACTACTGAATCCTGTTGGTTGTGTTTCTCTTCTGGGCCGCCTTATTATGAAGGATTGGGATTGTTAGGCAGTTTTAACAGGACAACCCGTCACGAGATCTGTAGCTGGGGAAGCCACAAGAAGCTAACTCTGACTGAAGTAACTGGAAGAGGAAAATGTTTAGGTTCAGTCCCCCCCACCCATAAAGCTTTGTGTAATGAAACCATAGCTGTGACCTCCTCAGGTGAAAATGAGTATCTAGTCCCTCCTCCCGAAGGGTGGTGGGCTTGTAACACTGGAGTGACCCCATGTGTCTCTACTTCTGCCTTCAACTCCTCCCGCGATTTCTGTATCATGGTTCAGCTGGTGCCCAGGTTGATGTATCATGATGACCTCTCATTCGTAGCTGAATTTGAACCTAGGCATAGATATAGGAGGGATCCGGTCTCACTGACCTTAGCTGTGTTGTTAAGAATAGGAGTCGCAGCCGGAGTAGGAACAGGGCCAGCTGCTATTATCCAAGGGAACCAACATTATGAGGGACTAAGGACAGCTATTGATGAAGACCTAAAAACCATAGAGCAATCCATTACTAAACTTGAAGAATCTCTGACTTCCCTCTCTGAAGTAGTCTTGCAGAACAGACGAGGGCTGGATCTGCTGTTTCTAAAAGAAGGAGGATTGTGTGCAGCTTTAAAGGAAGAATGCTGCTTTTATGCAGACCATTCCGGAATAGTAAGAGATTCAATGTCAAAGCTTAGGGAGAGGCTAGACCAGAGAAAGAGAGAATGAGAAGCCGGCCAAGGGCTATTGAATCTTGGTTCACTAGGTCCCCATGGTTTACGACCTTGATATCCACTCTGGCTGGGCCCTTACTCATCCTTGTGTTGCTCCTCACTTTAGGACCCTGCATATTGAATCGGCTGATTACTTTTGTTAGAGAAAGAGTGAGTGCCGTTCATGTACTAATGTTGCAGCAACAATATTATTCACTCACCCAACAAGAAGATACAAACATTCCATGATTGGAATGCCCTTAAAGAGAAGTGGGGAAATGTAGAACCTGAAGAATCAAAAGTTAGCATAAGCACAGCCATCTTAAAGGCTCAAACACCATTTTCTAACCTAGAAGGAGAAAAATTACTAGAACTTTGAAAAACAAGTTAGTCAGCCAGTGTTAATTGTAGTGACCTTTAGTTAGCCAACCTCAATCAGTTAAGCTTATCTTGCTAGAACCACCCTAAACATTCCGAAAGTGATTTTATCTAATCAGACCCCCAGGATGAGGCGTCAGCCGAAAATTTATGTGTCTATGAAAAAGAAATACAAAAAAAAAAACTGTATTGTGACTGTAGAAAATACTGCCCCTTTGAAAATGCTATAAAAACTTCTGGCTTTGTGAGTTCGGGGTCCTCGCTGAGACCCGCTGCGTCGGGCTAATGTATGGACCCCAGCTAGCTGGCCTCTGAATAAATTCCTCTTGCTTGTTGCATCAAGAGACGCCTTCCGTGAGTGATTTGGGGCGGCGTCCTCCTCTGGGAGAATCCAACATTTGGGGGCTCGTCCGGGATTGTGCGCTCACCCCGCTTCACTCCCGAAGCCGTTCTTGGAGGAAGAGGTAAGATTAGTGGCGCCTTGAGTTGTCTGTGTTCTGTGTTCTGCCTTTCAGTGAGACCGGTCGGAGTTCTGAAAAGGGTACCCTCTGTCTGGCAGCCGTCCCGGTCCCGTAAGGGGTCGCGACTGCGGTCGGTAGACGTACTTGGAGCACCGCAGGCTGCAACCCTGGGGGACGCCCCGGGGAGTTTGGAGGGCCAGGGACGCCTGGTGGCCTCCCACCTGTTTTTCCGCAAAAGTGAACTGGATGAGATAGGGTTGGTTTTTGGGCGCCGAGCATATCAGCCCACTGATTCCTTCCGGTTCTTGGTCAGAAATCTGAGGAAGACAAAAAGCGGCCGCTGTGTGTTTAATCTCTGTGTGTCTCTGTTTTATGTGTCCTTTACGTGTCTAATAATTGTTATACTGGCAATGGGACAGACCGTGATGACCCCCCTTAGCCTGACGTTAGGTCATTGGACAGAAGTGAGAGCAAGGGCGCATGACTTGTCGGTAGAAGTTAAAAAAGGGCTGTGGCAGACTTTCTGTACCTCCGAGTGGCCCACTTTTAACGTTGGATGGCCTCCGGAGGGAACTTTTGACCTCTCCACTCTGCTTGCAGTAAAAGCTGCTGTTTTCCAGAATTCAACTCAGGGACATCCGGATCAGCAGCCCTACATTGTGGTCTGGCAAGAATTGGTGGAAAATCCACCGCCCTGGGTAAAGCCCTGGGTGCGAAAGAAAGCGAACTCTCGAGTCTTATTGGCTCAGGCTCAACCTCAGGGAAAAGGGAAAGAGACCACCAAAATACACCCTGACACTCAAGACTTGCTCATGGTTGATGATCCCCCTCCTTACCCTCCTGCCTCTGCCCCGGCGCCCGAGGCCCCGGCGCCCGAGGCCCCAGTGCCTCCGGCCCCGGCACCTCCGATGCCTCTAGCCTCTGGTACCGAGGCATCGGGGCCAGCTCCGGGACCGGCCCAGGGAACTCGGCGGCGCCGAGGGGCCACATTGGACCCATCAGGTATTTTTCCCCTCAGGTCTTATGGGGCCCCCATTCTCGGGGAGGAAGGAGACCCGCCTTTCCAACCTCTGCAATACTGGCCATTCTCCTCTGCCGATTTATGTAATTGGAAAGCTAACCACCCTCTCTTTTCAGAGGAACCGCAGAGACTAATGGGACTGATAGAGTCCCTGATGTTCTCTCACCAGCCCACTTGGGATGATTGTCAGCAGCTCTTACAGGTACTCTTCACCACGGAAGAAAGAGAAAGGATCCTCCTGGAAGCGCGAAAGAACGTGCCTGGAGCTGACGGACGACCGTCGCAACTCCCTCATGATATAGAAAGGGGGTTCCCAGTGACCAGACCCAACTGGGACTTTAATTCTCCAGAAGGTAGGGAGCGACTAACCATCTATAGCCAGGCTCTGGTGGCAGGTCTTCGCGGGGCTGCAAGGCGCCCCACCAATTTGGCCAAGGTAAGAGAGGTTAGTCAGGGAGCCGCTGAGGCACCCGCAGTGTTCTTAGAATGCCTGATGGAAGCCTTCAGGCGGTATAATCCTTTTGACCCCACTTCTGAGGAACACAGTGCTTCAGTGGCTCTTGCCTTTATTGGGCAATGAGCGCCTGATATTAGAAAGAAGCTTGAGAGACTAGAAGGCTTACAGGATTTGTCGTTGAGAGATTTGGTGAAAGAAGCTGAGAAAGTTTATCATAAGAGAGAGACTGAGGAAGAGAAGGAATTAAGGAAGGAAAAGGAAAAAGAAAGTAAAGAGGAAAAGAGGGATAGGAAGCATGAGAGAAATTTAACAAAAATCTTGGCCGCAGTAGTAGAAGGTAAGGGATGCCCGCCCTCTAGTGGTAGAACTAGTAAGGCAGGGCACCTGGGCAACCGGCCTCCTTTGGATAAAGATCAATGTGCATACTGCAAAGAGAAAGGACATTGGGTGAAAGAATGCCCTAAAAAGCCACTGCAGAAGCCTCCAGAAAAGGTGTTGTCTCTGCTGGAAGACGAAGATTAGGGAGCACGGGGCTCGGAACCCCTCCCCGAGCCCAGGGTAACTCTGAGAGTGGAGAGGCAACCCGTTGAGTTCCTAGTAGACACCGGTGCTCAACATTCTGTATTAACTAAAGACAAGGGCCCTCTCTCTGGCAAAAAGTCTTGGGTGATTGGAGCTACAGGCCAGAAACAATATGCATGGACCACCCGAAGGGCAGTAGACTTAGGAGTAGGACGAGTAAGTCACTCGTTCCTCATTATACCGGAATGCCCTACGCCCCTGTTAGGAAGGGACATCTTGACCAAAGTAGGAGCCCAAATATCTTTTCAAGCTGAGAAACCTCTGGTGACTAATCAGGAAAATAAGCCTTTGAACTTGAGTATTCTGACCATAAGATTGGAAGATGAATACTGTCTTTTTATGGAACCAGAGCCCTCCCGAATTAGTCAGGAGTGGCTCGACCGATTCCCAGGAGCCTGGGCAGAGACGGCGGGCATGGGGCTCGCCAAGAACCAGCCCCCTGTAATCATAGAACTAAAAGCTTCAGCCTTGCCAGTGACTGTGAGGCAATATCCAATAAGTAAAGAAGCCAGGGATGGAATTAGGCCACATATCCAGAAGCTTATGGAACAGGGAATATTAGTAAAATGTCAATCCCCATGGAACACCCCCTTGCTGCCTGTAAAAAAGGCAGGAACGGGAGATTACTGACCAGTACAAGATTTAAGAGAAGTTAACAAAAGGACACAGGACATTCACCCCACCGTGCCAAATCCCTATAACCTACTAAGTTCCCTGGCTCCAAAAAACGTCTGGTATTCAGTTTTAGATCTAAAGGATGCTTTCTTTTGTCTGCGCTTGCACCAGAACAGCCAACCGCTGTTTGCCTTTGAGTGGAAAGATCCCACCACAGGAACTACCGGGCAATTGACCTGGACTCGTTTGCCACAAGGATTCAATAACTCGCCCACCCTCTTCGATGAGGCTTTACATCAGGACTTGGCTTTCTACCGAGCTTCAAACCCACAGGTAACTTTGCTGCGATATGTTGATGACTTATTGATAGCCGCTCCCACCCGGGAGACCTGCCAAGAGGCCACTGAAGCCCTTTTGACTGAACTTGCCAAATTAGGGTATAGAGCATCTGCTAAGAAGGCACAGATCTGCCAACAACAAGTGATTTATTTGGGATATTCCCTGAGAAAAGGGAAAAGGTGGCTTACTGAAGCCCGGAAGCAGACTGTGACGCAGATTCCGGTCCCCACTACAGCACGCCAGGTTCGCGAGTTTCTGGGGACAGCGGGGTTTTGTAGATTGTGGATACCCGGATATGCTTCCTTGGCCGCCCCTCTGTACCCCCTTACCAAGGGGACAGCCCCGTTTGTTTGGGGATCTGAGCAACAACAGGCCTTTGATGATATCAAGAAGGCCCTCCTCTCAGCACCCGCTCTAGCATTGCCAGACGTAACTAAGCCATTTGTCCTTTTCGTGGACGAACGGAGCGGAGTAGCTCGAGGAGTGTTGACCCAACAATAGGGACCTTGGAAGAGACCTGTCACCTATCTGTCAAAAAAATTAGACCCCGTGAGTAGTGGGTGGCCTGCCTGCCTGAGAGTAGTAGCAGCTGTGGCCCTCCTAGTTAAAGATTCTGACAAACTAACACTGGGACAAAAACTCACTGTGGTTGCTTCACATGCGTTGGAGAGCATAATCCGGCAACCACCCGAAAGATGGATGTCAAATGCCAGAATGACTCACTACCAGACCTTACTCCTGAATCGTGATCTTGTGGAATTTGCCCCACCCGCCATCCTAAACCCAGCTACTCTGCTTCCCGATTTCGGAAAAGAAGTACTTCGTACCTGCCAGGAAATCCTGGCTGAGGAGGCGGGGACCCGCCAGGACTTACAAGATCAGCCTTTAGAAGGGCCAGGACTCCTGACTTGGTATACAGACGGGAGCAGTTACATTATGGATGGTAAGAGAATGGCGGGAGCTGCAATAGTGGATGATAACCGAATCGTGTGGGCCAGTGGACTTCCAACGGGCACTTCTGCACAGCGAGCAGAGCTTGTCGCTCTGACTCAGGCTCTAAAGATGGCAGAAGGTAAGAGACTTAACGTCTATACCGACAGCCGATACGCTTTTGCCACCGCTCACATGTCTATTTATAGACAGAGAGGGTTATTGACTTCTGCCGGGAGAGATGTTAAAAACAAACAAGAAATTTTAAATTTGTTAGAAGCCATCCATAGACCTAGAGAAGTGGCAATAATACATTGCCCTGGGCATCAAAAAAGTGACTCTCTAATAGCTCAAGGAAACAGAAGGGCGGACCAAGCTGCAAAACAAGCAGCCCAGGGAATGAATATCTTACCCCTCCAAGTGTACCCGGAGGCCACTTGTATTAAGAGCTTCCAGTATGCACCCGAAGACCTCGCTTGTATAAACAAATTAGGGTTTAAAAATTCCTCACCCCACGAGATATACAAGTCTGAAAAAGGGAGAGTTGTCCTGCCTAAGAGAGAGGCAGAAGAGTACTTAAGGCAATTGCATCAATTGACACATTTGGGAGCAAAAAACCTAAAGACCTTGGTTCAAGACTCCCCTTATCATGTTATTGGATTAGGAAAACTGGCTGACGAGGTTGTAAGAAATTGTGTTCCCTGCCAATTAGTAAATGTGAGTAAAAATCCAGCAACATCCGGGAAAAGACTTCGAGGGGATCGCCCAGGAGCTTACTGGGAAGTTGACTTCACTGAGATCAAGCCTGTTAAGTATGGATATAAGTACCTTCTAGTTTTCCTAGACACATTTTCAGGATGGACAGAGGTGTTCCCCACCAAAACTGAGACAGCTCAGACGGTGTCTAAAAAGATCCTTGAAGAAATATTTCCCAGGTTTGGAATCCCAAAGGTAATCGGCTCCAACAACGGCCCTGCCTTTGTTGCCCAGGTAAGTCAGGGATTGGCCAAGATTTTGGGGACGGATTGGAAATTGCATTGTGCATACAGGCCCCAGAGCTCAGGACAGGTAGAAAGGATGAATAGAACTCTAAAAGAGACCCTGACTAAATTATCCATAGAGACTGGTTTATATGATTGGTTGGTCCTCCTTCCCTTCGCCTTATTCCGAGTTAGAAACACCCCCAGCCGTTTTAGACTAATACCCTTTGAAATAATGTTTGGAGTCCCGGCTCCACTAAATGCAGCTCACCTCCACGTATCCCCTGAGTCTGTGACTAATAAGTTTCTGCTTGAAAGGTTACGGGCTCTAGAAGTTGTGCAGAAAGAAGTGTGGGCCTCTATCCGAGAAGCCTATCGGCCAGAGGACATTTCAGTACCTCACCCATTCCAAGTGGGAGACTCTGTCTACGTAAGGCGACATCGAACGGACAATCTTGAGCCTCGGTGGAAAGGACCCTTCATCGTCCTTTTGACCACACCTACAGCTGTGAAAGTAGATGGCATCTCTTCCTGGATGCATTCTTCACATCTGAAGAAAGCGCCTCAACCAGACCCGGACTGGCGAGTAATTCGAACTGATAACCCTCTTAAATTTCGCTTGTGTAAAAATGATTGTGTCACTAACAATTCTAATTCTAATGACCCAGTTACTTCCCACCTTCCAGAACCCTAACCCCCATGAACCCAGGTTTCTCACATGGCAAATCATTACCCCGGCTTCCCAACAAGTAGTAGTCCAGTTAACAGGACAACACCCTAGGGGAACTTGGTGGCCTACCCTCACTGTAGATTTGTGCACTCTCTTCAAACAAGACCCATGGTATGAAGATAAAGTTGGGGTACCCGGATGTGGTACTCGAGATTATACAGTGCATTGGGGCTCTGGGACCATGAAAGAGCTCCAGAATACCTGCTTCTATGTATGCCCAGCCCCCTCAGCCGATAGTGCCAAGTCCTCACAGTGTGGTGGGAATACAGATTTTTTCTGCAAAAATTGGGGTTGTGAACAAACAGGGACATGCCATTGGCTGACAGGAAGCGCAGGGAGATCTCCTCTAGGCCTCATAAAAATCCAGTGGAATACCGCTCGTGCCCAAGGCACGACTAATCCCACCTGCAACCCTATTGACATCTCTTTCACAGATGTAGGAAAAAGGGCAACAAACTGGGAAAAAGGGCTTATGTGGGGACTAAGACTCTACCAGAGTGGCTATGATAATGGAGTCTTGTTTATGCTCAGGCTTAAGGTAGAGACTCTTCCGGCTGTCCCAGTAGGACCCAACGCTGTCTTGCGGGATCAACCGTGTCTCCCAGCCCCAGCCCCAAAACAGGCCCTAGCCCCACCTGTGGACTCTGCCACCACTCCCTCCGCCTCCACTCTTGGCCGAGTCACCTCCTTTCCTGGCACCGGACAACGCCTTCTCAACCTCCTTGAAGGGGCTTTTCAGGTCTTAAATACCACCAACCCTAACACTACTGAATCCTGTTGGTTGTGTTTCTCTTCTGGGCCGCCTTATTATGAAGGATTGGGATTGTTAGGCAGTTTTAACAGGACAACCCGTCACGAGATCTGTAGCTGGGGAAGCCACAAGAAGCTAACTCTGACTGAAGTAACTGGAAGAGGAAAATGTTTAGGTTCAGTCCCCCCCACCCATAAAGCTTTGTGTAATGAAACCATAGCTGTGACCTCCTCAGGTGAAAATGAGTATCTAGTCCCTCCTCCCGAAGGGTGGTGGGCTTGTAACACTGGAGTGACCCCATGTGTCTCTACTTCTGCCTTCAACTCCTCCCGCGATTTCTGTATCATGGTTCAGCTGGTGCCCAGGTTGATGTATCATGATGACCTCTCATTCGTAGCTGAATTTGAACCTAGGCATAGATATAGGAGGGATCCGGTCTCACTGACCTTAGCTGTGTTGTTAAGAATAGGAGTCGCAGCCGGAGTAGGAACAGGGCCAGCTGCTATTATCCAAGGGAACCAACATTATGAGGGACTAAGGACAGCTATTGATGAAGACCTAAAAACCATAGAGCAATCCATTACTAAACTTGAAGAATCTCTGACTTCCCTCTCTGAAGTAGTCTTGCAGAACAGACGAGGGCTGGATCTGCTGTTTCTAAAAGAAGGAGGATTGTGTGCAGCTTTAAAGGAAGAATGCTGCTTTTATGCAGACCATTCCGGAATAGTAAGAGATTCAATGTCAAAGCTTAGGGAGAGGCTAGACCAGAGAAAGAGAGAATGAGAAGCCGGCCAAGGGCTATTGAATCTTGGTTCACTAGGTCCCCATGGTTTACGACCTTGATATCCACTCTGGCTGGGCCCTTACTCATCCTTGTGTTGCTCCTCACTTTAGGACCCTGCATATTGAATCGGCTGATTACTTTTGTTAGAGAAAGAGTGAGTGCCGTTCATGTACTAATGTTGCAGCAACAATATTATTCACTCACCCAACAAGAAGATACAAACATTCCATGATTGGAATGCCCTTAAAGAGAAGTGGGGAAATGTAGAACCTGAAGAATCAAAAGTTAGCATAAGCACAGCCATCTTAAAGGCTCAAACACCATTTTCTAACCTAGAAGGAGAAAAATTACTAGAACTTTGAAAAACAAGTTAGTCAGCCAGTGTTAATTGTAGTGACCTTTAGTTAGCCAACCTCAATCAGTTAAGCTTATCTTGCTAGAACCACCCTAAACATTCCGAAAGTGATTTTATCTAATCAGACCCCCAGGATGAGGCGTCAGCCGAAAATTTATGTGTCTATGAAAAAGAAATACAAAAAAAAAAACTGTATTGTGACTGTAGAAAATACTGCCCCTTTGAAAATGCTATAAAAACTTCTGGCTTTGTGAGTTCGGGGTCCTCGCTGAGACCCGCTGCGTCGGGCTAATGTATGGACCCCAGCTAGCTGGCCTCTGAATAAATTCCTCTTGCTTGTTGCATCAAGAGACGCCTTCCGTGAGTGATTTGGGGCGGCGTCCTCCTCTGGGAGAATCCAACATTTGGGGGCTCGTCCGGGATTGTGCGCTCACCCCGCTTCACTCCCGAAGCCGTTCTTGGAGGAAGAGGTAAGATTAGTGGCGCCTTGAGTTGTCTGTGTTCTGTGTTCTGCCTTTCAGTGAGACCGGTCGGAGTTCTGAAAAGGGTACCCTCTGTCTGGCAGCCGTCCCGGTCCCGTAAGGGGTCGCGACTGCGGTCGGTAGACGTACTTGGAGCACCGCAGGCTGCAACCCTGGGGGACGCCCCGGGGAGTTTGGAGGGCCAGGGACGCCTGGTGGCCTCCCACCTGTTTTTCCGCAAAAGTGAACTGGATGAGATAGGGTTGGTTTTTGGGCGCCGAGCATATCAGCCCACTGATTCCTTCCGGTTCTTGGTCAGAAATCTGAGGAAGACAAAAAGCGGCCGCTGTGTGTTTAATCTCTGTGTGTCTCTGTTTTATGTGTCCTTTACGTGTCTAATAATTGTTATACTGGCAATGGGACAGACCGTGATGACCCCCCTTAGCCTGACGTTAGGTCATTGGACAGAAGTGAGAGCAAGGGCGCATGACTTGTCGGTAGAAGTTAAAAAAGGGCTGTGGCAGACTTTCTGTACCTCCGAGTGGCCCACTTTTAACGTTGGATGGCCTCCGGAGGGAACTTTTGACCTCTCCACTCTGCTTGCAGTAAAAGCTGCTGTTTTCCAGAATTCAACTCAGGGACATCCGGATCAGCAGCCCTACATTGTGGTCTGGCAAGAATTGGTGGAAAATCCACCGCCCTGGGTAAAGCCCTGGGTGCGAAAGAAAGCGAACTCTCGAGTCTTATTGGCTCAGGCTCAACCTCAGGGAAAAGGGAAAGAGACCACCAAAATACACCCTGACACTCAAGACTTGCTCATGGTTGATGATCCCCCTCCTTACCCTCCTGCCTCTGCCCCGGCGCCCGAGGCCCCGGCGCCCGAGGCCCCAGTGCCTCCGGCCCCGGCACCTCCGATGCCTCTAGCCTCTGGTACCGAGGCATCGGGGCCAGCTCCGGGACCGGCCCAGGGAACTCGGCGGCGCCGAGGGGCCACATTGGACCCATCAGGTATTTTTCCCCTCAGGTCTTATGGGGCCCCCATTCTCGGGGAGGAAGGAGACCCGCCTTTCCAACCTCTGCAATACTGGCCATTCTCCTCTGCCGATTTATGTAATTGGAAAGCTAACCACCCTCTCTTTTCAGAGGAACCGCAGAGACTAATGGGACTGATAGAGTCCCTGATGTTCTCTCACCAGCCCACTTGGGATGATTGTCAGCAGCTCTTACAGGTACTCTTCACCACGGAAGAAAGAGAAAGGATCCTCCTGGAAGCGCGAAAGAACGTGCCTGGAGCTGACGGACGACCGTCGCAACTCCCTCATGATATAGAAAGGGGGTTCCCAGTGACCAGACCCAACTGGGACTTTAATTCTCCAGAAGGTAGGGAGCGACTAACCATCTATAGCCAGGCTCTGGTGGCAGGTCTTCGCGGGGCTGCAAGGCGCCCCACCAATTTGGCCAAGGTAAGAGAGGTTAGTCAGGGAGCCGCTGAGGCACCCGCAGTGTTCTTAGAATGCCTGATGGAAGCCTTCAGGCGGTATAATCCTTTTGACCCCACTTCTGAGGAACACAGTGCTTCAGTGGCTCTTGCCTTTATTGGGCAATGAGCGCCTGATATTAGAAAGAAGCTTGAGAGACTAGAAGGCTTACAGGATTTGTCGTTGAGAGATTTGGTGAAAGAAGCTGAGAAAGTTTATCATAAGAGAGAGACTGAGGAAGAGAAGGAATTAAGGAAGGAAAAGGAAAAAGAAAGTAAAGAGGAAAAGAGGGATAGGAAGCATGAGAGAAATTTAACAAAAATCTTGGCCGCAGTAGTAGAAGGTAAGGGATGCCCGCCCTCTAGTGGTAGAACTAGTAAGGCAGGGCACCTGGGCAACCGGCCTCCTTTGGATAAAGATCAATGTGCATACTGCAAAGAGAAAGGACATTGGGTGAAAGAATGCCCTAAAAAGCCACTGCAGAAGCCTCCAGAAAAGGTGTTGTCTCTGCTGGAAGACGAAGATTAGGGAGCACGGGGCTCGGAACCCCTCCCCGAGCCCAGGGTAACTCTGAGAGTGGAGAGGCAACCCGTTGAGTTCCTAGTAGACACCGGTGCTCAACATTCTGTATTAACTAAAGACAAGGGCCCTCTCTCTGGCAAAAAGTCTTGGGTGATTGGAGCTACAGGCCAGAAACAATATGCATGGACCACCCGAAGGGCAGTAGACTTAGGAGTAGGACGAGTAAGTCACTCGTTCCTCATTATACCGGAATGCCCTACGCCCCTGTTAGGAAGGGACATCTTGACCAAAGTAGGAGCCCAAATATCTTTTCAAGCTGAGAAACCTCTGGTGACTAATCAGGAAAATAAGCCTTTGAACTTGAGTATTCTGACCATAAGATTGGAAGATGAATACTGTCTTTTTATGGAACCAGAGCCCTCCCGAATTAGTCAGGAGTGGCTCGACCGATTCCCAGGAGCCTGGGCAGAGACGGCGGGCATGGGGCTCGCCAAGAACCAGCCCCCTGTAATCATAGAACTAAAAGCTTCAGCCTTGCCAGTGACTGTGAGGCAATATCCAATAAGTAAAGAAGCCAGGGATGGAATTAGGCCACATATCCAGAAGCTTATGGAACAGGGAATATTAGTAAAATGTCAATCCCCATGGAACACCCCCTTGCTGCCTGTAAAAAAGGCAGGAACGGGAGATTACCGACCAGTACAAGATTTAAGAGAAGTTAACAAAAGGACACAGGACATTCACCCCACCGTGCCAAATCCCTATAACCTACTAAGCTCCCTGGCTCCAAAAAACGTCTGGTATTCAGTTTTAGATCTAAAGGATGCTTTCTTTTGTCTGCGCTTGCACCAGAACAGCCAACCGCTGTTTGCCTTTGAGTGGAAAGATCCCACCACAGGAACTACCGGGCAATTGACCTGGACTCGTTTGCCACAAGGATTCAATAACTCGCCCACCCTCTTCGATGAGGCTTTACATCAGGACTTGGCTTTCTACCGAGCTTCAAACCCACAGGTAACTTTGCTGCGATATGTTGATGACTTATTGATAGCCGCTCCCACCCGGGAGACCTGCCAAGAGGCCACTGAAGCCCTTTTGACTGAACTTGCCAAATTAGGGTATAGAGCATCTGCTAAGAAGGCACAGATCTGCCAACAACAAGTGATTTATTTGGGATATTCCCTGAGAAAAGGGAAAAGGTGGCTTACTGAAGCCCGGAAGCAGACTGTGACGCAGATTCCGGTCCCCACTACAGCACGCCAGGTTCGCGAGTTTCTGGGGACAGCGGGGTTTTGTAGATTGTGGATACCCGGATATGCTTCCTTGGCCGCCCCTCTGTACCCCCTTACCAAGGGGACAGCCCCGTTTGTTTGGGGATCTGAGCAACAACAGGCCTTTGATGATATCAAGAAGGCCCTCCTCTCAGCACCCGCTCTAGCATTGCCAGACGTAACTAAGCCATTTGTCCTTTTCGTGGACGAACGGAGCGGAGTAGCTCGAGGAGTGTTGACCCAACAATAGGGACCTTGGAAGAGACCTGTCACCTATCTGTCAAAAAAATTAGACCCCGTGAGTAGTGGGTGGCCTGCCTGCCTGAGAGTAGTAGCAGCTGTGGCCCTCCTAGTTAAAGATTCTGACAAACTAACACTGGGACAAAAACTCACTGTGGTTGCTTCACATGCGTTGGAGAGCATAATCCGGCAACCACCCGAAAGATGGATGTCAAATGCCAGAATGACTCACTACCAGACCTTACTCCTGAATCGTGATCTTGTGGAATTTGCCCCACCCGCCATCCTAAACCCAGCTACTCTGCTTCCCGATTTCGGAAAAGAAGTACTTCGTACCTGCCAGGAAATCCTGGCTGAGGAGGCGGGGACCCGCCAGGACTTACAAGATCAGCCTTTAGAAGGGCCAGGACTCCTGACTTGGTATACAGACGGGAGCAGTTACATTATGGATGGTAAGAGAATGGCGGGAGCTGCAATAGTGGATGATAACCGAATCGTGTGGGCCAGTGGACTTCCAACGGGCACTTCTGCACAGCGAGCAGAGCTTGTCGCTCTGACTCAGGCTCTAAAGATGGCAGAAGGTAAGAGACTTAACGTCTATACCGACAGCCGATACGCTTTTGCCACCGCTCACATGTCTATTTATAGACAGAGAGGGTTATTGACTTCTGCCGGGAGAGATGTTAAAAACAAACAAGAAATTTTAAATTTGTTAGAAGCCATCCATAGACCTAGAGAAGTGGCAATAATACATTGCCCTGGGCATCAAAAAAGTGACTCTCTAATAGCTCAAGGAAACAGAAGGGCGGACCAAGCTGCAAAACAAGCAGCCCAGGGAATGAATATCTTACCCCTCCAAGTGTACCCGGAGGCCACTTGTATTAAGAGCTTCCAGTATGCACCCGAAGACCTCGCTTGTATAAACAAATTAGGGTTTAAAAATTCCTCACCCCACGAGATATACAAGTCTGAAAAAGGGAGAGTTGTCCTGCCTAAGAGAGAGGCAGAAGAGTACTTAAGGCAATTGCATCAATTGACACATTTGGGAGCAAAAAACCTAAAGACCTTGGTTCAAGACTCCCCTTATCATGTTATTGGATTAGGAAAACTGGCTGACGAGGTTGTAAGAAATTGTGTTCCCTGCCAATTAGTAAATGTGAGTAAAAATCCAGCAACATCCGGGAAAAGACTTCGAGGGGATCGCCCAGGAGCTTACTGGGAAGTTGACTTCACTGAGATCAAGCCTGTTAAGTATGGATATAAGTACCTTCTAGTTTTCCTAGACACATTTTCAGGATGGACAGAGGTGTTCCCCACCAAAACTGAGACAGCTCAGACGGTGTCTAAAAAGATCCTTGAAGAAATATTTCCCAGGTTTGGAATCCCAAAGGTAATCGGCTCCAACAACGGCCCTGCCTTTGTTGCCCAGGTAAGTCAGGGATTGGCCAAGATTTTGGGGACGGATTGGAAATTGCATTGTGCATACAGGCCCCAGAGCTCAGGACAGGTAGAAAGGATGAATAGAACTCTAAAAGAGACCCTGACTAAATTATCCATAGAGACTGGTTTATATGATTGGTTGGTCCTCCTTCCCTTCGCCTTATTCCGAGTTAGAAACACCCCCAGCCGTTTTAGACTAATACCCTTTGAAATAATGTTTGGAGTCCCGGCTCCACTAAATGCAGCTCACCTCCACGTATCCCCTGAGTCTGTGACTAATAAGTTTCTGCTTGAAAGGTTACGGGCTCTAGAAGTTGTGCAGAAAGAAGTGTGGGCCTCTATCCGAGAAGCCTATCGGCCAGAGGACATTTCAGTACCTCACCCATTCCAAGTGGGAGACTCTGTCTACGTAAGGCGACATCGAACGGACAATCTTGAGCCTCGGTGGAAAGGACCCTTCATCGTCCTTTTGACCACACCTACAGCTGTGAAAGTAGATGGCATCTCTTCCTGGATGCATTCTTCACATCTGAAGAAAGCGCCTCAACCAGACCCGGACTGGCGAGTAATTCGAACTGATAACCCTCTTAAATTTCGCTTGTGTAAAAATGATTGTGTCACTAACAATTCTAATTCTAATGACCCAGTTACTTCCCACCTTCCAGAACCCTAACCCCCATGAACCCAGGTTTCTCACATGGCAAATCATTACCCCGGCTTCCCAACAAGTAGTAGTCCAGTTAACAGGACAACACCCTAGGGGAACTTGGTGGCCTACCCTCACTGTAGATTTGTGCACTCTCTTCAAACAAGACCCATGGTATGAAGATAAAGTTGGGGTACCCGGATGTGGTACTCGAGATTATACAGTGCATTGGGGCTCTGGGACCATGAAAGAGCTCCAGAATACCTGCTTCTATGTATGCCCAGCCCCCTCAGCCGATAGTGCCAAGTCCTCACAGTGTGGTGGGAATACAGATTTTTTCTGCAAAAATTGGGGTTGTGAACAAACAGGGACATGCCATTGGCTGACAGGAAGCGCAGGGAGATCTCCTCTAGGCCTCATAAAAATCCAGTGGAATACCGCTCGTGCCCAAGGCACGACTAATCCCACCTGCAACCCTATTGACATCTCTTTCACAGATGTAGGAAAAAGGGCAACAAACTGGGAAAAAGGGCTTATGTGGGGACTAAGACTCTACCAGAGTGGCTATGATAATGGAGTCTTGTTTATGCTCAGGCTTAAGGTAGAGACTCTTCCGGCTGTCCCAGTAGGACCCAACGCTGTCTTGCGGGATCAACCGTGTCTCCCAGCCCCAGCCCCAAAACAGGCCCTAGCCCCACCTGTGGACTCTGCCACCACTCCCTCCGCCTCCACTCTTGGCCGAGTCACCTCCTTTCCTGGCACCGGACAACGCCTTCTCAACCTCCTTGAAGGGGCTTTTCAGGTCTTAAATACCACCAACCCTAACACTACTGAATCCTGTTGGTTGTGTTTCTCTTCTGGGCCGCCTTATTATGAAGGATTGGGATTGTTAGGCAGTTTTAACAGGACAACCCGTCACGAGATCTGTAGCTGGGGAAGCCACAAGAAGCTAACTCTGACTGAAGTAACTGGAAGAGGAAAATGTTTAGGTTCAGTCCCCCCCACCCATAAAGCTTTGTGTAATGAAACCATAGCTGTGACCTCCTCAGGTGAAAATGAGTATCTAGTCCCTCCTCCCGAAGGGTGGTGGGCTTGTAACACTGGAGTGACCCCATGTGTCTCTACTTCTGCCTTCAACTCCTCCCGCGATTTCTGTATCATGGTTCAGCTGGTGCCCAGGTTGATGTATCATGATGACCTCTCATTCGTAGCTGAATTTGAACCTAGGCATAGATATAGGAGGGATCCGGTCTCACTGACCTTAGCTGTGTTGTTAAGAATAGGAGTCGCAGCCGGAGTAGGAACAGGGCCAGCTGCTATTATCCAAGGGAACCAACATTATGAGGGACTAAGGACAGCTATTGATGAAGACCTAAAAACCATAGAGCAATCCATTACTAAACTTGAAGAATCTCTGACTTCCCTCTCTGAAGTAGTCTTGCAGAACAGACGAGGGCTGGATCTGCTGTTTCTAAAAGAAGGAGGATTGTGTGCAGCTTTAAAGGAAGAATGCTGCTTTTATGCAGACCATTCCGGAATAGTAAGAGATTCAATGTCAAAGCTTAGGGAGAGGCTAGACCAGAGAAAGAGAGAATGAGAAGCCGGCCAAGGGCTATTGAATCTTGGTTCACTAGGTCCCCATGGTTTACGACCTTGATATCCACTCTGGCTGGGCCCTTACTCATCCTTGTGTTGCTCCTCACTTTAGGACCCTGCATATTGAATCGGCTGATTACTTTTGTTAGAGAAAGAGTGAGTGCCGTTCATGTACTAATGTTGCAGCAACAATATTATTCACTCACCCAACAAGAAGATACAAACATTCCATGATTGGAATGCCCTTAAAGAGAAGTGGGGAAATGTAGAACCTGAAGAATCAAAAGTTAGCATAAGCACAGCCATCTTAAAGGCTCAAACACCATTTTCTAACCTAGAAGGAGAAAAATTACTAGAACTTTGAAAAACAAGTTAGTCAGCCAGTGTTAATTGTAGTGACCTTTAGTTAGCCAACCTCAATCAGTTAAGCTTATCTTGCTAGAACCACCCTAAACATTCCGAAAGTGATTTTATCTAATCAGACCCCCAGGATGAGGCGTCAGCCGAAAATTTATGTGTCTATGAAAAAGAAATACAAAAAAAAAAACTGTATTGTGACTGTAGAAAATACTGCCCCTTTGAAAATGCTATAAAAACTTCTGGCTTTGTGAGTTCGGGGTCCTCGCTGAGACCCGCTGCGTCGGGCTAATGCATGGACCCCAGCTAGCTGGCCTCTGAATAAATTCCTCTTGCTTGTTGCATCAAGAGACGCCTTCCGTGAGTGATTTGGGGCGGCGTCCTCCTCTGGGAGAATCCAACAATATAACTGTTGTGATCACCCCCACAGAGGCAAGAGGACCTGTCACCCATCCAAAATTTGGTTCAGATGTCCAAACCAATGAGGCCACCCACAAAAGAGAACATAGAAAGGCTTATCATTCACATAATGAGGCCCTCTGAGGACAGCAGGGCAGGATGCAGACAGGCCCCAAAATGGCTTAAGAGACCAAAGAGAGGCCTAATCATGTTAACAACTTGATTAAATTTTGTCAGAGGCTCCTCATTTCCATCGGGAGGTGCTTCAAATTCTTTAAACTGATTCAATCTTGTTCTATCCTTTCAACTCTTTCTAGGGATCTTACCCAATTCCAATACCTTTAAATACCATTTTATGCTAATGCCTCCTAAATTTACATCTCCTAATCTCCCACCCAGACCTTTATTCTGAGCTCAAGGCTCTTTTAGAGCAGCCTATTTTACATTTCCATTTGAATGACTCAAAGACATGTAAAAAATGTGTTTCCCAGAATTCTTGATTTCCCAACCATCTTCCTCATTTCAGCAAGCCACCCAACTGTTCAAAATTATCTTTTGATTCCATTTTTCTCTGCCTGTAAGTCAAGTCCATCTGAAGTCCCATTAATTCTCTCCAAAACATATTTCAAATCTGTGCAGTTCTCTATACTTTATTCCCATTACCTGTCCAAGTCATCACCTTCTATTACCTGGATCAGTGCACAGCCTTCTGAGTCACTATTCTTACCCCTGCTCCCTTCCAACTCACTGCAGCACAAAGAAGCCAAAGGAGTCTTTAAAAATATAAATCCGACCATGTCATTCTCTTGCTTAGAAACTTTCAGTGACTTCCTGTAAGTCCGGGGAAAGGAAATCCTGGGGCAAAATACCTCTAAAAACCAAAATCAGTCAAAGGGAGAAATAAAGTTTAAAACCCGTTTATTGCTCACAAACTGCAGTCCTAAGCCACCTTTCTTCTCTGCTCAAGCAGCCACACCGGCCCTCCCCCTCACCTCTCAGGTACAGATAAGCCCTCTGTTGCCTAGGTAATCACCCATTGATATGGAGATGAACTTCTCCACCCCTGAGGAAAGATGCAAATGCAGTAAAGCCATACTTCTTTCCACTTCTGAATGCCTATTGATATTCAGATATACTAAAGCCAGGCGAGATATTCTGGAAATGTTACAATTTTACCCACACTTCCCATCGCTTTTAAAATAGAATCCAAAATCCTTACCATGACCTACCTGTCCTATTCAGTCTACATAGACTCTACCTCCTTATTCATGGAGAGTAGCTCATTTTCTTCCCCATACACTTTGAATCCAGAGCACCTAGGCCTGTGCCTGGTACTTAAAAGACATGTTGAAAGAATGAATAAATGAGTGGCTGACAAGACTTGTCCCTGCTCCAGCTATTTCTCTTTATACTTCCTCCACACAATCAAATCCACTAAATTCTAGGAATACAATGAGAGTTGGCAAAGTCTATCTTACAAACACTTAGTTGGTGGCAGCAGAAATCAAAGTGAGAGAACCCTGAGAGGTAGGTGAAAACTGTGGCAGAATCAGCAGTGATTAGCTCAGTGTTTTTCCCTGCTTGGGTGGACTTTCTCAGGCTCCTCTCAGCTAACCCCATGAAGAATTTTGAGTGTTTTTTCCAAATTATGGTAAAATATAAATAACATGAAATAGTTTACCATTTTAACTATTTTTAAGTGTATAATTCAGTGGCGTTAAATACATTCATGAGGTTGTGGATCCGTTGTCACTATTTCCAGATCTTTTTCTTCAACCCAAACAGTCTTTATTCAATAAACAACAAACTCTCCATTCTTCCCTCCCTCCCTTCCGCATCCCCCATACCCCTGACTGCCCTGCCCCCCAACCCCCACAGCTGCTGGTAACCACTATTCTACTTTCTATCTGTATGAATTTGCCTATATTTGTTACTTCATATGAATGGAATAATACAGTATTTGTCCTTTTGTGTCCAGCTCCTTTCACTTAGCAAAATGTATTCAAGGTTCATCACGTTGTAGCATGTATCAGAATTCCATTATTTTTCATGGCTAAATAACATTTGAGTTTGTTATTTTAATACATTCGTCCAACAAATATTTACTGAGCACTTTTCAAGGGCCATGCAATTTCTAGGCACTATTGATACAAACCCACCTCCTATCCTAAGCTCCTCACTTGGTTAGCAATATCAGTGCAGAGGCAGAGGGCCCAGTTATCTCTGCAAGAACTGAGCAGACAGCTTGACAGTGTTTCTTTTCCCAGACATACTTGTCACCTAAGTTGTCTTTATTTCTGGTCCACTCCACTTCCATTTCTAGCCTCACCTTCCTCATTCTCATTGCTCCATTATACATCTTATGGCACCTCCACATAAGCCTTAGGCATAAATCCACTTGACAAATTATTAGAAGAATAGGTAAAGTCAGAAGTATTATGAGCTGGAGAGGTATTCTTTTTAACAGTTGTACTTTGACTAGGAACATTGAGATTCTAAGTGAACTGAATAGAAGCATGCTATTAATAGTTTATTTGGCCTCAAATGAATATTAACCTGTGACTCTATAGTCATGGTCTGTTTACCTTATTTATATTTGCTTTCCAGTCAGCATGATTTATAGTCAGCACAAGCAAAGATTTACCTCTAGTTTTCGATCACTATCGATAGGATTCTTAGATCCAACTGAAAGAGCTACTTCTCCAAATAACAGAAATTAAAAATGAATAATATGGCTAAATCACAGCAAAATAGAATTGTAAAAATAAAGTTCAGGAAAAAATAGGTCATCTCATAAAATTAAATCTAATTTCAAAGTCCATTCTAACTGTGATTTTAATTCTAAAGTCTCTCAGAAATTTATGGTGAAAAAGTACTTTAATTCTACCATGGATGTTCCCTTTATGAAATGAAACTACTTAGCCAGGTGAATGAAAAATTTCAATTTGCCTTCTAAAGGAATGAGACTTTGTTTATATTGATTTGGGGTGTGGTGGTTTTCTCCTTCTGCATGATTCAATAGCCAACATGATTAATTAGGGAAGTGGGCATTCCCTCAGAATGAAGTATTCCCTAAGTCTTTTGAATCCCTAAGGAGCAGTTCTTTCCGGAATGTGGATTCCAAGATTATTCCATTTTGTGGCTAATGTTACTGAAACCCTCAGAATGTCACCTAGAATATCTGGCCTACAAGGAAGATAGGTCTTTCTGGAGGAATCAGCACCGCAGCAGCTGAAGTTCTTTCTGCAGATAACTTTTCTCAGATCGAATTTCGTGGCTGCATTTATACTCTGTAGCTCTGTCCTTGCCTGAAGAGCCAAAGGAAGTCAATGGATTTCAGCACCCTACACCTATAATGCTGCCCACTCCCGCTAGTTAGAGACTGGTTCTTTGCCGGATGCGAGTCAGAACTTGGGGCAGCAGGCTTTGTTTCTGGGACTGAGTTCCGGACTTTCATTCTGCCTGAATATTTCAGCTTTTTCCCTCACAAGCGACTCTGTCTTTAAGCACAGGACCGAATCAAAATGCCTAATGAAGCATACCGGAGAAGGGGCGTACAAATCACTCATGTAGAAGGGCTGGGGAGAGAGAAGAGAGGAGTCAGCTGACAGGTTGACATTCTCACAAAACCACTTGAAAACATGAGCTGGAGACACGAATTCTGGGACCCACAAAAGGAGCATGGAGTTTGCTTTGAGCCCCTAGGAATTGGGCATACGTCGGAGAAGAGTGCCTGCCGCTCGCTGTCAGCGTTTTTTGCCTTTTTGAAGCCCTTGAGAGAAGGCAGAGCAGGTAGGCCGTGGAGACTTAATCAAGCCCTGGGTAGCTCGGGACCCAACCACCTCTCTCCTGACTTCCTCAGCACAGAGTCCTTTCAGCACAGAACACGCGTCCGCTGAGGTTCCTGAATCGCGCTCGAGGCCCACTCCGCAGCGACTGCTGGCGTGCCATGGCACGCAGGTAAGCAAGGGTTAGCCGGGACCCTCTCACGTCAAGCTGCTCCGCGGCGGCCCAACCCCCACCCGAACCCCGACCCGAGGGGCTAGTCTCGGCCGTCCTGTCCAGCCAGACAAACACTTGGTGCCAAGGCTGTCTCTGAGCACTTCCCAAATCTCTCATTCCCCCCTCAAGTGAGCTGTCGGCACTTCTCCAGTGGCCTCCCAGGCTCTCAGCTGCAACCCCTAGGATAAACGCAGTCGGCCGAAAGGCAGGTGAAGGAAAAGAAGCATCTGAATTGGGAGAACGGACACACTCGAAAAACCACCCCATTCTCCAGGAAAAGGTAATAAGGGGAAGCGAAACAGTGTGAACTTAGTCGGAAATGCAAACTACACTTCACTGTCTCCCTGGGCGCATACAAACGACTAAAAGACAAATCAGCCAACGCACTAGGCGTCTTCCCAGAAGGGGCCTCATGAATGAGAATCGGTTGCTAGGTTTCCTTCCTCCTGACAATCGCTTCCCACAAAACTTCCACCGCGAAAGAAAACAAGCAGGGCCTGGCAACTGCAGAGCAGAGGAACCGTGCCAAACCCACGAGGTCGCCCGCGGCTTCTCCCGCCTTCAGGACCCTGGAGAGCGTCCACCGCGCCCAGGGGACCCGCGCCCCGCCCTGAGCGCCTAGTATCCCGCGCCTCGTCGTCCTGTCACTTTTACTCGCTGCTCCCGCCTCCACCTTCATTTTTCTTGGCCTCAAACTGTTTCCCAAGTTCTTGTTCACGAAGGGTGGCTCTCTTCCAAGTCTTATCTAGACGCGCCTCCGGCCCTTCTCGCGCTCCCACTCTCCCTACCCTCTCGGCTTCTGCAGGGTCGGGAGGCTTGGGAGGAAATGACGTAATGCTATTTTTGTGTGTGTCAGGTCAGCCTCCAGCTTCAGCTAGCTCCTTGAGCTTCGGCGCACGGCCCCAGCCGTCTGCCCGTCTTTCCCGAGGGCACATGGTGCGCTATAGGGATTATAGCTCTCTGGACCCGCAGAGCTGGGAGGCAGAGTTCCTCCGCCACCCTCCGGATCGACCCTTTTCCCCGGACTTCGGGGCCCCTAGAGACAGAGGGCTGCTGCCAAGGGTCTCAGGGAGATCAGGAGTCCGTAGTTTCCTCCTCCCCACGAACCACGTGGGGCGTCCGACTCTGGCTGGCGGAGAGAAGTCCTGTCCAGTGCGGAACAACCAGTGACGGAGGATGCATCGGGGTGGGACAGGGGCAGAGCTTGGAGAAACACCCTGGGAAAAGGCGGAAGGTAGGGGCTGCCCTCCAGAGGCGGGACCAGTCGGTGCCTTGGCTCTCCAGGGTTCGAAGCGCCGCCTCCGCGCGCCCTGCTCTTCCGCACACCCACACTCGCACCTCCCTCTGCCCCACTTCATTCCCAAGGTCCGAGTACACAGTCCAGCACAGGGGAGTCTAGTTCGGCCCCAGCACGCGGCAGCATAGGGATAGCAGAACGGACCTTGCAGACGCCTGGCTTGGCGCCCACACTCGGTACTTCCTAGTCTCCAGTTGGAGGAGGGGGCTACGGTCTGGGCGCGGATTGGGTCCCGCGTATGGCCTCGGGCGACACCGCTCCTCCCCCGCCCCCGCCCCAGTGAAGCGTGCTGCCGCTGGGAGGGAGGAGAGCCCGGGATTGCCCGGCCCGGGAGAGCGTAGTGAGGTTGCGGGGAGGAGGCAAAGCCGAGCGAGGGGGGCGAGAGGAAAGACCAGGAGCCAGAGGAAGAGGAAAGCCGGTGAGAGCGATCGGGGGGGGTTAGTAAGGACAGCACTTGGTATTATAATAAAAATCTGGCACACGCGGGACGCATGCGCACGGCCGACGGAGACAAGCTGGCCGAACCTTCCCCTCCAACTTCCCCGGTGGACAGTGGAATCGTGAGTATCCCGCTCCTTCAGTCCCGCCCTTCTGCCCCTCGGACTCGCCTAAGCTCTCGGGCGGGAAAGCACTCTGGGCTGGACCTGGCACCCTCATCGCAGCGGTGGCGGGAGCGGGTGCGGGTCTGTTGCCTCTTCTGCAGCTCCAGCGCCGTAGGTTAGTCGGTGCTTATTTGGGGACGGAGGTGTAAACTGTGTTATCAGGGGGTGCCTGTAGACACCAGGATCAATTTCTATACAGAGTTCCTCAGGGCGTCCGTACGATTCAACCTCTGTGGCCTGGGGTCAGTGAGTGGATGGGGGTCGCGGGAGCCTAGCCCTTCAAGCCAAAAATGCACATTGACAACCGAAGAGAATTTGGGGGAACTCCAGGTGGGTGGAAACATCGGCATTTCTCACTGGTTACGGGAGAGGACAAGGAAGGGGCTGGGTGGCGCTGGAGGCGGGCAGTTTGAGCGCAGGTGGGAAGGGAATAGGAGACACTCCCTGAGTCGCAGAACCTCCCCTTTAGGAGAGGAGCAGCTCTGGAGGAGAACCCAAGCAACAGGGCCGAGAAATGGGCGCCCGCCCCCGGAACCCGGGGTTCTGACTGGGTGTCGGCATTCACGCCCTTGAAAACGAGTGGTCGGAACAGTCTCCCTACCTTTTGCCCGGGGAAAGGCGGTTAAGGTTGCGAGCACCGCGGGTTTCTTGGACAAACCGGAGCGATTGACGGTCCCGCCCTCTCGGCAAGTTGGAGCGATCCTGGGCGCCCAGGCTGCTGAGACTGGAAGGGGGAAGTGGGCGGGGGAGGGACCTTCGCAGAGGCTGCTCTCTGGCGGTGGGGCTTTGGGGGTCTGTTAGAGCGGCCACCCTTCTTCCCAGCTGCTGGGGAGTGGGCGGGGGTAGGGGGGCACGGAAGAGGTGGCTCACCGGGAGCGGATGGGCGTCGGGGGTGGAGGTCTGTGGGCCCCGCGGCCTCCGGCGTCGGGGGAGTGGGCGGGAAGGGGTGGACAGGGGCGACCACTGGGGAGCCGGTGCGCTCCGCGGCCTTCCCATCCCGCCTCTGGGGGAGTGGGCGCGGAGAGACCTTGGGAAAGGTGCTGTGCAGAGACCCGAGTAGGCTGCGCGCCTCGGGAAAACCCCCGCAAAGTGCCAGGGCGCGCGAGCGACCCAACCGTGGGCGGGGCGCGGGGGCGGAGAGTCCTTGCAGCCAGGCCCGCGGGCGCGTGCTGGAAGCTCTGGAGGCTGTAGCTGCTTGAGCCGCAGTGAATTGGAGTTAACGTGAAGGCGGTTTCTGTCCGCAGAAGGAGAGCGCTAGAGGGGAAATTTCTCCTCACTTCCCTCCCTTCTCAGAATCCGGCCGAGGCCAATCCAGCCCGATTGGTTGGTGGTCCCAACTGCAGCCTGTGCCTCGGGGCTGGCAGGAGTCCTCTAGTCCACTGGCTCGCAGGAGCAGGCAGTGCTCCCCGGGGATTCGCATTGTCCCCGGAGTCTGGAGGGCAGAGAGCTCCTAGACCAATCCAGTCCTTGTCCTTCAGTCTGACCCCCTCCTCCGGGCATAGGTTGCAGGACCTCTGGTGGCTTGGCTTCATTTCTTCTCTGGTGGTTCCCGATTGTAGAATAGACTAAACAAGGGCTCGAGTTCACAGAGCAGTCTGACTTCCTCTCCATATTTAGCAAGGACATTTGTAATGAAATGACTCTATCCATAAATTTTAATTTTTTGCGCATAACCTAATTTTCTACTGGGCCTCATCCTGTTTATCTTCAGTAAATTGGCATCTTTTGTATCACGTATCTGTAATGTATATGAGAGTGAGAGCCCTGGGCTCTGTAACTGTCTGGATTAAAATCCCTGTTTATCTGTGTGACCTTTGTTAGGCAAGTTACTTAACTTCCTGGTGCCTTCGTTTTACCATCTGCAAAGTGGGGAAAATAAAAGTGCCTACCTCGCAGGGTATCTGCCAGCATTCAGTATATTAATACATTAGCGCTCTGGCACCTACCAAACAAAAGGCATTATTATATTGATGCTAAATTGGCTAAGCAGACCAATGTATAAAAATATCTGGAACAAAATACATTATATTTGTATGATATAAAGAGTATTCATAATGAAATAAAAATTTTCCAATATCAAAATTAGAAAAACAGTAAATATTTTCTATGTCAGTATTTACATTTGAATACAATGCATTTCTTCATCACCTGGGCCCTTTTATTTATTAAATAATTATAAAATATTTACTTTCAAGCTTCAAACAGCATTTTAGGAAAATTATCTCTAACCTTCATAATATTTCACGTTATAGATATGCACTTTAAAAAACACATTAGATCAGGTATGTACAGAAAATCTGTTTCACTAAAATACTGCACTGAGTCAATTTTATTTAAGAGAATCCAGAAGTTTACCTTAGGGGCTAAAAGTGCTAACTTTTCTGAGATCACATTTTAGCCAGAATACCCTTGATATCAAGAATTTAGAATGATAAAGGATTACTTGGTCCACTTCCTTCACTTTACAGATGGGGAAACATTCAGAGAGGTTAAGGGACCTGGCCAGGGATCTCCAACTAAATAGGGGCTGAAATAGAGTTAGGATTAGGTCTTCTGACTGGCTTCCCAGGGCCCTCACATACCACATAGATGAGTTCTTGTTTACTACAGATTTATGAACCTTCAACAGACAGAAAACCTGAAGGTGTAAGGCAAAAATGCGCAGCACGTGTCATATCCAATACCAGAAAGATCAGGCAGCAGTTTGGCTATTCCAGTTTCATCACAGTCCTCACAACAGAAGATATGAGACTACAAAGGTGAGGCCACAGATCAAGCCAGAGTCAGAGCCAGCAAAATTTAAGGCCCCACTAAAGTATGTATTTTGTTGTATATTCTATTTAATCCCTTGTAGCACTTTTACATTTGAAATGATTTTTTGAGCTTTTCTTAATTGTTTAAATTTCCTTCCCCCTGACTTTGAAGGTCTTCCCTGTAAGATAGCTTCTAGAGAAGGCCTCCAAAATTACATAGGAGATGTGATTATTCCAGATTTTGTGGACACACAACAGTGAAAGAGAAAAAAAGCTTTCTTATTGTAATGTAATCACCTGGTAACTGGTTTCATTCCAGGCCCTTGAAGAGCAATCCCTAAAATCCTACTGTTCTGTCATGTCTGTATGTGGCAGTCTAATGACATTCACCTTCCATGGACAGATGCACCTGGTAGATTAAAGATCCAGCCCTCATGTGAGTGGTTTAGGAATTACATGGCAAAGCCTTTCAAGTGAGCATCTGGTCTTGCAAAGCTTTTTATAGGAATGGTGTGTCTTCAGGAAATGCACTTCTAGGAGCTGCCTGAGTCCTTGAAGAAAAAAAACCATGGCTCTCTCCAGGGAGTGACCTGGGTATTTTCTCCTTGACTTTGCATTTCTGTATAACTACCACATGTTCTTGACAGAAATTTAGGGCATTAAGTGGGGAGGGACATTCTAGCATGCTCCCAAGGCAGTTAAGCAGAACTGAGTTTTGAAATCACATGTGTCAAGTCAAGTCCCAGTATGATTATGATGTGAATCACTGTCAGATTGGGAATATCAGGTTGGCTCTCGGTGTGCCACCAGATGACTCAATGCAGGCTTCTATTCAAATATGTATAGTGTCAGCCAGCAGCTAATAGGGTTCACTCTGAGTCAGAGCTTAGCATTTAGTATAATAAGTTGAATCACTGACTACCCAGCACTAACTGAGATGGTCTCTGAATATTTCCTTGAGCAGCTCAAGAGTTTAGACAACACTGCATGAAGTGGGAGTGAGTCAGTTCATAGCACTATTGAATGGGCTTTTCTAGCGGCCATTCACAATAAAGTTTGATGTGACTAAGTGCTCAAAGTAATGCACGATTATGAATTCATAGAATAAATTACCTTGACTCTAATCCAGCTGATTAGATCCTAGCTACTTGTATGGGAAATCATTCATGAAATATGAGTTACATGCCCCATTGCCCAGCAGTGATATTTTGCTTATTTCAATCATTATTAAAACCAGCTAACCTTTCTGGTTTGGAAATGCTCAATTTCTATTATTTAGAAATTTCATTAGTTATTATTTAATTGTGATCTAAATTGCAAAATACTTTTTCTTGGTATCATTAAACTACAATTACATGAGGAACATTATGTTTACTAGACTCCCCCCATCACCAAGTCCTCCCCACAAACCCCATTACAGTCACTGTCCATCAATGTAGTAAGATGCTATAGAATCACTACTTGTTTTCTCTGTGTTGCACAGCCCTCCTGTGCCTCCCTCCACATTATAAATGCTAATTGTAATGTCCCCTTTCTTTTCCCCCCACCACCTTATCCCTCCCTTCCCACCCATCCTCCCCAGTACCTTTCCCTTTGATAACTGTTAGTCCATTCTTGGGTTCTGTGATTCTGGTGCTATTTTGCTCCTTCAGTTTTTTCTTTGTGCTTATACTCCACAAAGATGAGTGAAATCATTTCGTGCTTGTCTTTCTCCGCCTGGCTTATTTCACTGAGCATAATACCCTTTAGTTCTATCCATGTTGTTGCAAATGGTAGGATTTGTTTTCTTCTTATGGCTGAATAATATGCCATTGTGTATATGTACCACATCTTCTTTATCCATTCATCTAGTGATGGACACTAAGGTTGCTTCCATTTCTTGGCTATTGTAAATAGTGCTGCGATAAACATAGGGGTGCATATGTCTTTATCAAACTGGGCTGCTGCATTCTTAGGGTAAATTCCTAGAAGTGGAATTCCTGGGTCAAATGTTATTTCTATTTTGATCATTTTGAAGAACCTCCATACTGTTTTCCACAATGGTTGAACTAATTTACATTCCCACCAGCAGTGTAGGAGGGTTCCCCTTTCTCCACAACCTTGCCAACATTTGTTGCTGTTTGTCTTTTGGATGGTGGCGATCCTTACTGGTGTGAAGTGATATCTCATTGTGGTTTTAATTTGCATTTCTCTGATAATTAGAGATGTGGAGCATCTTTTCATGTGTCTGTTGGCCATCTGAATTTCTTCTTGGGAGAACTGTCTGTTCAGCTCCAATGCCCATTTTTTAACTGGATGTTCGCTTTTTGCTTGTTGAGGTGTGTGAGCTCTTCATATATTTTGGATGTCAACCCTTTATCAGATCTGTCACTTATGAATATATTCTCCCCTACTGTAGGATGCCTTTTTGTTCTATTGATGTGTCCTTTGCTGTACAGAAGATTTCAGCTTGATATAGTTCCACTTGTTCATTTTTGCTTTTGTTTCCCTTGCCCGGGGATGTATGTTCATGAAGAAGTTGCTCATGTTTATGTCCAAGAGATTTTTGCCTATGTTTTTTCCTAAGAGTTTTATGGTTTCATGACTTACATTCAGGTCTTTGATCCATTTTGAATTTACTTTGGTGTATGGGGTTAGACAATGATCCAGTTTCATTCTCTTACATGTAGCTGTCCAGTATTGCCAACACCAACTGTTGAAGGGGCTGTCATTTCCCCCTTGTATGTCCATGGCTCCTTTATCATGTATTGATTGACCATATATGTTTGGGTTAATGTTTGGAGTCTCTATTCTGTTCCACTGGTCTGTGGCTCTGCTCTTGTGCCAGTACCAAATTGTCTCGATTATTGTGGCTTCATAGTAGAGCTTGAAGTTGAGGGACGAGATCCCCCACACTTTATTCTTCCTTCTCAGGATTGCTTTGGCTATTTGGGGTCTTTGGTGGTTCCATATGAATTTTTGAACTATTTGTTCTAGTTTGTTGAAGAATGCTGTTGGTAATTTGATAGGGAGTGCATTTAATCTGTAGATTGCTTTGGGCAGGAAGGCCATTTTGACAATATTAATTCTTCCTATCCAAGAGCATGGGATGAGTTTCCATTTGTTAGTGTCCTCTTTAATTTCTCTTAAGAGTGTCTTATAGTTTTCAGGGTATAGGTCTTTCACTTCCTTGGTTAGGTTTATTCCTAGGTATTTTATTCTTTTTGATGCTATTGTGAATGGAATTGTTTTCCTGATTTCTCTTTCTATTTGTTCATTGTTAGTGTATAGGAAAGCCACAGATTTCTGTGTGTTAATTTTGTATCCTGAAACTTTGATGAATTCTGATATTAGTTCTGGTAGTTTTGGATTTGAATCTTTAGGGTTTTTTATGTACAATCTTGTGTCATCTGCAAATAGTGAGAGTTTGACTTCTTCTTTACCAATCTGGATGCCTTGTATTTCTTTGTTTTGTCTGATTGCCGTGACTAGGACCTCCAGTACTATGTTAAATAACAGTGGGGAGAGTGGACATCCGTGTCTTGTTCCCAATCTCAGAGGAAAAGCTTTCAGCTTCACGCTGTTAAGTATGATGTTGGCTGTGAGTTTATCATATATGGCCTTTATTATGTTGAGGTACTTGCCCTCTATACCCATTTTGCTGAGAGTTTTTTATCATGAATGGATGTTGAATTTTGTTCAGTGCTTTTCCAGCATCTATGGAGATGATCATGTGGATTTTGTCCTTCATTTTGTTTATGTGTTGGATGATTGTGGTGGATTTTCAAATGTTGTGCCATCCTTGCATTCCTGAGATGAATTCCACTTGGTCATGGTGTGTGATCTTCTTGATGTATTTTTGAATTTCGTTTGGTAATATGCATATATATGTATTCGGTTTCCTAATATTTTGTTGAGTGTTTTTGCATCTGTGTTCATCAGGGATATTGGTCTGTAATTTTCTTTTTTGGTGGAGTCTTTGCCTGGTTTTGGTATTAGGGTGATGCTGGCTTCATAGAATGAGTTTGGAAGTATTCCCTCCTCTTCTATTTTTTTGGAAAACTTTAGTGATAATGGATATTATGTCTTCTCTGTATGTCTGATAAAATTCCTTGGTAAATCCATCTGCCCCGGGGGTTTTGCTGTTGTTTTTTGATTACCACTTCAATTTTGTTGCTGGTAATTGGTCTGTTTAGATTTTCTGCTTCTTTCTTGGTCAGTTTTAGAAGGTTGTATTTTTCTAGGAAGTTGTCCATTTCTTATAGGTTTTCCAGCTTTTTAGCATATAGACTCTCTTAGTATTCTCTAATAATTCTTTGTACTTCTGTGGGGTCCGTTGTGATTTTTCCTTTCTAGTTTCTGATTCTCTTTATGTTTTAGATTCTCTTTTTCTCTTAATAAGTCTTGCTAGTGGCTTATCTTTTTTGTTTATTTTCTCAAAGAACCAGCTCTTGGTTTCACTGATTTTTTTCTATTGCTTTATTCTTCCCAATTTTATTTATTTCTTCTCTGATCTTTATTATGTCCCTCCTCCTGACTTTTGTCCTCATTTGTTCTTCTTTTTCCAATTTTTATAATTTTGACTTTAGACTATTCATTTGGGATTGTTCTTCCTTCTTTAAATATGCCTGGATTGCTATATACTTTCCTCTTAGAACTGCTTTCACCGTGTCCCACAGAAGTTGGGGCTTTGTGCTGTTGTTGTCATTTGTCTCCATATATTGCTTGATCTCTATTTTAATTTGGTCATTGATCCATTGAGTATTTAGAAGCATGTTGTTAAGCCTCCTTGTGTTTGTGAGCCTTTTTGCTTTCTTTGTACAATTTATTTCTAGTTTTATCCCTTTGTGGTCTGAGAAGTTGGTTGGTAGAATTTCAGTCTTTTTGAATTTACTGAGTCTCTTTTTGTGGCCTAGTATGTGGTTATTCTGGAAAGTATTCCATGTGCACTTGAGAAGAATGTGTATCCTGCTTTTGGGTGTAGAGTTCTGTACATGTCTATTAGGTCCATCTGTTCTAGTGTGTTGTTCAGTGCCTCTGTATCGTTACTTATTTTCTGTCCGGTGTATCTGTCCTTTGGAGTGAGTGGTGTGTCGAAGTCTCCTAAAATGAATGCATTGCATTCTATTTCTTCCTTTAATTCTGTTAGTATTTGTTTCACATATGCTGGTGCTCCTGTCTTGGGTGCATATATATTTATAATGATTGTATCATCTTGTTGGACTGAGCCCTTTATCATTATGTAATGTCCTTCTTTATCCCTTGTTACTTTCTTTGTTTTGAAGTCTGTTTTGTCTGATACTAGTAGTGCAACACCTACTTTTTTCTCCCTATTGTTTGCATGAAATATCTTTTTCTGTCCCTTGACTTTTAGTCTGTGCATGTCTTTGGGTTTGAGGTGAGTCTCTTGTAAGCAGCATATAGATGGGACTTACTTTTTTATCCATTCTATTCCTCTGTCTTTTGATTGGTGCATTCAGTCCATTTACATTTAGGGTGATTATTGAAAGATATGTACTTATTGCCATTGCCGGCTTTAGATTCGTGGTTACCAAAGGTTCAAGGGTAGCTTCTTTACTATCTAACCATGTTACTTAACTAGCTTATTAAGCTATTATAAACACAGTCTGATGATTTTTTATTTCTCTCCCTTCTTATTCTTCCTCCTCCATTCTTTACGTGTTAGGTGTTTTATTCTGTACTCTTTTTTGTTTCCTTTGATTGCTTTTGTGTGTAGTTGATTTTATTTTTTGTCTTTATTTAGTATTTGGTTGGTCTTCTTTCTTTACTGTGATTTTATTTTCTCTGTTGACATCTATTTAGCCTTAGGAGTGCTTCCATCTAGAGCAGTCCTTTTAAAATACCCTGTAGAGGTGGTTTGTGGGAGGCAAATTCCCTCAACTTTTGCTTCTCTGGGAATTATTTAATCCCTCCTTCATATTTAAATGATAATCGTGCTGGATTCAGTATTCTTGGTTCAAGGCCCTTCTGTTTCGTTGAATTAAATATATCATGCCCTTCTCTTCTGGCCTGTAAGGTTTCTGTTGAGAAGTCTGATGATAGCCTGATGGGTTTTCCTTTGTAGGTGACCTTTTTTCTCTCTCTGGCTGCCTTTAGTACTCTCTCCTTGTCCTTGAGCTTTGCCATTTTAATTATTATGTGCCTTGGTGTTGTCCTCCTTGGATCTCTTGTGTTAGGAGTTCTGTGAGCTTCCATAGTCTGAGAGACTATTTCCTTCCACAGTTTGGCGAAGTTTTCAACAATTATTTCTTCAAATACACTTTCTATCCCTTTTTCTCTCTCTTCTTCTGGTGCCCCTGTAATGCAGATATTGTTCCTTTTGTATTGGTCACACAGTTCTCTTAATAGTGTTTCATTCCTGGAAATCCTTTTCTCTCTCTCTGCCCCAGCTTCTCTGTATTCCTGTTCTCTGATTTCTATTCCATTAATTGCCTCTTGCACCTCAGCCAGTCTGCTGTTAAGTCCTTCCAAAGATTTGTTTTCTTCTGTATTCTCCCTCCTAACTTGATCCTTTAGCTCCTGCATATTTCTCTGCAGGTCCATCAGAATGGTTATGACCTTTATTTTGAAATCTTTTTCTCGAATATTGGTTAAATCTATCTCCCCAGGCTCCCTCTATGGATTGTCTTTGGTGATTCTGGACTGGATCAAATTCTTCTGCCTTTTCTTGGCTATAGACGTAGTCATGGGCAGTTGGCGTGTGTGTTAGCTGGGAGAACAAAGTTCCTTCCAACTTGCTGGTCACTGTGCCCTCCTCGCTGCCTCTGCCATTTACCCACACATGGGGAGTAGCTTCTGGTTTTATTTCCTGAGCCGCTGTGGGCGGGGCAGCGCATATTCCTACAGTGAGGGGCAGGTGCACCGGGTGTGCTCTTCTGTGAGAATATCGCCCCTTTCTTCGGCTTCTTCTGTCTGTGCACACCAGCAGGGCCTCTGAATCTGCCCAGGTGGCTGCAGAGGAAGATCTGTGTGGCTGCTGTGTGCACGGCCACTCTCAGGCTGCCTCCCTGCTATGGTGGGGCATGCTGGAGGGGGAATGAATGGGAGGTGGTTTATTGCCGTGAGGGTCTTTAGAGTTGCACTGCCTACCAGGGCGCTGGAGTGCCTGAATTTCCCCAGGATTCCCATCTGCTGAGCTGAGTGTGCTGGGATGCTTCCATCCAGTGGTGAGGCCCCTGTTCCTGTAAGACTTTCAAAAAGCCCTTGCTTTTTTTTGTCCCAGGGGCGCCAGTTGTGGGGACCCACTCGCAGATTTTACTGTTCCATTTCCCTAATTTGCAGCATACCACGCATTGTGTGTCTGCGCTCCCAATGCGGGTGACTAGGGCTGGGTATTTAGCAGTCCTGGGCTCCCAGTTCCTCCCTGCTCTGACTCCGCTCCTCCTGCCGGGGAGCTGGGATGCAGGGAGCGCTCAGGTCCCGCCACGTTGCGGCTTGTACCTTGACGCCTTTGTGAGGTGCTGAGTTCTCACAGATGTAGATGTATCCTGGCTGTTGTACTGTATCTTCTGGTCTCTCTTTTAGGAATAGCTGTATTTGTTGTATTTTCAAAAATATGTATGGTTTTGAGAGGAGATTTCTGCTGCCCTACTCATGCCACTGTCTTTGCTCCTCCCGCGATCCCGAAAATCCTTTTTAAGTACATATTAGTATTTGGATTTAAGACAATGATGTCTCATGCAAAGTTACTCAGCAGTTTGACTTGTGAGGTCCAAGGTTGTCCGACATGCCCTTAGCCGTAGGAAAGTAGAGGAGAACTCCTTGTTCTCTGGTTTGTCTCCATGTGTGCAGCAGTCACCTCTGACACTAACTGAACGTATTTGCTCACAGATGGAACACAGGTTGTGGTGCTGTTCAAATGCTAGCAACACCCAGCACTTGTAACCCTTCTAAGGCTGTATGGCTAGATCAGCCTTGTATAGCTGCTCCATTTATGCAAGAGAGTGGAAAGACTGATGCAACCTATTCCTGACGGCACACTTGCAAATGATTACAACTCAGGGTGGAGTGATGATGAGATTTAAGGATCTAGTAGATAGATTTCTTAATTTGTTGATAGTAGCAAGAAGTTTTTATGTTTGAACCAAGATTAGGCTACTGTATAAAAATACATGTATATTTTTCTTAAATTTCTCTCTATCCTCTGATGGTTCCCAGAGAGTCCCAGATGTGTGGACTTTACCATATACCTTTATTGCATTTCTACAAATGTCCATTTCTAGTTATAACCCTGATACTAATTCACACATTTTCTGCTATATAGAAAGGTATAGATACTTATTTGCATTTAATGGCAACTGAAGATAATGAGTTCTGTTCTTCCTGACTTAATGTAATTCCTGGTGAATTCAGGTCAGTAGGGCTCTCCAATAAATTAAACTATTTATGAATCTGAAATAAAGTTTCTACATGAGTATACTAAATCTCAGTGAGGTGCTATAAATATTTTGTGACCCTCAAGATTGCTTTTATTTGTAGAAACTTATAGTACAGTGTACATGTCCTTTTTTTTTTGGTATCATTAATCTACAATTACATGAAGGACATTATGTTTACAAGGCTCTCCCCTTCACCATGTCTCCCCCCACATACCCCTTCACAGTCACTGTCCGTCAGCGTAGTAAGATGCTGTAAAATCACTACTTGTCTTTTCTGCGTTGCACAGCCCTCCCCGTGCCCCCCCACACTATACATGCTAATTGTAATACCCCCTTTCTTTTTCCCCGCCCTTATCCCTCCCTTCCCACCCATCCTCCCCAGTACCTTTCCCTTTGGTAACTGTTAGTCCATTCTTGGGTTCTGTGATTCTGCTGCTGTTTTGTTCCTTCAGTTTTCCTTTGTTCTTACACTCCACATATGAGTGAAATCATTTGGTACTTGTCTTTCTCTGCCTGGCTTATTTCACTGAGCATAATACCCTCTAGCTCCAGCCATGTTGTTGCAAATGGTAGGATCTGTTTTTTTCTTATAACTGCGTAATATTCCATTGTGTATATGTACCACATTTTCTTTATCCATTCACCTACTGATGGACATTTAGGTTGCTTCCATATCTTGGCTATTGTAAATAGTGCTGCAATAAACATAGGGGTGCATCTGTCTTTTTCAAACTGGAGTGCTGCATTCTTAGGGTAAATTCCTAGAACTGGAATTCCTGGGTCAAATGGTATTTCTATTTTGAGCTTTTTGAAGAACCTCCATACTGCTTTCCACAATGGTTGAACTAATTTACGTTCCCAACAGCAGTGTAGGGGAGGGTTCCCCTTTCTCCACAACCTCGCAAACATTGGTTGTTGTTTGTCTTTTGGATGGTAGCCATCCTTACTGGTGTGAGGTGATATCTCATTGTGGTTTTAATTAGCATTTCTCTGATGACAAGCGATGTGGAGCATCTTTTCATGTGTCTGTTGGCCATTTGAATTTCTTCTTTGGAGAACTGCCTGTTCAGCTCCTCTGCCCATTTTTTAATTGGATTATTTGCTTTTTGTTTGTTGAGGTGTGTGAGCTCTTTATATATTTTGGATGTCAACCCTTTATCGGATTTGTCATTTATGAATATATTCTCCCATACTGTAGGATACCTTTTTGTTCTATTGATGGTGTCCTTTGCTGTACAGAAGCTTTTCAGCTTGATATAGTCCCACTTGTTCATTTTTACTTTTGTTTCCCTTGCCTACATTGTACATGTCTTAAGTGTACAGTTTAATAAAGCTTACCTAAATATACCCCAAGTGACCATCATTTAGATCGGGATTTCTCAGCTTCAGCACTGTTGACATTTCAGAGTAAATATCTCCTGTATATTATCAGGTGTTCAGCAACATCCTTGGCCTTGATCCACAAGATGCCAGGAAGAGTCCTTCCTAGATTTGACATGCAAAACTTGTCTCCAGACCTTGCCAAATGGTTTTCTGGGGCTGGGGGGTGGGTTGGCCATCAGGATCACTCTGTTCTCGATGAGACAGAATTTCTATTCTCAACTTGTACCAGTAAGACCCCTTCTGCTCCCTCCCAGTCAGAACTCCCTAAGTGCTCAAATCATGTATCAGTTGGGCCTGGTTTTGAACTTCATAGGGAATTAAATGTTACACATCCTTTGCATCTGGTTCTTTTAGCTCAGAATTATGTTTTTTGAGATTCACTTTTTGGTGTTCCATGTATTGTGTTTCAATGCTGTCCAGTGTTGTTTTGTGTAAGTACCCCACAGTTCATTTCTCCATTATGCCACTAAGGGATATGAGTTGTTTTTAGTGTAGGGCTATTATGAATAATGCTAATATGTACATTCTTATTCATGTCTTTTGATAAACATAAACCCTTATTTCCATTAGATGCCCAGGAGTGAAATTGCTGTGTAAAAGACCTAGTGTATGTTTAGCTTTATTAGATACTGTCAGTTTTTCAAACTGTTTTTATGTTTCAAACCAATTTATACTCCCACCAGCAATATATATTGCTTCACATCCTCTGCTCCTAGTACCATCCACCCATTTGATTTTAGCCATTCTGGGGGCTGCGTAGTGGCATATCATTGCTTTAACTGGTGTTTCCCTTTTTAATAATGTTAAGCACCTTTTTTTGGCCATTTGTATACTGTAAACTGCCTCTGTAAGACTTTGGCCCATTTTTCCTATTGTGTTGTCTGTTTCATTTTTATTGGTGTGTAAAGGTTTTTCATGTATTCTGGATATCAGTTATTATAAAAAATGTGTGAATTACAAATTACAATCTATCTTGTTTTTGCACCCATTCCATTATCTTATGACTTCTGTAGTTTCTGTTGAAAAGTCATGCTTCTCTAAAGATAATATGTCACTGTACTCTGGTTTATTGAAAAATTTTATCTTTGTTGTTGGCTTTCCACAGTTTGAGTGTAATGTGCCCAAGTGTGGTTTTATATTTGTCTAGGTTTTTATTCACTGAGCTGCTTATATCTGTGGATGGATATCTTTCATCAGCTTTGGAAAATTTTCACTCTATTTCTTCAGATATTGCTTTTCACCTGTTTTCTCTCTTTATCTCCTGCTTCTGGGACTGAGATCACATATATGTTATTCTTTTTTCCCACATGTCTCTTATTCTGTGTTTTGTTTTGTCCATTGTTCCTTTCTCTCTTCAATTTGAATATTTTCTTTTCACCTGTGTTATAGTTCACTTAACCTGCCCTCTGCTGTGTTTAGCCTTCTGTCAAACCATCTAGTGAGCTGTTAATTTCATAAATTGTTTTATTCTAAATGTAGTGTCCACTTGATTATTTTTAATACATTTAAATACTGATGAAATTCTTCATCTTTTCCTCATCTTTGTCCATCTAATTTTTATCTGCTAAATCCAATAGTGAGGTTGTGAGCCTGTATCTATTATTTGTTTTTTTCTATCACATTTTTCTGACTCTTCACATATCTAGTAATTTTTGTTGTCTATCAGTGCTGTATGTAGAGAAACTGTGTAGGTCCAGGTAACATCTTCCACCATCAAGGATCTTCCTTGGAGGGAGAGGGACTGATCACTTCAGTCCAACAGGTATTGAAATGGGTTGGGGCTAGTTGCAGTTTTCATAAGATTAGGTAACCTCTGGTTATTTTCCATTCCTTGGGTATTTTTCTCCTGAGCTTTGGATTTAAAGCCTAGGCAGTTTCCATCTCCTGAGTCTTGATAGACTGAGAGACTCAGTCTCACTTTCAGAAGGTTTGAGCTTTGCTTCCTGCCCCCACCAGCCCCAGGTGGCTTCCACATCTGATAAATGTCTTAAGAGCACTTGTTCTCCCATTGGAGACTAGAGTCCCTATATATCCTCAGCCCATGCTTGAGTCAGCAAAGAAAACACGTGGTGACAGATGGCTCACTTATGAAGAGCTCTCCTGCTCAGAAATTTTAGTTACTTTCATCTCCTGGCTTCCACAGCAGCCTGTTGTCTTTAGAAAAGCGATTTTATTTATTTATCTGACTTCTTAAGTTGTTGAATAGGAACAGTAGTCTGCCCTGTCCTACTACCATTTTTCTTGAATTAAGTTTCTTTTTTCTTCTGTCTTTGGAGCACATTTTTATCTTTCTACTATGTCATTTGTTTTCAATGCAATTCAGGAAGAACATTACAAATTTTGCCATTTACAAGTATAAAATGTAATATAGGCTTTGTGAGTTAAACATGTTAGAAGGAAAAGTATGTTAAAACCCTTGCAATTCTTTACACTTCAAATTGCAGTTGTGTGATGTAAAAAGTATGAGCATTGAAATGAAAGAATTGAGTTTGAATTTTGGCTTTGCTTGCTAGTTTTATGAGCCTCTAATTCTGACATGTTTAGAAAGAATAATTACATTTACTTTATAGTAAGAAATGTACAGCAGAGGGTTCAAGAGAGAAAGTGGTTATCATTATTCCTCTATATTTATCCATCATTATTTTAGACCCCTGGACATGGATAGTTTTATTTTATACACTTATATTTTAACATAGAACTGGTATAGGTTCTAAGATTGTTACCATTCAAACAAGGTTCTGAAAAAGTTTTTAAACATAAAAGGCCTATATCTATGACTTCATGTATATGAAAATAGTACTAAATACATTTATGAATTCATATTTTGCCAAAATCCTTGTCTTTTGTAAGCCAAAAAAATTAATCTAGTGGCAGAAAGAATTACATCCAAAGTAGTCTGTTCTCAGTAAAACCTACAACTACTTGGTGTTATATACAATAGGGCTTATTATAAGATGTTGGCAATAAGAAAATAATAGTAAGAAAAGGCTTACAATGTTTTCTGGGAAGTTCCACTAGTTGACCTTTGCAGAGGGAGGAGTCTCTGTGGGGCTGTAATTTTAACATTATCTCTGAATTATTTAAATATAATTAATGTTCATATTAAGTTTCCTGTTCAAGCTGTTCTTTTATTTGACTGATGCATTTTTTCTTTCCATAAGACCACACTAATACTGAACAACATGGGTTGGAACTGCATATGCAGATTTTTTCAATATACATTGGAAAAATTTTTTGGACATTTGCGACAACTTGAAAAACATTTTCTTTTCTCTGGCTTACTTTGTTGTAAGAATACAGTATATAATACGTATGACATGCAAAAGGTGTGTTAATCAACTGTTTATGCTACCAGCAAGGTTTCTAGTCAACAGTGAGCTATTAGTAGTCAAGGATTTTGGGGAATCAAAGGTCACGTGGATTTTCAACTATGTGGAGATCAGTGCCCCTAATCCCCCATATTGTTCAAGGGTCAACTATATATGAAATAATTTTGATTGCACTCTTAAGATGAAAATAGTAGTCTTGGAGGCAGTTCTGTGCTTCTGTAGCACACAGACATCTCCTGACCCAGCAAGTAGGACAGCACCTCAGGTCTGTTCCCCTAAGGCTGCAGCTGTTCCTCGGTCTTTAGGTCATAAGAAACATGAGACTTGGCGCCCTGGCTCTCACGTCCATGTTCTGAGAAGACAGCAATCCTTACAATTTGTAGGCAGATTTAAGTCAAGGCACAAGAATTATGGGATCTAGTTATAGTTTACCAAATTTTCTCTTGAGTTAAGGATTTGCTAGAGAAATTAAGTCATATCTGGCCCTTTAAATACCTCATTAGACTGTGCTGGTCTTTTGGTAAAATGAACTACTTATTAACAAAAACATCTGAATATAATAACCAGACCATGTCCAATAAATCTGAGTTAAAGAAGGGTGAATGAAAGGGTATAAGAAGTATGAAAAAGGTAAAATCATGTAAAATCTAATAAAGTGAAAAACTTACTTTGGCATATTAAATGTCAACTAAACAGGAGGCTTTATTTTTTTTTTCTTTGTCTTCTAGTAATGTCAGGGTGCCAGACATCTGAGGGTGGATAAGCAGGAACCTGGCTATTTGACTCTCTGCTGAATAGACACACAATAGGACCGATTTGCTTATGATATTAAAACACAATTTAAGGACTTTCCATATTACTCTCTCTTTTACGTTAAATAGAATCAATAAGTACTGTTATAATAATAATAATAACAATGACATTGGAATAGCACTTAATAGTTTTCAGAGACCCCTTGTATACATTCTCTCATTTACTACTTTTAACAATTCTCAAAGCAGCTAATGTTACATGGATGAGGAAGTGGAGGCTTAGACAGGTAAAGTCCTTTGGCCCAGGCCTCACAAGTGGAAGAATGGAAGAGGACCTCTGCCTTGAAGCCCCTGATCTCTTCCCTCTGTGGCATGGGCTGCTACACAGACTTCTTGAAATTCTTGACTGACTGCTCATTATTTTTCAGTGATTCTTCTGTAAGTAGCAGCTGTGGGCTGGAAGGCCCACCCAAGACTTGCAGAGCTCCTCCAAATAAACCCCCTTCCCACTAGGCCCTTGTGATCCTGGTCTCTGCAAGGGCACTCATCTCCTGACCTGACCTTATTGGGCATCCCCTACCTCCTGTCCACTGCTCTCTGGGACTCAGTCTGTCAGTTCAGCAGAACTCCAGCTTTGCACCTGGCCCTTAATGTCTCTTTCCCTTTCCCCTCTCTCTGAATCTGACTGCCCTTTGAGCACAGTGCTTTCCCCAGGGCCATGGTAATTTGCAGCATTTTCCCTCTGAAATTTCACCACTGATTTCCATTCTTAGAAGTAAGGGAGGTGTCTCTGTTGTCACTTCCAAAATATTTCTTCTTCCCTGTCTTCCCTCCAAAACCCAGATTTCTGCATGAAGAGACACCATCTCAAGTTCTGACACTTGCTACCACATGGGTGAACCTTGAGCACATGATGCTATTGCAATAAGCTAGGCCCAGAAGGACAGACACATGACTGCACTGACCCAAGGTCCCCTAGAGCAGTCACATTCATAGAGACAGCAAGGGGAATGGGGATTGGGGGCTGGGAATGGGAGTTTGTGTTCAAAGGGGACAGAGTTTCAGTTGGAGATGATGAAATGCACAATGTGAATGCACTTAGTACCACTGAGCTGTACACTTAAAATGGCTAAAATGATTGATACTATGTTATGTAAATTTACCACGATTTAAAAAAAAACCTCTCTTGAATGCTTGTCCTTAAAGTAATCCCCCCTTCACCTGAGTGCTCATGGCTGCTCCTGTCAGTGGTCAATGCCCTCTGGTGTCTGCCTCATGCAGAACTCCAGCCTGTGGGCCATCGTTTGCTCTCCAGCATTGCTCTTGTTCTCATTCTTGATTTTACCAAGGTCTTTGTCAGTGATCTGCACTGCCCCTGGCCTCTCAGCTCCACAAGGCAGTGCCTCTAGCACACTGCAGCCCTCCAGGGCATCCCTTGGAGCTGGCGTTGCCAGCTGTTCCTCCTGGAAGCTTCTTGCACACACCCACCAGGAGTGTGCCTCCCACAAGCCTCACCGGGCCATCCTGGGACACTCGGGTCTCCTCTGCATTTGCATTTTCCTGGACACCTCATCCCACATTTCTGTGTGCCCACGTCAACCGTGGTGGTCCCGCCTCAGGTGTCTCGTTTTCAGAGACCCTCCTTGGCCACAGTGATGGCCCCTCCCTTCATGGTGCCCTGCTGTGTCAGCCACTTTACCAGCTTTGCAACACTCCTTACACCTGTTTGTTCCCTCACCTATTTGTTTCCATGGCTTTTGCCCGTTTCTTTCACTAGAAGGTAAACCCTTGGGAGAGAGTGTCTAGTTCCCTCCCGGAGGCCCATTGCCTGCAACACTGGTACAGGGGGTGCTCTGTAAACACAAGTGAACAGTTCAAGAGGAAAACCCTGTGAAAACAAAGTCATTTTTAACCTTTTTGCCCTAGATTTATAATCAGCTCATTCTTTAGCTGATCCTCCTGATGAGTCATGAAACAAAGACTAGGCATATTTTCAACATTTGAGAAACTGGGAAACAAAACAGCCAGGAAGGACATTAAGAACACATCCCCTCTACCATTTCTCACAGTGTCTTGTTGACAACATCCCAGGACTCTGGAGAATAGAAGTCTTTTGCAAGGCCATCATTGCTTTTACGGGACTCCAGATGTATGCATAGAATTTTGAAGGATTTCTGCATGAAGAGACACCATCTCAATCACTATTACACTTTAAAAAAGTTCTTCTACTGTGATGCTTTCCAGGTCTTTGACCGGGTTAGAAACATTAGAAACATTGAAAGGAAAAGGCAAACACCTTGCAAGACTAAAATCACGAAGGAACACTTAAAGGGGAGAGAGGAGGTAAATGAGTGTCAGCAGCCCATCATGTGCACTGTAAGAGCCGGGAAGACCCTTGGCCAGTTGTTCACTCACCGCATGCTGGTGATGAGGCTTGTGAAGTCAAATGCCCTGGCAGGCGGCAAACATCCTGATAAGTATAATACTTCTGTTCCTCCTTTCTTCCATTACCATGTCTCCTGCCCTTCCCCATTCTCATTTTAGTTCTCTTTAAAATTATGCTGCACAAATAGGAAAGTGCACATGTGGCTTGATACATTTTCACAAGCTGAACACACCCACGTAACCAGCCCCCAAATTGTGTGACAGCACATTACAAGCTCTGGGAAACCTCTTCATCAAGGGTGAGCACTATGCTGACTCCTAACAGCATGGAACAATTTGACCAGGGTTTGTATTTTCCTTCAATAGAATCATACAGTATAGAGGGTTTTTCAACTGGCTTTTCTTAGTCAACACTGTTGGTGAGATTCATTCACATATGAGGCAGTTGTAGATCGATCATTCTTGTCACTGAGTGATATTTCATTGTATGAATAGATGACAGTTTGACAGTTTATCTATTCTAGCAGTGATGAACATTTGAGTAGTTACAGGCTTTTGGTGGAAACTTTCAGGGGAGTAGATACTGAGGACTGCAGTGGCTGGTCAGAGGGTGTGTATATGGTGCAGTTCTAGTAGATTCTGTGAGTGTTCCAAAGTATTTGTACCAGTTTGCCCTCCCATCAGCAATGTAGGTTGTGCCATATCATTGCCATCAGTTGGCATTTCCTTCATTATTTTTGCTGTTTCAGTGTGCTTGCATGCACATGCCATTCCCTATGTTTTAATAGTTGGAGCACCTGCACTGAAATCATTACACTGGCTGTCAGCCTGTGGAGATTGCCATGAAAATGAAAATGCTAAGCTTTGAAATGTAAAAATAAAATAACCAATTTATATATTTTTTGACAGAGGAATCAGGTAGATCACTTCATATGCTGGCAATTAATTTTATTTCCTCTAAATCCAAATAGATAGGTTAATTTATTCATGTTAGCAGTGTATGCATGTATGTCTTATAGATATGCATTGATAAGTATGTTTTGTTTGACACTGATTTATAATATTTCTAGTGCCTACTGCATGCTAGGTACTCTTCGACCATCATGAAAAATCATTGCATTAATGGCTTAATTTAGGTTTCTTTTTAAAATATTGCAGATATGGTGAACAAATAATGAGATGTCCAACAATTGTTATAGGAAAATAAATAGTTTAGAAAAAATGTGTCAAATATGAATAGTCTGGAATCCCAGTTACATAGTCCAGGAATTAAACTTAACCCTACCTTGGCTACCTCTGCACTGCAGCAGGCCACCTTCCACAGTGGTGAGGTCCCTGAGAGAGAGCACCCAAGAAACTGTAAGAAGCAAACCATATTCCTAACCAGTTTCTGCCCATATTTGCAAGACCTCTACCCTGATGACCTGGGTTGACAACCTAGCACTCTCTGTGTCTCTTCCTTTGAAGTTCTGCAGAGCCTAAGCCAGAGCAGCAGCAGAAAGCCTGTCCTTGGGTCCCTTAGCCTTACCTTCTCAATCATTTAAGATGAAAGTGTATTTCCAAGCAAAGTGCAGCTCTCCCTACCAAGTCTTACCACCTACAGGAAGAGCAAAACAAAGACAACAGAGGAAGGAAGGACATGTATAACTGTCCTAGCTCCTTCCAGGATTTTAATCTTTCTCTATAGATCCAAGGCAGGAATGGAGGCAAAGTGATTGATGAGGAGACTTCCCTCATAACTCAAGGCCCAAGACACCTAGGGCCATGGCACATGGAGAAGGAGCCAGGGACAGACATGAAACATCCTGGGAGACAGACTTCATTTGGTTTTGCCATGAGCTGGAAGTAGGAAGAGCTGAGGTAACTTCAGGCTTTCTTAAACACATGGAGAGATGGCAATGCTGCCTACTAAGATAAAAGGGAGGGAAAGTGTAAGATTGTCCAGGAAAGTAAGTGTGATTTTAGACATAAAGTTCTCCATGTTGCAAATATTTTATGCTGTTTTTTCTGTAATCTGCAATGATTGCTCAAATTTTTGTTAGCGAGCCTTTGCCTTCCTCTGAAACACTGAAAAGCTGGCAGAAATTCTCATGCAAACTATTAACCAGCTCACACATTTCTTCAACAATTTGAAGATTCCTTAAAGCAGCCCCACAGACAAAGATTTTAAGTGTTTAATACTTTCAGAGGTGCCCCTGGGCTAAATCATTGTTGGGAACGCACATATCTTCAGTCTCCTTAAGAAAGTCCCATAGGGTCTCTTGGGATAAGGAAAGCCCGTGATAAAGATTTCCATCAGTACTTGCAAAATGCTCTTTAAAAAGAACATTTTAAAAGAACAAGTAAGAAACATGCATAATTTATTAATATCTTTCAGATGATACTCTTTTTATTTCTAATATTTCCCAAGGCAATTGTAAAAGTTGAGTAATAGCAGAAGAGAAATACATCACTATTATAGTCTTAAAAGCTTTGGTGGCTCAAGTAACAAACTTGGCCACAGCTATATAAATAAAAGAGTAAAGATTTCCATTCAGTCACTGAAAACCAGATGGTAACATACCTAGGTAGTTGTTTAAAAGGTGAGGACATGCAAAATGGCCATCCTGACTAAAGCAATCTACAGATTCAATGCAATCCCTATCAAAATACCAACAGCATTCTTCAATGAACTGGAACAAATAGTTTTAAAATTCATATGGAACCACAAAAGACCCCGAATAGCCAAAGCAATCCTGAGAAGGAAAAATAAAGCAGGGCAAGAGGATCACACTTCCCAACTTCAAACTCTACTACAAAGCCACAGTAATCAAGACAATTTGGTACTGGCACAAGAACAGACACATAGACCAGTGGAACAGGATAGAGTCAAGATATTAACCAAAACATATATGGTCAATTAATATACAATAAAGGAGCCATGAACATACAATGGGAAAATGACAGGCTCTTCAACAGCTGGTGTTGGCAAAACTGGGCAGCTACATGTAAGAGAATGAAACTGGATTATTGTCTAACCACATACACAAAAGTAAATTCGAAATGGATCAAAGACCTGAATGTAAGTCATGAAACCATAAAACTCTTATAAAAAAAAAATAGGCAAAAATCTCTTGCACATAAATATGGACAACTTCTTCATGAACATATCTCCCAGGGCAAGGGAAACAAAAGCAAAAATGAACAAGTGGGACTATAGCCAGCTGAAAATCTTCTGTACAGCAAAGGACACCACCAATAGAACAAAAAGGCATCCTACAGTATTGGAGAATATATTCATAAATGACAGATCTGATAAAAGCTTGACATCAAAAATATGTAAAGAGCTCACTGACCTCAACAAACAAAAAGCAAATAATCCAATAAAAAAATGGTCAGAGGAGCTGAACAGACAGTTCTCCAAAGAAGAAATTCAGATGGCCAATAGACACATGAAAATATGCTCCACATCGCTAGTCATCAGAGAAATGCAAATTAAAACCACAGTGAGATATCACCTCACACCAGTAAGGATTGCCACCATCCAAAAGACAAACAACAGCACGCGGCTGTGATGGCCGAGTGGTTAAGGCGTTGGACTCAAAAGACAAAGAACAACAAATGTTGGTGAGGTTGTGGAGAAAGGGGAACCCTCCTACACTGCTGGTGGGAATGTAAATTAGTTCAACCATTGTGGAAAGCAGTATGGAGTTTCTTCAAAATGTTCAAAATAGAAATACCATTTGACCCAGGAATTCCACTTATAGGAATTTACCCTAAGAATGCAGCAGCCCTGTTTGAAAAAGACATATGCACCCCTATGTTTATCACAGCATTATTTACAATAGCCAAGAAATGGAAGCAACTTAAGTGTCCATCAGTAGATGAATGGATAAGATATGGTGTGTATATGTATGTATATATATATATATATATATATATATATATATACATGCACACACAGTGGAATATTATTCAGCCATAAGAAGAGAACAAATCCTACCATTTGCAACAACATGGATGGAGCTAGAGGGTATTATGCTCAGTGAAATAAGCCAGGTGGAGAAAGACAAGTATCAAATGATTTCACTCATTTGTGGAGTATAAAACAAATAAAAACTGAAAGAGCAAAACAGCAGACACACAGAACCCAAGAATGGACTAACAGTCACCAAAGGGAAAGGGACTAGGAAGGATGGGTGGGAAGGGAGAGATAAGGGGGGGAAGAAAGGGGGGCATTATGATTACCATGTGTAATGAGGGGGGGCACAGGGAGGGCTGTACAACACAAGTAGTGATTCTATAACATCTTACTACACTGATGAACAGAGGCTGTAATGGGGTATGTGGTGGGGGGGACTTGTTGATGGGGAGAGTCTAGTAAACATAATGTTCCTCATGTAATTGTTGATTAATGATACCAAAATAAAAATAATAAAAAAGGTGAGGGCATGGATAAGCACCCATCTGGAAATAATCGTAATTCTGAGAAGTCTACTCATTAACATACCTTCAGTCAACTTCCCCTCCTAGAACAATGAACCAGCTTTTTCTTAAAATAGCCCCCAAGTTATTCAGACAATACAACCTAGAAGACAGAAAATTTTGAACACTAATGGTATTGCATCGAGGAAGAGTTAAGATCTCCCCCCAAAGCCCACTAGCTACTAAAAATTGTTAGTTTTCTGTGTCATGTGGAGTAGAAGATACTTCTTCATCTGATTTGATTTTGGTCTGTTTGTGCTGAAGTTAGTGCAAATACTGCTGGCTCTTCATTATTTCATGAGCTAGAGAGAGCTAGACTTTTGCTGGTGGTGACTATACCACAAGATAAGTGTCAGCATTCTCTCAACTTAAAATTGGCTTATTTCAAAATCTAAGCAGGGATTCGGCTTATTTCCCACCAGCTAATAATAACAGGTAGAACTTGGGCAGGCTTAGGGCCTGTTTGTGACTTAATTAGCATCAGGTGATTGGGTGTTTATGCTTGAAGTGTGTGATTTAGAGAAAGCTGTATTCTCATTGCTATTTTCAGAGCAGGTAGCTAAACCCAGGAGAATTCAGCAGTGAAATCAGCACTGCTGCTTTCAATTGTTCTGTTTTTCAAACTTCATTATGTAGACTCTCGAATGTCAGAGAAGCCAAAATAGACTTCGTGTGGATTCATCATATTCAAAGCCAAACATGCCCAGAAACAGTGCCTTTTGGGCTTTGGAAGCCTTGTGCTCATCACACCAGATTTGCATCTCCCTCCAAAATGCTTAAGGACCTCCCCAGCCTGGTCACTTGTTTTCTTCCACTTCTACCAGAAGAGAGAGGCACAGCCTGGGGGCCTGGATCATAGCTTCTCCCACCAGCACCCACAGGCAGGCACCCAACTGTAAGAACAAATGTTTGCAGAGCAGCCTGCAAGAGGCTCACACTCAACCCTTCACGACATCGATATTGTGCACACCCTGGAACTGCTTGCGCTGTAGGCAGCATCATGGTGTAGAACATGTAACTAAATGTGGTATTTGTGAAAAAGCATCCTGTATGCAGGGGAAAATAATGTTAGAAAAAGCTTTTTTAAGCTGGGAAAATTTAGAAGGCAGGAACACCAAAAGGAGGGTAAAATTAGGAGCAAATTATGCTGAATACTCAGACATCCTATTGCAGAGAACAAGGAAATTAGTGTCCCTTGAGGATGAAGAACAGAGAATATTCCTGAGTATCACTGTTCTTATGATGCACCTTAGTACCGTAATCAGTGGGAGCTCAGAAAGCAGGCAAAGGTGGTTTATAAGGAAAAGAGTTCTGTTCCTAATACGGAGCAGTATGGGGAAGCTAGCATTCCTATGGCCAAGATTCTCACTGAACTTAAACCACTTGATGATGTAACTGGCCTGTTGCTAGGCTACTGCTTAATAAGCTATTATTGCACTAGATAGAGAGCTGGCCCAGTGCTCTGGGGGGAGGCAGAGATGCTAGTGCTCGACCTACCATCGGGAGAACAAGTTGGATAATAAACCTTTTCACCCCAAGAATGTTTTACTATCATTTTCTTTGGTCACATTGAATCCATAGTGAGCTTACCTGGGGCTGAAACCCATTGGCATAGTCAGCAGGATTCATTGTTAACCAAGGAAAAAGACAGGCTGCCCTTATGGGAGGGGTACTTCAGCGGGCTGCCCCTGTGAATGGGGAGACAGTGAATTGTCCCCCAAAGGGTATGTGGTCTGAGGTGGCTTGTCTCCTAGAGGGCTGGGCCCCACCCCAGGACTGGAGGCAAGTGGAGGTGACACCTGAGGCAGTAGGGGTGGTCCTTGGTATAGTAAGTAGGTCTTTTGAGAGACAGAGTACCTGTGAGGCAGCGGGGACTGTGGGTTGGCTGCTTCTCAGAGTATTTAAAAAGTCTACAGAAGAGAAGGACACGCTCCTGAAAAAGACCCAAGAAAGCATTTGTTTTTGTTTTAAATGTTCATTCATTCAGCAGACCTTTTCTTACTATCTTCTCTGCTAAGCACAGAAATTCACCCCTAGCCATGCTTACCTTCAGAGTAATAGCTGCTATTACCCACAGAAGAAATAAGAAGTTTCCTTAAGATGTGATTAGACTCTTATGTACTTTTTTACAAATATTTTTATTGTATAAATGATTGAATAATCTTGGTATCCCCAAATACTATATAAGCAAATCATCACTTACAGAAGCAAATACTTTTTTTTTCCAAACAATTTTAATGCATTTATTGAGGCTCTTTATAGATTCTCAGGGGCTTACTTAGGTGCTAACTGTGACAGAAGTTTTTCTCATGTATGGATTTCTCGGTGCTTATTAAGAGCAGAGCTTTTACTGAAGCACTTGCCACAGTCATGACACCCATAGGGCTTTTCTCCTGTGTGGTTCTGTGAGGGGCACATAAGTCAGAACTCTTAGTGAAACTCTTTCCACAATCAGGACACACATGGGGTCTTTCTCCTGTGTGTATCCTCCATTGTGCACTAAAATGAGAACTGTTACTGAAGCTTTTCCCACACTTTGCATTGATAGGGCTATTCTCCTGTGTGGGTTTTCTGATGAATTGTAAGGCTTGAGCTCTGATTGAAGCATTTCCCACACTCACTACATTGATACGGTTTCTCTCCTCGGTGGATTCTCCCATGGATGAAGAAATTTGAACTGTCACAGAAACTTTTCTCACAGTCAAGACACTTACAAGGTTTCTCTCCAGTGTGAATTCTCCAATGTCTAATGAGGTGTGCACTCCGAGTGAAGTTTTGTTATTTCTGAGATACTAAGCTGTTGGGACTCCTGTAATTTGGAGCAACCTACTTCACACTGGTGTAAGCAGTAGAACACAGTCCCAATGTGAAAAAAACATCAAGAAACTTTGTCAGGTGAAAAAGACAGGCATACGATAGTATGTATACCATGCTCCCATTTTCTTAAAAATATATATATGTGTGTAGAGATCTAAAAATATATTAAAAAAACAGGTAATGATGTTTTCCTCTAGGAAACAGCTTTCATAGCCAATCCTTCACTGTTGTATGGTTTTTCCTACCATATGCATGTGTATTTTCATCTTTAAAATGACTTTTAAAATAACATCATTAAATAAGTTATCACATTGTTTCATCAGCTCAGCTCCAGACTAAAGGACTAGTACAAGAGTAAAGTCATGTTGGTGCTAATACAGATGATTACTTCTGGACAGAAGCATTGAAATAGATTCACAGGAGTTCCTCATTCTACATTAGGTGTTGCAGGTTAAATTGTTTCCCCCACAAAAAAATATGCTGAAGTCTACCTATGTTCTGAATATTTGTGCCCCACCTCCTCAAATTCATATGTTCCAATCTAACCCCCAAAGATTACAGCAATTAGAGGGTGGAGGTTTGGGGAGGTGCTGAAGTCCTGAGGGTGGAGCTCTCAGGAATGGTATAAAAGAAGACACAGAGAGAACCCTAGCTTCTTCCACCAGGTAAGCCCATAGCAGGATGGTGTCTGCTATGAGCAAAAAAGAGGCTCCTAACCCAAACATGACTGTGCTGGTGCCATGACTATGGAATTCCAGCCTCCCGAACTGTGACAAATAAATATCTGTTCATAAGCCACTCAGTCTATGGTATTTTGTAATAGCAGCCCAAATGGACTAGGACTGGTGCCTATGAGTGTGACCTCATTTGGAAATAGGGTCTTTACAGATGTAATCAAACTAAGATGAGGTCATACTGGATTAGGGTGGCTCAAAATCCAATGATTGGTATCCTTACAAAGAGAGAGAGAGCTTGGGACAGATGGATACAGACAGGAAGACCGTGTGGTGGCAGAGGCAGAGGTTAGGACCATGCCACGGACAGCTGGCAATTACCAGGCCCTAGAAGGGGAGGACAGGATCCTTCCCTGGGGCCATCAGAGGGATCACGGTGCTGCCAATGCCTTGATTTTGAATTCCTAGCACTAAGAACTGTTTTTCTTCAGGAAAATTCCTAGAAGTGGAATTACTGGGTTGTGTGGTATTTCTGTTTTTAGTTTTCTGAGGAACCTCCATAATGCTTTCCACAGTGGCTCCACCAAATTTGCATTCCCACCAACAGTGTAGGAGGGTTCCCTTTTCTCCACATCCTTGCCCAAACTTATTTCCTGTCTTTTAGATAGGGGACATCCTCATTGGTGTGAGGGGATATCTCATTGAGGTTTTGATTTCCATTTCCCTGATGATTAGTGAAGTGGAGCATCATTTGTATTTATTCTTTGGAGCAATGTGGTTCAGGTCCTATGCCCTTTTTTCAGTTGTTTTTTTTTTTCTTTTTTGGTGTGTGTGTGTGTGTGTGTTAAGGCATATGAGTTCTTTATGTATTTTGGAAGTTAACCCCTTATGGGATAAATCATTTATGAATATCTTCTCCCATACTATATGTTGCATTTTGTTCTGTTGATGGTGTCCTTTGGTGTACAGAAGCTCTTCAGTTTGATGTAACCCCACTTGTTCATGTTTGGTTTTGTTTCCCTTGCTCAGGGAGATGTGTCCAGGAAAACATTGTTCATGCTTATGTTCAAGAGATGTTTGCCTAAGAGCTTTATGGTTTCATGTATTACATTTAGTTCTTTGACCTGCTTCAAGCTTAGTTTTGTGTATGGATTTAGACAGTAATCCAATTTCATTCTCGTACATGTAGCTATCCAGTTTTCCAAACACTAGTTATTGAAGAGACTGTCTTTTCCCCATTGTATATTATGTTTTCTTTATTGTATATTAATTAGCCATATATGCATAGGTTTATATCAGGGCTGTCTATTCTGTTCCATTGATTTATGGGTCTGTTCTTGTGCCAGTACCATACTGTTATGATTACAGTAGCTTTTTAGTATACCTTGAAGTCAGGGACTGTAATGCCCCCAGCTTTGTTCTTCTTTCTCAGGATAGCTTTGGCTATTTGTGGTATTTTGTGGTTCCATATGAATTTTAGGATTATTTGCTCTAGTTCACTGAAGAATGATGTTGGTGTTTTGGTAGGAATTACATTGAATCTGTAAATTTCTTTGGGCAGGATGGCCAAATGGACATTTGGCAATATTAATTCTTCCTGTCCATGAGCACAGGAGAAATTTACGTTTATTGGTGTCTTTAATTTCTCTCATGAATGTTTTAGAGTTTTTAGAGAACAAGTCTTTCCATCTTCTTAGTTAGATTTATTCCTAGGTATTTTATTATTTTTGATGCAATTGTAACTGGAATTGTTTTCCTGATTTCTCTTTCTGCTAGTTTGTTGTTAATATAGGAATGCAACAGATTTCTGTATATTAATTTTGTATCCTGCAACTTTGCTAAATCCAGTTCTACCAGTTTTTTCATGGAATCTTTATAGTTTTCTTTGTATAATGTCATGTCATCTGCAAATAGTGACGGTTTTACTTCTTCCTTACCAGTATGGATGCCTTATATCTCTTTGTCTTGTCTGATTGCTGTGGCTAGGACCTCCAGTACTATGTTGAATAAAAGTGGTGAGAGTGGACATTCTTATCTTATTTTTGATCTTAGAGGAAAAGCTTTCAACTTTTCACCATTGAGTATGATGTTAGCTATGGGTTTGTGGTATATGGCCTTTATTATGTTGTCATACGTACCCTCTATATCCATTTTGTTAAGAGTTTTTATTATGAATGGATATTGAATTTTGTCTGATGCTTTTTCAGCATGTATTATGATGACCATGTGGTTTTATCCTTTTTGTTAATGTGGCATGTGATATTGATTGTTTACAAGTATTATGCCATCCTTACATCCCTGGAATAAATCCCATTGGTCGTGATGAATGATCCATTTGATGTATTTTTTAATTTGGTTTGCTTATATTTTGATGAGGAATTTTGCATGTATATTCATCAGGGATATTGGTCTGTAATTTTCTTTTTTTGTGGTATCTTTGCCTGGATTTTGTGTGTGTGTGTGTGTGTGTGTGTGTGTGTGTGTGTGTGTGTGTGTGTGTGTGGTGTCTTTGCCTAGCATACTAGAGTTATGCTGGCCTCTTAGAATAAGTTTGGAAGTAATCCTTCCTCTTTTAGGATGGGTGTTAGCTCTTCTTTAAATGTTTAGTAGAATTAAGCTGTGAAGCCATCTGAACCTGAACTTTTGTTTCTTGGGAGTTTTTGCATTACCAAGTAACTTTCATTACTGGTAATTAGTCTGTTCAGATTTTCTGTTTTCTTCTGGGTCAGTCTTGGAAGGTTGGGGTTTTCTAGAAATTTTTCCATTTCTTCTAATTTACTGGCATTTAATTTTTCATAGAATTCTCTAATAATTCTTTTAGTATATCTCTAATAATTTATATGGTATATCTTGTGACTACTCCCTTTTCATTTCTGATTTTGTTCATGTGTGTCCTCTCTTTTTTCTTGATAAGTCTGCCTAGTGGTTTGTCTATTTTGTTTATCTTCTCAAAGAAACAGCTCTTGATTTCATTGTGATTTTTTTGTATTATTTTAGTATTTTTCACTTACTTCTGCACTAATCTTTATTACATCCCCCCTTCTACTGATTTTGGGTTTCATTTTGTTCTTTTTCTAATCTCTTTAATTGTGAGTTTAGACTGTTTATTTTGGGTTGTTCCTTCAGGTAGGCCCTTATTGCTATGTACTTCCCTCTTAGAATTGCTTTTGTGTTCTACCATTTGCAACAACATGGATGTAGCTAGAGAGTATTATGCTCAGTGAAATAAGCCAGGTGGAAAAAGACAAGTATCAAATGATTTGACTCATCTGTGGAGTATAAGAACAAAGAAAAAAACGGAAGGAACAAAGCAGTAGCAGACTCACAGAGCCGAAGAATGGACTAACAGTTACCAAAGGGAAAGGGACTGGGGAGGATTGGTGGGAAGGGAGGGATAAGGGGGAAAAGAAAGGGGGGGCATTACTATTAGCAGACTTAATATGGGGGGGGCACAGGGAGGGTTGTACAACACAGAGAAGACAAGTAGTGATTCTATAGCATCTTACTATGCTGATGGACAGTGACTGTAATGGGGTATGTTGGGGGGAGTTGGTGAGGGGGGGCAGTCTAGTAAACATAATGTTCCTCATGTAATTGTAGATTAATGATACCAAAATAAAAAATTGTTTTTGTGGTGTCCCACAAATTTTGGACCGTTCTATTTTTGGTTTCATTTGTTTCCATGTATTGCTTGATTTCTGTTTTAATTTGGTCATTGGTCCATTGATTATTTAGAAACATGTTGTTTAGCCTCCATGTGTTTGTAGCCTTTTTTGTTTTCTTTGTGTAATTTATTTCTAATTTCATACCATTGTGGTCTGAGAAGTCCCTTGATACAATTTCAGTATTTGTGAATTTAAGAATTGAGGCTCTTCTTGTGGCCTAGTATGTGATCTATTCTAGAGAATGTTCCATGTGTACTTGAGAAAGATTTGTATCCTGCTGTTTTGGGTGGAATGTTCTGTAGATGTCTGTTAATTCCATCTGATCCAATGTGTTGTTCAGTGTTTCCTTATTTATTTTCTGTGTGGTTGATCTGTCTATTGATGTAAGTGGTGTGTTAAAGTAACCTACAGTGAATGAGTTGCAGTCTATTTCCCCTTTAATTCTGTTAGTATTTGTTTCACATATTCAGGTGCTCCTATATTGGGTGCATTGATATTTATACTGGTTATATCCTCTTGTTGACCCCTTTATCATTATGTAACATCCTTCTTTGTCTCTTTTTACATTGTTTTGAAGCCTATTTTTTCTGATATAAGTACTGCTACTCCTGCTTTTCTCTCCCTATTATTTGCATGAAATGTTTTTTTTTTCCATCCCTTTACTTTCACTTTCTGTGTCTTTGGGTCTGAAGTGAGTCTGTTTTAGGCAGCATATAGATGGGTCTTGGTTATTTATCCATTCTGCCACTCTATGTCTTTTGATTGGTGCATTCGGTCCATTTACTTTTTGTAAAAAATTTTGTTGTCATTAATCTACAGTTACATGAAGAACATTATGTTTACTAGGGTCCCCCCTTCACCAAGTTTTCCCCACAAACCCCATTACAGTACTGTCCATCAGCGTAGTAAGATGCTGTAGAATCACTACTTGTCTTCTCTGTGTTGTACAGCCCTCCCCATGCCTTCCCCACATTATACATCCTAACCATAATACCCCCTTTCTTCTTCCCCACCCTTATCCCTCCCTTCCCTCCCATTCTCCCCAGTCCCTTTCCCTTTGGTAACTGTTAGTCCATTCTTAGGTTCTGTGATTCTGCTGCTCTTTTGTTCCTTCAGTCTTTCTTTGTTCCTATACTCCACTTATGAGTGAAAGCATTTGGTGTTTGTCTTTCTCCGCCTGGCTTATTTATGCCCTTGAGCTCCATCCATGTTGTTGCAAATGGTAGGATTTGTTTTCTTCTTATGGCTGAATAATTTTCCATTGTGTATATGAACCACATCTTCTTTATCCATTCATCTACTGATGGACACTTAGGTTGCTTCCATTTCTTGGCTATTGTAAATAGTGGCTTTTGGATGTAGAGTTCTATAGATGTCTATTAGGTCCATCTGTTCTAGTGTGTTGTTCAGTGCCTCTGTGTCCTTACTTATTTTCTGTCCGGTGGATTTATCCTTTGGAGTGAGTGGCGTGTTGAAGTCTCCTAAAATGAATGCATTGCATTCTGTTTTCTCCTTTAGTTCTGTTAGTATTTGTTTCATATATGTTGGTGCTCCTGTGTTTGGTGCATATATATTTATAATGGTTATATCCTCTTGTTGGACTGAGCCCTTTATCATTATGCAATGTCCTTCTTTATCTTTTCTTACTTTCTTTGTTTTGAGGTCTATTTTGTCTGATACTACTGCAACACCTGCTTTTTTCTCCCTATTGTTTGCATGAAATATCTTTTTCCATCCCTTGGCTTTTAGTCTGTGCATGTCTTTGGGTTTGAGGTGAGTCTCTTGTAAGCAGCATATAGATTGGTCTCACTTTTTTATCCATTCTATTACTCTGTGTCTTTTGATTGGTGCATCCAGTCCATTTACATTTAGGGTGATTATTGAAAGATATGTACTTATTGCCATTGCAGGTTTTAGATTCGTGGCTACCAAAGGTTCAAGGTTATCTTCTTTAGTATCTTACTGTCTAACTTAACTCGCTTATTGAGCTATTTTAAACACTGTCTGGTGATTCTTTATTTTTCTCCTTTCTTATTCCTCCTTCTCCATTCTTTATATGTTGGGTGTTTTATTCTGTGCTCTTTTGTGTTTCCTTTAACTGCTTTTGTGGGTAGTTGATTTTATTTTTTGCCTTTAGTTAGTATTTGTTTAGTCTGCTTTCTTTGCTGTGATTTTATTTTCTCTGTTGACATCTATTTAGTCTTAGGAGTGCTCCCATCTAGAGCAGTCCCTCTAAAATACCCTGTAGAGGTGGTTTATGGGAGGCAAATTTCCTCAACTTTTGCTTGTCTGGAAATTGCTTAATCCCTCCTTCATATTTAAATGATAATCATGCTCAATACAGTATTCTTGGTTCAAGGCCCTTCTGTTTCATTGCATCAAATATGTCAGGCCATTCTGTTCTGGCCTGTAATGTTTCTGTTGAGAAGTCTGATGATAACCTGATGGGTTTTCCTTTGTAGGTGACCTTTTTCCTCTCTCTAGCTGCCTTTAAAACTCTGCCCTTGTCCTTGATCTTTGTCATTTTAATTATTATGTGTCTTGTTGTTGTTCTCCTTGAGTCCCTTCTGTTGGGGGTTCTGTGCATTTCTGTGATCTGATCGATTATTTTCTTCCCCAGCTTGGGGAAGTTTTCAGCAATCATTTCTTCCAATACACTTCGTATCCCCTTTTCTCTCTCTTCTTCTTCTGGTACCCCTGTAATGCAGATATTGTTCCTTTTGGATTGGTCACACAGTTCTCTTAATATTGTTTAATTCCTGGAGATCCTTTTATCTCTCTCTGCGTCAGCTTCTATGCGTTCCTGTTCTCTGGTTTCTATTCCATCAATCGCCTCTTTCATCTTACCCATTCTGCTTATAAATTCTTCCAGAGATTGTTTCATTTCTGTAATCTCCTTCTGGACATCATCCCTTAGCTCTTGCATATTTCTCTGCAGCTACATCAGCATGGTTATGACCTTTATTTTGAATTCTTTTTCAGGGAGATTGGTTAGGTCTATCTCCTTCTCAGGGTTTGACTCTGTGATCTTGGTCTGTATCAAATTCTTCTGCCTTTTCATGGTGATAGAGGTATTTGTGGGGATCTGGCACATGTGTTGGGTAAGAGAAAGTCCCTTCTTGCTGATTGTGGCCTTCCTCTCCTGGGAGAACAGCGACCTCTAGAGGCTTGTGCTGGGCAGCTTTGCGCAGATGGTGCCTCTGATTCTTGCCCGGCCGCTGTGGAGCTCCGTGGTTGCTGTGGGCGTTGCCTGCCTCAGGCTGCTTCTCCAATATGGCAGAGCCGCGTCGGAGGGGGAATTGGCAGGAGGCTGTTTATCGCCGTGAGGGGCCTCTGAGCTGCACTGCCTCCCCAGTTAGGGCGCCCGGAGTTCCCTGGGATTCCCAGCTGCTAGGCTAAGTGTCCCGGGATGCTTCTGTCCAGGTGTGGTGTCCCTGTCCCTTTAAGTCTTTCAAAAAGCAGTCTCTTTTCTTTGTCCTAGGTGCGCTGGCAGCGGGGACCCGCTCACAGTTCTTAATGTCCTGTTTCCCTCGTATCCAGCACCTCACACACTATGTGTCTGTGCTCTGGTGCAGATGGCTAGGGCTGGGTGTTTAGCAGTCCTGGGCTCCCTCTCCCTCCCTGCTCCGACTCCTCTCCTCCTGCCGGGAGCTGGGGGGAGGGGCGCTCGGGTCCTGCTGGGCCGCGGCTTATATCTTACCCCATTCGTGAGGCGCTGGGTTCTCGCAGGTGTGGATGTAGTCTGGCTGTTGCCCTGTGTCTTCTGGTCTCTCTTTTAGGGATAGTTGTATTTGTTGTATTTTCAAAAATATATATGGTTTTGGGAGGAGTTTTCCACTGATCTACTCATGCCGCCATCTTGGTTCTCCACCTCCATTTACTTTTAAGGTAATTGTAAATACCTTAAGATAGGTATGTACTTATTGCCATTTTATTAATTGTGTTTTCTGGTTGTTTTTATAGTTTCTCTCTGTTGCTTTTTCCTCTCTTATACTCTTCTCTTGCTATTTGATGGTTTTTTTTAGGGTTGTGCTTGGATTCCTATTAATTTTTTGTTTTTCTTTTACAGGCTTTGGGTTTTTGGTTATCATACAGTTCAAGGATAGCCTCTGATGATGTAACAATCTCTGTTAAATTGATGATTGCTCTATTTCAAATGTAACCTAAAATAATTCTTTTTTCTTCTTCCTCCTCCATACTTTATGTGTAGATATCCTAATCTGCATTCTTTGTGTATCCTTGACATATAATGTGTATAGTTGGTTTTACTACTTTTCTTTTATTTTAATTTCATACTTGCTTGCCAAGTAATTGGGCTACTACCTTTCCTGTCAGTTTATTTTCACTGATGAAAACTATTTAGGCTTAAGAACATTTACCTCTAAAGAAGTCCCTTTAGCATATCCTGTAATGCCAGTTTAGTCATTATAAATTCCTTCAGTCTTCATTTATCTAAGATTCCCTTCCTTTTTAAGGGATGAATGATATTCCTTTGCATATAAAGGCACATTTTCTTTACCCATTTTCCTTTCATAGGCACTTAGGTTGTCTATACTTTGGGTATTGTGAGTAATGCTACAAACATGGGAGTATAGATTTCTCTGTGAGCTGATGAATTCATTTCATTTGGAAATATGCCAATAAGTAGAATTGCTGGATCATAAGGTAGTTCTATTTTTAATTTTTTGAGGAACTTCCATACTGTTTTCCATAGTGACTGCACCAGTTTACATTCACACCAACAGTGTACCTTTTCCCTTCATCTTCACCAGCATATGTTCCCTATTTTCTTCTTGATTTATAGACATTCTTTCAGGTGTAAAGTAGTATTTCATTGGGGCTTTGATTTGCATTTCCCTGATGATTAATGATGCTGTGCACATTTTTGAATGCCTGTTAGCCATTCATATGTCTTCTCTGTAAAAATGTCTAGTCAGATCCTTTATCCATATTTCAATTAGGCTATTTGTTTTGGATTTTTTCTTACTGAGTTGTTTGATTTCAGGGTATATTTTGCATAATAATTCCTTACCAGATATGTTGCTTACAAGTATTCCATTTTATAAATGATTCCATAGGTTTTCTTTTCATTTTGATGGTTTTCTTTGCTGAGCAGAAACTTTTTAGACTGATGTAGTCTTGTTTTTTTGTTCCTGCTTTTGTTTGGTTTTGTTTTGCATTTGTTTTCTTTGCTTTTGGTGTCAAACTGAAAAAATCATTGCCAAGACTATTGTCAGTGAAATTACCCCCTACGTTTTCTTCTAGGAGGTTTATGGCTTCACATCTTACATTCAACTCTTTAATCCATTTTGAGGTGAATTTTGTGTGTGGTGTATATATGGGGCCAGTTTCATTCTTTTGCTATACAGGTTTCCCAACAGTATTGAAGAGATATCCATTCCCCATTGTATACTCTTTCTTCCTTGCCATAAATTAGTTGGCTCTGTATGCATGGGTATATTTCTGGGCTTTCTACTCCATTCCATTGATCTATATGTCTGGTTTTATAGTACCATACTGTTATCACTAGTATAGCTTTGTAATATATTTTGAAATCAGGAAATATACTTCCAGCTTTGTACGTTTGTTTTAAATATTCATTCTATTATCATTAATCTACAATTACATGAAGAACATTATGGTTACTAGACTCCCCCCTTCACCAAGTCCCCCCAACATACCCCATTACAGTCACTGTCCATCAGCATAGTAAGACTTACTACTTGTCTTCTCTGTGTTGCACATTCCTCCCTATGCCCTCCCCATTATACATGCTAATTGTAAGGCCCCCTTTCTTTTTCCCTGCCCTTATCCCTCCCTTCCCACCCCTCCTGCCCAGTCCCTTTCCCTTTGGTAACCGTTAGTCCGTTCTTGGGTTCTGTGATTCTGCTGCTGTTTTGTTCCTTCAGTTTTTCTTTGTTCTTATACTCCACATATGAGTGAAATCATTTGGTACTTGTCTTTCTCCACCTGGCTTATTTCACTGAGCATAATACCCTCTAGCTCCATCCATGTTGTTGCAAATGGTAGGATCTATTTTTTTCTTATGGCTGAGTAATATCTCATTGTGTATATGTACCACATCTTCTTTATCCATTCATCTACTGATGGACCTTTAGGTTGCTTCCGTTTCTTGGCTATTGTAAATAGTGCTGCGATAAACATAGGGGTGCATCTGTCTTTTTCAAACTGGAGTGCTGCATTCTTAGGGTAAATTCCTAGAAGTGGAATTCCTGGATCAAATGGTATTTGTATTTTGAGCTTTTTGAGGAACTTCCATACTGCTTTCCACAATGGTGGAACTAATTTGCATTCCCACCAGCAGTGTAGGAGGATTCCCCTTTCTCCACAACCTCACCAACATTTGTTGTTTGTCTTTCGGATGGTGGCAATCCTTACTGGTGTGAGGTAATATCTCATTGTGGTTTTAATTTGCATTTCTCTGATGACAAGCGATGTGGAGCATCTTTTTATGTGTCTGTTGGCCATCTGAATTTCTTCTTTGGAGAAGTGTCTGTTCAGCTCCTCTGCCCATTTTTTAATTGGATTGCTCACTTTTTGTTTGTTGAGGTACGTGAGCTCTTTATATATTTTGGATGTCAACCCTTTATTGGATCTGTCATTTCTGAATATATTCTCCCATATCGTAGGGTACCTTTTTGTTCTATTGATGGTGTCATTTGCTGTACAGAAGATTTTCAGCTTGGTATAGTCCCACTTGTTCATTTTTGCTTTTGTTTCCCTTGCCAGGGGAGATATGTTCATGAAGAAGTTGCTCATGTTTATGTCCAAGAGATTTTTGCCTAAGTTGTTTTTTTCTAAGAGTTTTATGGTTTCATGACTTACATTCAGGTCTTTGATCCATTTCGAATTTACTTTTGTGTATGGGGCTAAGACAGTGATCCAGTTTCATTCTCTTACATGTATCTGTCCTGTTTTGCCAGCACCATCTGTTGAAGAGACTGTCATTTCCCCATTGTATGTCCATGGCTCCTTTATCATATATTAATTGACCATAAATGTTTGGGTTAATATCTGGGGTTTCTATTCTGTTCCACTGGTCTGTGGCTCTGTCCTTGTGCCAGTACCAAACTGTCTCGATTACTGTAGCTTTGTAGTAGAGCTTGAAGTTGGGGAGCAAGATCCCACCAACTTTATTCTTCCTTCTCAGGATTGCTTTGGCTATTGAGGGTATTTGGTGTTTCCACATGAATTTTTGAACTATTAGTTCCAGTTCATTGAAGAATGCTGTGGGTAATTTGATAGAGATTGCATCAAATCTGTATATTGGTTTGGGCAGGATGGCTATTTTGATGATATTTATTCTTCCTAGCTAAGAGCATGGGATGAGTTTCCATTTGTTAGTGTCCTCTTTAATTTCTCTTAAGAGTGTCTTGTAGTTTTCATGGTACAGTTCTTTCACTTCTTTGGCTAGGTTTATTCCTAGTTATTTGATTCTTTTTGATGCAATTATGAATGGTATAGTTTTCCTGATTTATCTTTCTGTTAGTTCATTGTTAGTGTATAGGAAAGCCATAGATTTCTGTGTGTTAATTTTGTATCCTGCATCTTTGTTGTATTCTGATATCAGTTCTAGTAGTTTCACAGTGGAGTCTTTAGAGTTTTTTATGTACAATATCATGTCATCTGCAAATAATGACAGTTTAACTTCTTCTTTACCAACCTGGATTCCTTGTATTTCTTTGTTTTGTCTAATTGCTGTGGCTAGGACCTCCAGTACTATATTAAATAACAGTGGGGAGAGTGGGCATTCCTGTCTTCTTCCCCATCTCAGAGGAAAAGCTTTCATCTTCTTGCTGCTGTTCAGTATGATGTTAGCTGTGGGTTTATCGTATATAGCCTTTATTATGTTGAGGTACTTGCCTTCTGTGCCCAAATTGTTGAGAGTGTTTATCATGAATGGATGTTGAATTTTGTCGAATGCTTTTTCAGCATCTATGGAAATGATTATGTGGTTTTTGTCATTCTTTTTTTTTGTGTGGTGGATGATGTTGATGGATTTTCGAGTGTTGTACTATCCTTGCATCCCTGATATGAATCCCACTTGTTCATGGTGTATGATCCTTTTACTGTATTTTTGAGTTCAGTTTGCTTTTATTTTGTTGAGTATTTTGGCATCTATGTGCATCAGGGATATTGGTCTATAATTTTCTTTTTTGGTGGCGTCTTTGCCTGGTTTTGTTACTAGAGTTATGTTTGCCTCGTAGAGTGAATTTCGGAGGTTTCCTTCCTGTTCTACTTTTTCAAAAACTTTAAGGAGGATGAGTATTAGATCTTCACTAAATGTTTGATAAAATTCGTAAGTGAAACCATCTGGTTTAGGTGTTTTGTTCCTAGGTAGTTTTTTGATTACATATTCAATTTCTTTGCTTGTAATTGGTCTCTTTAGATTTTCTGTTTCTTTCTGGGTCAGCCTTGGAAGGTTGTATTTTTCTATGAAGTTGTCCATTTCTACTAGGTTATCCATTTTGTTACCGTATGATTTTTCATAGTATTCTCTCACAATTCTTTGTATTTCTGTGGTGTCCATACTGATTTTTCCTTTCTCATATCTGATTCTATTTATTTGATTAGACTCTTTTTTTCTTCATGAGTCTGGCTTGGGGTTTATCTGCTTGTTTATTTTCTCAAAGCACTAGCTCCTGGTTTCTTTGATTCTTCCTATTGTTTTGTTCCTCTCAACTATACTCATTTCTGCTTTAGTCTTTATTATGTCACTTCTACCGAGTTTGGACCTCATTTGTTCTTCCTTTTCTAGTTTCATTAATTGTGAGTTTAGACTTTCATTTGGGATTGTTCTTCTTTCTTGAGATAGGCCTGTATTGCAATATTTTTGCCTCTTAGCACCACCTTTGCTGCATCCCACAGATTTTGTGGTGTTGATTTATTGTTGATATTTGTCTCCATATACTGCTTGATCTGTTTTTTTTTGGTTGTTGATCCATTGATTATTTAGGAGCATTTTATTAAGCCTCCATTTGTTTGTGGGCTTTTTTGTTTTCTTTGTGTAATTTATTTCTAGATTCATACTTTTGTGATGTGAGAAGCTGAGTGGTACAATTTCAATCTTTCTTAATTTACTGAGGTTCTTTTTGTGGCCTAGTATATGATCTATTCTTGAAAATGTTCTATGTGCACTTGAGAAGAGTGTGTATTTTGTTGCTTTTGGATGGAGTGTTCTGTAGATGTCCGTTAAGTCCATCTGTTCTAATTTGTTTTTCAGTGCCTCTGTCTCTTTACTTATTTTCTGGCTGGTTGATCTGTCCTTTTGAGTGAGTGGTGTGTTGAAGTCTTGTAAAATGAATGAAGTGCTTTCTATTTCCCCCTTTAATTCTGTTAGTATTTGTTTCAATTATGTAGGTGATCCTGTATTGGGTGAATAGATATTTATAATAGTTTTATCCTCTTCTTGAACTGACCCTTTTATCATTATGTAATACCCTTCTTTGTCTCTTGTTACTTTCTTTGTTTTGAAGTCTTATTTTGTCTGATACAAGTACTGCAACTCCTGCTTTTTTCTCACTAGTAGTTGCATGAAATCTTTTTCCATCCCTTTACTTTCATTCTGTGTATGTCTTCAGGTTTGAAGTAAGTCTCTTTTAGGTAGCATATAGATTGGTCTTGCTATTAGTCTGGTTACAGTGCTGCAGTTTTCTCTCATAGGGGCCATTGGGGAAGATGGAGATCAAGTAGACTGTGAAGTGAGATTTCTGGAGGGGTGGGCTGTGAGTAAAATTTCAATATTTCAAGAATTTCCTGCCTGTCTTCAGTGCATCTCTATATCAATAAGTGTTTTCAAAGGGTGGAGAGAAGTAGTCCATCTCCATATTAATAGGTGGTTACATGGGATAGTGAGGGCATATCTGGTCTGGAGAGGTTGGTTTGGTCTTCCCCTTTTTGGCAGCTGGGTCATGAGAGACACGTACAAGCAGAAGTGGAGGACTGCTTGTAAGCAGTAAACAGGTTTCTCCCACTTTACTTCTCCCTTTGACTGATTTCAGCATTGTAACTCTGTCGGGAAAATCCAAGGGCAAAATACCTCTAAACCCAAAATGAGTTAAAGGGGAAGTAAAGTTAAGAAACCCATTTGTTTCTTACAAGCAGTTGTGCCGTCTCTCTCTTGACCAGGCTGCAGCAGAAGAGAGCTCCATCCAACCTCTCCTGTCCATATAGACCCTCACGCACCCTTGTAATTACCTATTGATGTAGATGGACTACTTCTCTCCACCCCTTAGAAACACCTATCAATGTGCAGATGCCCTAAAGCCAGGTGAGAGATTTCTGGAAATATTACAATTTTACCCACAGGATTCAAAGTTTACTCTGGGCTGGGAATATATCCCCTTCCCCCCACCTCCATCCCCAGAGTTGTAGATAGTACATCATGGAGAATATAGCCAGTGATTCTGTAACATCTTCCTATGTTGACAGAAATTAATTGTAGTAGTGGGGGTGAGGATTTAATAATATGAATAACTGGTGAACCACTGTGTTGTATATGTGAAATCAATGTAAGATGGTATATCAATAGTATTTCAATAAAAAGAGAAGAAAAAGTGTTTTTCTTTTCAACTTCAGTAATACTTATTTTTTAACTGAATTTTTTGACTTCCTTGATTAAATAAAGTTTCAGGAAAAATGTTAAGTCTTTTTCCTTTTCTGGCCATTATTATTGAAGGCATATTCTGGTGTGATAAGCCCCCACCCCTTAAGATCCAATCACCAATGACCAGATGGTCACCCATCCCTTAAGATCCAATCACCAATGCAGAACACACCCTACCCCTACTCCTTAAAAACACACTTCCTTACCCATGAGGCTGCTGCTCCCTCTCTCTGGGGGTAGCCATTTTCTCTTTCAGGTAATAAAATCTCTTGCATGGGCCCGTGTCTCCTGAGTCATTCTAGGGTAAGGAGGCTAGTGGCGAGCTTCCCTTTCTTCGGTGCCCTTACTCAGATGAGGTTGTTCCATTGACTTTGCTCTTCCTCCGGGACTATGAGCTGCTTTGGGAACCCTCACTGCCCGATCCTCCTCCCCAGGCTCACCATCCATTTACCCGGTCGCTCTACTTCTCACCCAATACCGGCCTTCAATTTGGTAAGTCTCCCCTTCATGGTTGACTTAAATATCAGTTTGGAACCTGGGAAGTGACCATTGATTGCCCAGCATCCCCAAGGGCTCCTCCGGGGCAGGGAAGCCCCAGCCACAGCCTTCATGGCCATGGTTGATCCCCATAGTCGACCCTTCTCTGCCACCCCTTGGTGGGAATCCTCATTCACTGAGGCCTGGTCTCCCTTTATGTACTCGTAAACTCCTGGTACCAGGTACCGAACCTCCTTGGCGTTTTCGCCTTGACCACTCATTTAGAGGTGGTGATGAACCCCTAACTGTCTGGTCTTCTCCACGACCATCTCAATTGCTCTGGGATGCCTCAGTGAGTTGTGAACAGTCTCATTCTCACCATAGGATCTGGCCCCTCCATTCCTGCAGATTTATCGCTAGGGTTCTTACTACTTACTCAATAATCTAAAACCCCTCCACCTCACTCCAGACCTCAAACATTTTAAGCTTTTTCACTACTGTAATGAGATCTGGCCACATTATTCCTTGGACAGTCAGTCTAAAAGGCCTCCCAATGGCTCTTTAGGTCCTAGAATTCTTCACCACTTATATAACTTCTGTGAGCGCACGGGCAAATGGAAAGAGATCCCATATATCCAGGCTTTTTCCTACCTCCATACCAAGCCTGCTCTCTGTCTCCCTTGTAATCCTCAAGATCTTCTCCTCGCTCTAAAAAACTTCACCCCACCACCCACCAATTCCCACCACATCCTCTGACTTTGACCCTGCTGATGAACCTCCTCCCTACCGATCTCAAACCCCCTACAGCTCCCCCTCAACCACCAGTTCCTCTCCCACCCCAGTCTCCTTCACTGCAAGATTAAAATCCCAACCTTCCCAGCTCCCTTAGTGCTGTTGCAGGAGCCACAGGACCTCCTCCTCCTCCATAACCAGTTCCACTTCCCTCACCCAGTCCTGCGCCAAGCTGTCCAATCACTCGCCCTCGAACCCAGAACCTAGCTCCACTACAGGAAGTACCTGGTATAGAGGGCATCGTCTGGGTCCATGTCCCTTTCTCTCTGACCTATCTCAAATTAAGAAAAGATTAGGCTCTTTCACCTCCGACCCAAGTATTTACATAAAAGAGTGCCAGACCTAACTCAGTCATATGATCTTACCTTTCATGATATTCACATGATCCTATCCAACACATTTCTACCCAAGAAGCGTAGGTGAGTCTGGGAACAGGCTAGAACTCATGCCAGTGAGGTTCACCAAACTACTCAAGCTCATCCAATTGGTGCTGAAGTGGTTCCTGACTGAGACCCTAACTGGGACTATAATATGGCAGGGGGAGTCACCAGTCGAGATAAATTCATCACCTGCCTCATGGTGGGTCTCAGGAAGTCAGCCATTAAAGCCATTAACTGAAAAACTCCACAAGGTTATTCAGGATTAAAAATGAGAATCCCCCTATGTTCCTAGACCGCCTCATCAAAGCTCTTTTACAATATAAAAACCTAGACCCTGAGACCCCCGATGGGAGACAATTATTAATGACCTACTTCTTCACCGAGTTTCCCTGACATTAAGGCTAAACGTAGATGTCTAGAGAAGGGACCCTTAACTCCTCAGGCAGAAGTCCTGGCAGTGGCCTTCAGAGTATATAATGGAAGAGATGAAAAGGCCTGTAAACAAAAATATCAAATGCTGGCTAAGGCCTTTCAACCTATACCAACCACTGGTGCTCGGGTATCATCACTTCCTAAGAAGCAGCCAGGACGACCTCCTGGTCCATGCTTCAAATGTGGTTAAATGGTTCATTGGGCTAGAGCCTGCCCAAATCCCCAGAAGCCCCCCAGTCCTTGCCCTATAATCAGGAGGGACATTGGGCTGTTGTCTGTCCTCACACACAGAGAGGTGCCAGGCCATCCAGCTCTAACACTCCACACAGACCTTCTGGGTCTGGCAACTGATGATTGAGGTGGCCCAGGACTCCGCCACCTGACCACTACCATCACCGTACAGGAGCCCAGGGTAACCATTGTGGTAGTGGGTAGGCCCATCTCTTTCCTTTTGGACATCGGAGCCACCTACTCAGTCTTGAAGGAGTTTTGGGGACATACATCCCTATCACAGTCCTCTGTATTTGGGGTATAGGGCACAACCTTATCTACTATTACAGACTCCCATGCTTCACTGCCTCTTTAAGGGCATTACTCTCTCGATCCTTTTTGGTGATTCCCCACTGTTCCATTCCCCTTATGTGAAGAGACTTTTCATCCAAGCTAGGGACTCTTATAGCCTTTACCTTTGGCCCATGCCTCAACTCCGACTCACCTTCAATCCCTTTTCCATTTGCTCTCCAAACCATTCCAGACCCACCTCCCTCCCCTTTTCCCTTACCCCCTTGCCAAGTAAACCCCTCAGTCTGGGACATCTCTGCCTCCTCTATTGCCACCTGCCCATCCATAACCATCAAACTCAAAGACCCTGCCTTCTTCCTCTCACAATCTCAATACCCCTTCTACAAACTGGCCTTTTGAGACCAGCCAATTCTCCTAACAACACCTGATACTGGCTATCAAAAAAAACCTAATGGCTCTTATAGGCTAGTTCAAGATTTAAGAGTTATCAGTGCAGCTGTTATTCCAATCTATCCGGTAGTCCCTAACCCCCTAACCCCTATACTTTATTATCCACTATCCCTACCTCTTCTACTTACTTCTCTGTCCTTGACCTTAAAAATGCATTCTTCACGATTCTCCTCCATCCCAATGGGCCACTTACACCTTCAACTCCACAGACTACAAATCCTCCAGTAATCTACTCTATAACCGAAACAGGACCTCCTTAGAGCTGCGTAAGGTGGCATATGTGCCCTAGTCCAAGAACAATGCTGCTTCTACACCAACAAATCTGGTCTCGTCCAGGATGGCGCAAAACACCTCCGTGAACAAGCCTCCAAACTGCTAGAAAACTCCCCTTACAATCTGTTCCCTTACCCCTTTAATTGGCTCCTGTCCCTCCTAGCCCCTATTACCTTTATTATTCTCCTTTTCCTTCCCTGCTTCATTAACCTATTCCAAAAATCCATTCAAAATCAAATTTTGAAAATTTCTAGCCATACAAAACCAGTATACTCCTCCAGGGCTATTGAGGCCTTCTCACAAAGAATAACAAAACAAGCTAGATGACATCACAAATCATTTCAAGATGCCTGCCTTTCCCCAACTCGAGCAAAGGCCTCGCTAACCCCAGAATCTGTGACCCCTTCCAGCAGAAAGTGGCTAGAGAATGAGATTCTATGCGCAGTTCCGCAGAGGCCCAATTAAGAAAAGGAAAAGATGGGAATGAAGATAATTCTGCCACGCTAAGATCCCCCCCACCCCTTAAGATCCAATCACCAATGACCAGATGGTTGCCCACCCCTTAAGATCCAATCACCAATGCAGAACACACCCTACCCCTACTCCTTAAAAACGTGTTTCATCACCCACGAGCTGCTGCTTCCTCTCTCTGGGGGCAGCCATTTTAATTTCACATAATAAAATCTCTTGCATGGGCCCATGTCTCCTGAGTCGTTCTGGGGTAAGGAGGGTCATGGCGAGATACCCTTTGAATTATTGTTACTGTTGCATGACTGTTGGTAGAACTAATTTTATTGTATAGAAGAATGGAGTGTTGAAATATTAGCCACTCAGAGTGTCAAATTCACTAGGTACATACCAGTTACAGAGTCTGAGGCTCTTCACTTTTGAATAAGCACATCAGGGAATTCTAATGCAAATGTGGCCTTAAAAACAAAGGACTAAATCATTAAAGATCTTTATAATCCCTCTAAACTTTCCTTCACCTTTCAATCCAGAGGTGCCACGTTCTATCTCACAATGAACTCACCAGAGAAGCCCTACTATACTCCCAGTACTTTCTTTCTGCATCTTTGGACTGTTATCAAGGGATTAATTTGAACACATTTGGTGTTCTCAAGTGTGCCCTAATTTTTAAAAATATGTATGAATTGTTTCTGCAAAGTACATCATAAGTTTATTTGCATTTAGGAATTGGAAATCCTGAAATTATTTGGATTTAGAAAATTACTTTATATCTATTATTTCAATTTCTTCCTTTTAGCATGGTGTTGGCAATACCCATTTTAGCTACCTTACTTTACTCTATAGGTTACAATTGTTAAATTGCATGTAAAATACATGGCAGCTCAGATACACAATATGGTTCCAGTACAGTAATTATACAGTAACCACTCAATACATTTTGAAAAATGCAACTCCATCAGTTTTTGAAATTAATAAAGCACTTTTATGCATTTTAATAAAAATATCTGGTTATATTTGAAACAAAGGAATTACTTCAAAATATTCTTAATTTTACATCTTTCTCATCATTTACATCCATATTATAGATTTTTTTCCCTGTCATTTATTTATAGTCCTAAAGTTCTGGAAAATGATCAAAAAGAGATGCTTATGTGAATGCTTGTCTTTTTCTGTCCATATTTAAGTCTCCCAGGAATAATTTTATAATCCCATTTCAAAAAACCTTTAATTTTTTTTGAAAATTTCCAACATCGCCAGAAAATAAGGTAAGAATCACAGATTTCCTGAAAGGAAGTTTATCCAGCCTTTGTAAAGAAGTTGTAGTATATATGTCTTTAACACAGTGGACAATAAAGATTCAAAAGTAGCAAATGTCTACATTATTAACAAAATATTTCCTTTTACTATTTTATGAAACTGCTTCAATAGTATTTTTCCCTTAAAAGCATTTTTATTATATTTCTGTACACTACCAATAAAGAGTTCAAAAAAATGAAATTGAGGAAACAATTATATTTAGAAAACATCCATTTAAAAAAGAATAATTGTAAATGAATTTTACCAAAGAAATACAAGCTTGCACACTGAAAATTACAAAACATTGCTGAAATAAATTAAAGAAGACATTCCATGTTCATGAATCGGAACACTTACTAAGATGGCAATATTTTCCAAATTGATCTACAGATCCAACACTGGCCCTACTTTAATCCTAGTTAGGTTTTTTGCAGAAACTGTCAAGCTCATCATAAAATTCATGTGGAAATTCAAGGGACCAAAACAGTCAAAACAATCTTGGAAGAGAACAAAAGGTGGGGAATTCACACTTCCCAATTTCAAACTTACTACCAAACTACAATAATTAAGACAGTGTGGTGCTGACATAAGATTAGACCAATTAATGAAAAAGAATTGAGTGTCCAGAAATGAACTGTTAAATGATTTTCAGAAAGGGTATGAAGACATTCCAATGGAAGAAGAATAGCCACATGCAGAAGAAAAATTGGATTTCCTACCTCATACCATATACAAAAATTAACTCATTCTGGATCAGAAACTTAAATGTAATAGCTCAAAAACTATAAAACTTTTTGAAGAAAGCATAGGAGTAAATCTTTGTGATCTTGCATTGCAATGATTTCTTATCTGTGGCACCAAAAACACAGGCAATATGTGCACACACATACATGTTTGAGAAAATGGACCTCATCAAAATTAGAAACAGGATAGTAAGATAATACACAGAATGTGACAAAATGCTTGCACATTACATATCACATAAAGAACAAATATCCAGACTATATAGTGAGCTCTTACAACTCAGTAATGAAAAGACAACCTAATTTTTAAAGTGAGCTGAAGGTTTGAATAGATATTTCTACAAAAATATACAAATAGCCAATAACCACATGAAAAAATGTTCAATCTCATTAGTCATTAGGGAAATGCAAAACAAAATCACAATGAATAATCACGTCCACTAGAACGACTGAAATCAAAGACGATAACAAGGATGTGGAGAAACTGAAACTAATATAACTGGGGGAATTGTAGAATAGTGCAGCCACTTTGGAGACTTGATTGGCAGTTCCTCAAAAAAATTAGAGGTATTACATAGCCAGCAATTCCATGCCTAGAGAAATAAAACATACATCTCCAGAAAAACTTGTAAGCAAATGTTCGAACAGTATTATAATTGCTAGAAAGTGGAAGCAATCTAATATACATCAACTGGTTGATGGATAACCAAAATGTGGCATATCCATACAATAGTATATATGATAGGAGAATTTCAACTCACAAAGTAAATAGAATTACTGTATGACCCAGCAATTACACTAGATATATACCCAAGAGAATTTAAAACCTATGTCCACAAAAATATGATCACAGCCATTTATAGCAGTATTTTTAGCAGTTGAAAAAAAAAAACAGAAAGGAAACAACTCAAGTGTGAACTGGTGAATGTATATGCCAAATATGATCTGTCCATACAGTGGAATATTATTTTGCCAACAAAAGTGAACAAAGTACTGATTCATGCTACCACATGGATGAACATGGGAACATATTAAGTGACAGAATCTAGTCAGAAAAAGACATGTACTCTGATTCTGCTTGTATGGAAATGTCCACAATAGGTAAATTCTGAGACAGAAAGATTAGTAGATCATTACTGCAGAAAAGAAGCAATGGGACATGATTGCTAATTGACATGAAGCTTCTTTTCAAATAATGAAGATGTTCTGACATTAGATTGTGGTGATGATTACACAACCTTATGAATACACTAAAAACCTGAATAGTACCCTTTAAAATGGTGAATTTTTTCATATGTTAATTATATTTCAGTAAAACTTAATATGTTTAATTACATTTTTAAAAATCAAATGAGATAAGTACCAAGCGAACAGAATAGTCACAAAAATCACCTGTTGCTAAGCTGTGGTTCACTGAACCATCAGTGAAGTGGTTTAAAAGTACTTTAAAAGTTAAAATCTGATTTAACTGGTACTTGAATTGGCAGTTCCTTAGAAGGAGAAATCTAATGGAAACCTACTAGCTACCCCTGTATGCAGACAATAATGTAGTGGCTCATCTATGTTGTTAGACAAATGACAAATATAACTATAATCAGTCTGCTTTTACAACCACCATGTACCATCAATCTTAAACAATGCCAGTGAAAAACTACTCCTCCTGAAAAACACTTGTTAGTCCAAGTCAGGGTTTCTCAGGCTGTTGTCATTTTGGGCCAGATAGTTCTTTGTTGAGGAGAGTGTTCTGTTCATCGTACAGTGTTTGCTACACCCTGGCCTCCACCCCCTTCATTTCAGTATCGCCTTGTCCCCGCAGGAGTAATGACCAGAACTATCTCCAAACATTGCCAGATGTCCCAAGGCAAAATCACTAAGGCACAGAACTGCTGATGTACATTCTACATAAATGTCATCGTTTCTATTAAATTTTAGTATTAGGTGTAAAGCCTCAAAGTAAAAATAAGTACAATTTTTATTACTTATCTCTTCAGAGACATTATATTCTATGGGAAAGTTAATTTGTGTCTTCAACTCCTGTTGTACTATATAAACCCCACCTTAATCAGTAGATTCAAAATAACCAACAATAGCACCATGATTGTAAAGATGCCTAAAATAGAAATTGAATCATTTCAATTCTATCATTCCATATGCACATCATTCTCTGTACTTCATCTAGTTGACTTTTTTGAAGCATTTTTTTCATATTTTTCCTCTTCAGAATGGATTCATGTAATCTTTTCCACTTGTTCTGTAATTATTTTATTTAAAGTTTTATTTAAAAAATTTAATGGCATAGTCACACATTTGGATACCAATAAGATATATTTCAGTGTCCACATTTCTGTCTGGCCTATGTTATTTTTCATTTCATTCTACGGTTATTAATAAAAATAATTATCTCATTTAGAAAAAGATGTTATAAATGATCTGTACCAGGTATCAAATGTGCTCTGCACACCACTGATTTGAGAGAAAAAGAAGGGAACTAACAAAAGTGAATGAGCATGTGTGAAGTTTCATGCTAGGTGCCTTAAACACCTTATTTAATCTGACACAACACATTGCCATTTTACATATGTGGAAATGAAAGCTCAATTATCTTTTCCCTTTAATCCTATTTAAAATTTGAAATAGCATGAACAATTTGTATTGGCAGATTTTTTATATCTCAGTCTTGCTCTAATTATTGTTCTCTCAAAACCAAACAATATAACAGCATGCTACTTATATAATTAGTAACTTCTTTAAAAATTGAGGGATGTTTGACATATTAGTTTTTTTTTTGTTTTTTTTTTTTAGATAATTATTTTTTATTGAAGGGTAGTTGACACACAGTATTACATTACATTAGTTTCAGGTGTACAACATAGTGATTCAACATTTATATACATGACAATTCTAGGTACCAGCTATCACCATACCAAGCTGTTACAATATCTTGACTATATTCCTTATGCTATACATTACATCCCGGTTACTTATTTATTTTACCATTGGAAGTGTGTACTTTTTTTTTTTTTTTTTTTTGAGGGCATCTCTCATATTTATTGATCAAATGGTTGACATATTAGTTTTACATGTATAAGAATGATTCAAAATTTGTATACATTGCAAAATGATCACCACAATAAGTCTAGTTAACATATGTCACTTTACATATTACAAAAAATATTTTTGCTTGTAATGAGAACTTGTAAGACCTACTCTTTGTATGCAATACAATGTAATTATTCTTCCCGTGCTGCACATTAGAGCTCCATGACTGACTTGTACTGGAAGTTTGCACCTTTGGCTCTCTTCACCCATTTCTCTTTCCCCTCTGCCCCCACTTCCGGCAAACACCAGTCTGCTCTCCGTATCTCTGGGCTTTGTTTTGGTGGGTTTTGTTTTTGTTTTTTAGATTCTGCATCTAAGTGAGATACCATATTTATCTTTCTCTGATTTATTTCATTTAGCATAATACCCTCCAGGTCCATCCATATTGTTGCAAGTGGCAAGATTTCATTCCTTTTTATGGATGACTAATAGTCATCGTGCCAATGTACCACATCTTCTTTATCCATTTGTCCATCAATGGACACTTAGATTGTTTCAATATCTTGGCTTTGTAGTATAATTAATAACTTTTTAACTTGTGCAATTTTGTTAGTGCTCAATTTACTGAGTCCCTTTCCAGGCCGTTAGTATGCTTCATGACAAGACTACTGCCTCACACTATGGAAGAATTCATATATACATATTTTTAAAGGAAACTTTTTAGACATAAGTACTTGAATCTCTAGTAGATGCCTAGTATTGATTCATGCATTTAAGTAACCCTTGTTATATGAATAATGTATTAAGTTTGTAGCTTGCCTAGTCTACATGAAGTCAGCTCAAAGAAAACTTGCCCAGAAATGGCTCAAAAAGCAAAGACTTGATGCACAATTTTAAATTGAAAAACAGGTAAATAAGAGGATAAAGCCTTAGTCTAAAACAGGACAGGAAAGATGTAAGACTGGCATATTTTAAAATATTCATAAGATGTTCTCTTATATCTACAAGTGTAAGCTTTTGGAGTGAATTCTGTTCCTATGGTAGAAAGCTAAATACTAAGAGGATGTGTGGCATTTTGCCTTGGGATCAGAAAATTCTAGGCATGGTTTCAGTAAAATTGACTGCAATAAGTGGTCCTTTGCCCCAGTCACAAAGTACACCCAAATACTAAATAATGCCCTACACAAAAATTGCCATCAGTGGATAGTCAGTGTTATAACTTCTTAAGTTCTTCCATGGAAGCTGCCCCTTGTCATGACATGAAACCAACTGGGAGATCAGAACACATGAACTTGAGCTTGAGCTTGAAATAATTGGTCTGTCCTTTAAGCAACAAAGCAACCTTGCCAGTTGTATTCTTGACTCAGTAAATAAATAGAGACAGGGTGTGGTTGCCTTTAGCCATCTGGGTGTATCTGTGCAATTCAAAAGATGACTAATGAGGTACTGTGTACATTTAAAAGCAGAAAAACTGTCCTTGATGTATATTGTTCTTTGACTAATTGATGACTGAGATTATTAAGGAAATTATGAAAACTGAAAAATTTACAGAGTTTAAAGACAGTAAAAGGCTACTTTTCCCTAACCCCTCCCATTTACCTTTAAGGTCTTGAAATGACCACAGAGGACTGGAATTAGGCTTCCCTGAATTTTCAACAACTTTGTCTGTCTTCCCTTAGACACTGCAATTCAAAGTGGAGCCCCTTAAAGTCAATACTAGTTGTCTAGCATTCTTTGCAATCAGTTTCTTGTCATTCACTGATTCATTCATTCATTCATTCACTCAACAAACATTTGTCATGTACCAAGCACTCTGACAAGGATAAAGTAATGAGAAAAATGAAATTGTCCATCAGTGGGTGTGTGGACAAGTAAATTGCAGAATATTCAATTTATACAACTGATTACTACCCATTAGTTAAAAATGTATTAATGAGAGTTACATTATCAATATACCTCAAAAACAGTATTTAAGTAAAAAAAAAAAAGAAACATTTGATAATACGCAGTATTGGAAAGGGTCTGAGAAAATGGGCACTGATTTATTTTAGGGAGTGTAAATACACTATAACCTCAAGAAGCACTATTTGTCAATCCATTATGAAAAATATTACGTGCAAGTGTCAATGCTAACTTATTATATAGATGAGTCTGCGTGTATGGGAACTGACATATGAACAATAGTCATTGCAATATTGTTGTACTGAAAGATTATTTGTTCATTAATGAAAGGTTAAATAAGCTGTGGTCTATACGTCCGACAAATCTGGGACAAAAGAATAAGGAATCTCTTAATACATTTTATGTAATTATCTCTAAGAAGTATTTTTTGAGTTAAAAACCCCCCACAGGTGCATAATAGTGTGCTACCATTTAAGCAAAAATGGAGAGAGAGAAATATACACATATTCGCTTAACATGCATAGAATATCTCTGGAAGAATATAGGAGAAACAAACAGGAGATGTTGTTTGCTTCCAGAAAGGAAAACTGGGTGTCTGGGCACCCCTGTGAAAAAGAAACTTTTCACTGCCTACTTTCAATCATTTGAATTTTGAACTATATTCATAAGAAGAAAAGACAACTGGAATTTTTTAAAGATAATTTTGAGTAGACAAAAAAAGTAAATCATAGAAAACACTATTGTACAGGTAACTAAAGTGCAAATATATGCATGGGAATGAAATACACCAAAATCAGGATGGTGAGGAAGGAGAGAGAGACAAAATGGGAAAAACAGAGGTTGACACAGGGAGCTTCAACTCTACCTTTAGTGTTTCTTTTTAAGAAAAGATCTAAAATACATGTAGTCATATATTAAAATGTGTCAAAGTTGGGTAATGGATAGCTTGTGTGTTCATTATGTTAGTATGTAAACTTTTGTGTTTGTTTGAAGTATTTTATATTTTTAAAGAGAAAAAGGTTATCAGATAGCCAAGACATACAAATGTATGTTCCCATTTGTTCATATAAAATATTTGGTTGACATTACGAGGGATCATAAAAACTAAACGGTTCCTCCATTTTAGGGATTTACTACTGATTAGAAGGAATGAAAATGTCACTGATCAGGCCACACAGCACATGGGGAAGCAGGCCACCTCACCTGGAGAGGCAGCTTACCTTGCATGTGGAAGGAAAGAGACATGAATAATTATAACTTCTCACAGCTGATTTTGGCTGAATTTAACCTCTCAGCACTGGAATGGAGATGACGAAACTAGCCTCCCACTTTAATTCTCATGACTTCTCATCTAGTCCAAAGTGATGCCTTATTGCTTCTTCTATTTTAAATTATCCTTTGGTGGACTTCCAAGTCTTTCAAATTGAGATTCCAAATCACACAAGGGAGAATTGTGAGGAGACGAAGAGCTCAAGCTGGCTTAGGATCCTGCCCATAAATGCCTCTTGCAACCTGAATGGTTGTGAGCAAGTATCTTACCCTTTCATTTCATTTTTTTTCATAGTATTTTTTTATTCAGGTACCACTGATACACACTTGTATGAAGGTTTCACATGAAAAACAATGTGGTTACTACATTCACCCTTATTATCAAGTCCCTCCCATACCCCATTGCAGTCAGTGTCCGTCAGTGCAGTAAGATGCCACAGAGTCACTACTTATCTTCTCTGTGCTACACTGTCTTCCCCATAATCCCCGCCACACCATGTGAACTAATCATAATACCCCTCAATTCCCTTCTCCTTCGCTCCCAACCCACACTCCCTTACCACTGCCCTTTGGTAATCACTAGTCCCTTTTTGGAGTCTGTGAGTCTGCTGCATTTGTTCCTTCAGTTTTGCTTCATGGTTAGTCCACAAAGGAAGGAAATCATTTGGTATTTGTCTTTCTTTGCCTGATTTATTTCACTGAGCATAATACCCCCTAGTTCCACCCAGGTTGTTGCAAATGGTAGGATTTGTTTCTTGTGGCTGAATAGTATTCCATTGGGTATATGTACCACATCTTCAATATCCATTTATCTACTGATAGACTCTTAGGTTGCTTCCATATCTTGGCTACTGTAAATAGTGTTGAGATAAACATTGCGGTGCATATGTCTTTTTGAATCTGAGGACTAGTTTTCTTTGGGTAAATTCCTAGGAGTGGAATTTGCAGGTCAAATGGTATTTCTATTTTTAGTTTTTTGAGAAACCTACATACTGCTTTCCACAATGATTGGACTAGTTTACCTACCAACAGTATAAGAGGGTTCCCCTTTCTCTGCATCCTTGACAGCATTTGTTCCTAGTCTTTTTGATGTGGGCCATCCTAACTGGTGTGAGGTGATATCTCATTGTGGTTTTAATTTGCATTTCCTGATATTTACGGTGGTGAAGCATCTTCTCATGTGCCTGTTGGCCATTTGAATTTCTTCTTTGTAGAACTGTCTGTTCATATCCTCCACCCATTTTTTAATCAGGTTATTTGATTTTTGGGTGTTGAGGCACTTGAGTTCTTTATATATTTTGGATATTAACCCCTTGTCGGATATGTCATTTACAAATATATTCTGCTGTACTGTAGGTTGCCTTTTTGTTCTGCTAATTGATAGTGTCCTTTGCTGTACAGAAGCTCTTTAGGTTGATGTAGTCCCATTTGTTCATTTTTACTTGTCTTTCCCTTGCCTGTGGAGATATATTCATGAAGAAGTTGCTCATGTTTATATTCAAGAGGTTTTTGCCTATGTTTTCTTCTAAGATTTTTACAGTTTCATTACTTACATTCAGGTCTTTGATCCATTTTGAGTTTACTTTTGTGTATGGGGTTACACAATAATCCAGTTTCATTCTCTTGCATGTAGCTGTCCAGTTTTGCCAACATCAGTTGTTGAAGAGGCTGTTATTTCCCCATTGTATGTCCATCCTTTATCATATATTAATTGAACACATATGCTTGGGTTTATATCTGGGCTCCCTAGTCTGTTCCATTGGTCTATGGGTCTGTTCCTTTGCCAGTAGCAAATTGTCTTAATTACTGTGGCTTTGTAGTAGAGCTTGAAGTCAGGGAGCATAATCCCCCATCTTTATTCTTCCTTCTCAGAATTGCTTTGGCTATTCAGGGCCTTTTGTGGATTCATATCAATTTTAGAACTATTTATTCTAGTTTATTGAAGAATGCCATTGGTATTTTGATAGGGATTGCATTGAATATGTACATTGCTTTAGGCAGGATGGCCATGTTGACAATATTAATTCTTCCTATACATGAGCATGGGATGTATTTCCATTTATTAGTATCTTATTTAATTTCTTTCATGAGAGTCGTGCAGTTTTCAGAGTATAGGTCTTTCACTTCCTTTTTTTTTTAGGTCAATTTATTTAAACTACACAAACAAAAAACCGTTCATCCATTTCTCCCACCTAAAACTTACCATTAAAAATAATGAAGAAATTTTCTTTTCAGATCACATTTAATATTCTCCCAAACAACCCAACAAATTAGACTCCAGTATTGTCTTTGTCACAGTTAGGGTCACATGTTACCGACATTCTTTATTAAGGAAAAACCTCTCTGTGTTTTTTTAAAAATTCATTTTATTACCATAAATCTAAAATTACATGAAAAACATTATGGTTACTAGACTCCCCCTTCACCAAGTCCCTCCCCACAAACCCCATTACAGTTACTGTCCATCAGCATAGTAAGATGCTGTAGACTCACTACTTGTCTTCGCTATGTTGCACATCACTCCCTATGCCCCCCCACCACATTATACATGCCAATCGTAATGCCGCCTTTCTTTTTTCACCGCCTTTATCCCTCCCTTCCCACCCCTCCTGCCCAGTCCCTTTCCCTTTGGTAACTGTTAGTCCATTCTTGGGTTCTGTGATTCTGCTGTTGTTTTGTTCCTTCAGGTTTTCTTTGATCTTATACTCCACATATGAGTGAAATCATTTGGTACTTGTCTTTCTCCACATGGCTTATTTCACTGAGCATAATACCCTCTAGCTCCATCCATGTTGTTGCAAATGGTAGGATCTGTTTTTTTCTTATGGCTGAGAAACATTCCATTGTGTATATGTACCACATCTTCTTTATCCATTCATCTATTGATGGACACTTAGGTTGCTTCCATTTCTTGGCTATTGTAAATAGTGCTGTGATAAAAATAGGGGTGTATATGTTTTTTTGAAACTGGAGTGCTGCATTCTTAGGGTAAATTCCTAGAACTGGAATTCCTGGGTCAAATGGTATTTCTATTTTGAGCTTCTGGAGGAACCTCCATACTGCTTTCCACAATGGTTTAACTAATTTACATTCCCACCAGCAGTGTAGGACAGTTCCCCTTTCTCTGCAACCTCTCCAACATTTGTTGTTTGTCTTTTTGATGATGGCGATCCTTACTGGTGTAAGGTGATATCTCATTGTGGTTTTAATTTGCATTTCTCTGATGACAAGCGATGTGGAGCATCTTTTCATGTGTCTGTTGGCCATCTGAATTTCTTGTTTGGAGAACTGTCTGTTCAGCTCCTCTGCCCATTTTTTAATTGGATTGCTCACTTTTTGTTTGTTGAGGTGCGTGTGCTCTTTATATATGTTGGATGTCAACCCTTTATCAGATCTGTCATTTATGAATATATTCTTCCATACTGTAGGATACCTTTTTGTTTTATTGATGGTGTCCTTTGCTGTACAGAAGCTTTTCAGCTTGATATAGTCCCACTTGTTCATTTTTGCTTTTGTTTCCCTTGCCCGGGGAGATATGTTAATGAAGAAGTTGCTCATAATTATGTCCAAGAGATTTTTGCCTATTTTTTTTTATAAGAGTTTTGTGATTTCATGACTTACATTCAGGTCTTTGATCCATTTCGAATTTACTTTTGTGTATGGGGTTAGACAGTGATTCAGTTTCATTCTCTTACACGTAGCTGTCCAGTTTTGCCAGCACCATCTGTTAAAGAGACTGTCATTTCCCCATTGTATGTCCATGGCTCCTTTATCGAATATTAATTGACCATATATGTTTATGTTATATGGCCATATATGTTTATACATATGGGTTAATGTTTGGAGTCTCTATTCTGTTCCACTGATCTGTGGCTCTGTTCTTGTGCCAGTACGATACTGTCTTGATTACTGTGGCTTTGTAATAGAGCTTGAAGTTCGTGAGCAAGATCCCCCCAACTTTATTCTTCCTTCTCAGGATTGCTTTGGCTACTCGGGTCTTTGGTGTTTCCATATGAATTTTTGAACTATTTGTTCTAGTTCATTGAAGAATGCTGTGGGTAATTTGATAAGGATTGCATCAAATCTGTATATTACTTTGGGCAGGATGGCCATTTTGATGATATTAATTCTTCCTAGCCAATAGTATGGGATGAGTTTCAATTTGTTAGTGTCCTCTTTAATTTCTCTTAAGAGTGTCTTATAGTTTTCAGAGTATAGGTCTTTCACTTCCTTGGTTAGGTTTATTCCTAGGTATTTTATTTTTTTTGATGCTATTGTGAATGGAATTGTTTTCCTGAATTCTCTTTCTATTAGTTCATTGTTAGTGTATAGGAAAGCCACAGATTTCTGTGTGTTAATTTTGTATCCTGCAACTTTGCTGAATTCTGATATTAGCTCTAGTAGTTTTGGAGTGGAGTCTTTAGGATTTTTCATGTACAATACCATGTCATCTGCAAATAGTGACAGTTTAACTTCTTCTTTACCAATTTGGATTCCTTGTATTTCTTTGTTTTGTCTAATTGCCATGGCTAGGACCTCCAGTATTATGTTGAATAACAGTGTGGAGAGTGGCATCCCTGTCTAGTTCCCAATCTCAGAGGAAATGCTTTCAGCTTTTCACTGTTCAGTATGATGTTGTCTGTGGGCTTGTCATATATGGCCTTTATTATGTTGAGGTACCTGCCCTCTATACCCATTTTGTTGAGAGTTTTTATCATGAATGGATGTTGAATTTTGTCGAATGCTTTTGCGGCATGTATGGAGATAATTATGTGGTTTTTGTCCTTTTTGTTTATGTGGTAGATGATGTTGATGGATTTTCGGATATTGTACCATCCTTGCTTCCCTGGGATGAATCCCACTTGGTCATGGTGTATGATCCTTTTGATTTGTTTTTGAATTCGGTTTGCTAATATTTTGTTGAGCATTTTTGCATCTACGTTCATCAGGGATATTGGTCTGTAATTTTCTTTTTTGGTGGGGTCTTTGCCTGGTTTTGGTATTAGGGTGATGTTCGCTTCATAGAATGACTTTGGGAGTTTTCCCTCCTCTTCTATTTTTTTGGAAAACTTTAAGGAGAATGGGTATTATATCTTCTCTGTATGTCTGATAAAATTCCGAGGTAAATCCATCTGGCCCAGGTTTTTTTGCTTGGGTAGTTCTTTTGATTACCGCTTCAATTTCTTTCCTGGTAATTGGTTTGTTTAGATTTTGTGTTTCTTCCCTGGTCAGTCTTGGAAGGTTGTATTTTTCTAGGAAGTTGTCCGTTTCTTCTAGGTTATCCAGCTTCTTAGCATATAAATTTTCATAATAGTCTCTAATAATTCTTTGTATTTCTGTGGAGTCTTCGTGATTTTTCCTTTCTCATTTCTGATTCTGTTGATGTGTGTTGTTTCTCTTTTTCTTCGTCTAGAGGTTATCTATTTTGTTTATTTTCTCAAAGAACCAGCTCTTGGTTTCATTGATTTTTTTCTATTGTTTTATTCTTCTCAATTTTATTTATTTCTTCTCTGATCTTTATTATGTCCCTCCTTCTGCTGACTTTAGGCCTCATTTGTTCTTTTTCCAATTTCAATAATTGTGACATTAGACTGTTCATTTGGGATTGTTCTTCCTTCTTTAAGTATGCCTGGATTGCTGTATACTTTCCTCTTAAGACTGCTTTTGCTGCATCCCACAGAAGTTGGGCCTTTGTGTTGTTGTTGTGGTTTATTTCCATATATTGCTGGATCTGCATGTTAATTTGGTCATTGATCCATTGACTGTTTAGGAGCGTGTGGGTAAGCCTCCATGTCTTTGTGAGCCTTTTTGCTTTCTTTGTACAATTTATTTCTAGTTTTATACCTTTTGGTTTGAAAAGTTGGTTGGTGGAATTTCAATCTTTTTGAATTTACTGAGGCTCTTTTTGTAGTCTAGTATGTGGTCTATTCTGGAGAATGTTCCATGTGCACTTGAAAAGAATGTGTATCCTGTTGATTTTGTGTGTAGAGTTATATCGGTGTCTGTTAGGTCCATCTGTTCTGTTGTGTTGTTCAGTGCGTCTGTGTCTTACTTATTTTCTGTCTAGTGGATCTGTCCTTTGGAGTGAGTGGTGTGTTAAAGTCTCCCAAAATGAATGCATTGCATTCCATTTCCTCCTTTAATTCTGTTAGTATTTGTTTCACATATGGTGGTGCTCCTCTATTTGGTGCATACATGTTTATAATGGTTATATTCTCTTGTTGGACTGAGTCCTTTATTATTATGTAATGTCCTTTATTTCTTGTTACTTTCTTTGTTTTGAAGTCTATTTTGTCTGATGCTAGTAGTGCAACACCTGCTTTTTTCTACCTATTGTTTGCATGAAATACCTTTTTGCATCCCTTGACTTTTAGTCTGTGCATGTCTTTGGGTTTAAGGTGAGTCTCTTTTAAGCAGCATATATATGTGTCTTGTTTTTTATCCATTCAGTGACTCCATGTATTTTGATTGGTGCATTCTGTCCATTTATATTTAGGGTGATTATCGATAGGTCTGTACTTATTTCCATTTCAGGCTTTAGATTCTTTGTTACCAAAGGTTCATGGTTACTTTCCTTGCTGTTAAAGAGTCTAACTTAACTCACTTAGTATGTTGTTACAAACACAATCTAAAGGTTCTTTTCTATTTCTCCTCCTTTTTCTTCCTCCTTCATTCTTATATATTAGGTATCAAATTCTGTACTTTTTGTCTATCCTTTGATTGACTTTGGGGATAGTTAATTTAATCTTGCATTTGCTTTGTAATTAGTTTTCTGCTTTCTTCACTGTGGTTTTATTACCTCTGGTGACAACTATTCAACCCTAGGAACACTTCTGTTTATAGCAGTCCCTCCAAAATAGACTGTAGAGATGTTCTGAAGGAGGTAAATTCTCTCAGCTTTTGCTTATCTGGAAATTATTTAATCCCTCCTTCAAATTTAAATGATAATCTTGCCGGATAAAGTAGTCTTGGTTCCAGGCCCTTCTGCTTCATGGCATTAAATAGAAATACATCATGCCATTCCCTTTTGCCTGTAAGGTTTCTCCTGAGAAGTCTGATGTTAGCCGGATGGGCTTTCCTTTGTATGTGATCTTATTTCTGCCTCTTGCTGCTTTTAGCAGTCTGTCCTTATCCTTGATCTTTCCCATTTTGATTACTATGTGTCTTGGTGTTGTCTTCCTTGGGTCCCTTGTGTTGGGAGATCTGTGGATCTCCATGGCCTGAGAGACTATATCCTTCCCCACATTGGGGAAGTTTTCAGCAACTACTTCCTCAAAGACACTTTCTATCCCTTTTTCTCTCTCTCTTCTTCTTCTGGTATCCCTATAATGTGAATATTGTTCCGCTTGGATTGGTCACGCAGTTCTCTCAATATTCTTTCATTCTTAGAGATCCTTTTTTCTCTATGTGCCTCAGCTTCTTTGTATTCCTCTTCTCTAGTTTCTATTTCAGTTATTGTCTCCTCCACTGTTTCCAACCTGCTTTTCATTCCCTCCATCGTGCTCTTCAATGATTGGATTTCTGACCTGAATTCATTCCTGAGTTCTTGGATGTCTTTCTGTACCTCGATTAGAATGTTGATGATTTTTATTTTGGACTCCCTTTCAGGAAGAGTCACGAGGTCCATATCATTTAAATCTTTCTTGGGAGTTGTATTAATCATTTTAGTTTGGACAAGGTTCCTTTAGCATTTCATGTTTGTATATGGTGCCCTCTAGTGTCCAGAAGCTCTATTCTGGAGCTGCTCATTCCCTGACGTAATGTTGTGGGGTCACAGGGGAGCAGTACTGGTGCCTTGGGTGAGGAAAGAGCTGTTTCCCGCCTCCCAGCTGCTGTGCTTGTCTCCACTGCCTCAGCCAGTGGGCTGAGCACACGGGTATAAGTTTTTGTCCCAGAGCAGCTGTATATGGATCCCTGTTTTCCACAAGCGGGTGGGATCCCAGTCTCCCCTGGAACTCTGCCTGTATTAACTTTCCAACCCAGTAGTCATGCAAGCCTCATGAAAACACATGAAATGTAGGTTTGTGTTCCCAGCGCAGGACTACGGAGCTAGGTATTCAGCAGTCCCAAGCCTTCCACTCCCTCCCTGCTCCATTTCTCTTCCTCCCGCCGGTGAGCTGGGGTGGGGGAAGGGCTTTGCTCCACTGGAGCCACAGCTCTGGTACTTTACCCCGTTCGGTGAGGTCTGCTGTTTTCTCCAGGTGTATGCAGTGTGGCGCAGTCCTCTTTCCTGTTGCTCTCTCAGGATTAGTTCTGCCAACTATGTTTTCTAATTGTATCCAGTTTTAGGAGGAAGCCTCTGTCCTCTCATGCCACCATCTTAGTCTCCACTTCTTTCTTTTGATTCTTTCCTTGTTATTTTATTCTTTTATATGTAACTGTGAATAGAAATGTTTTCCTGATTTCTCTTTCTGCTACTTCATCGTTAGTGTGTAGGAGTGCAACAGATTTGTCCATATTAATTTTATATCCTGCAACTTTGCTGAATTCAGATATTAAATCTAGTAGTTTTGGAGTGGATTCTTTGGGTTTTTTATATGCAATATCATGTCATCTGCAAACAATTATAGTTTTCCTTCTTTCTTGACCAATCTGGATGCCTTATATTTCTTCATATTATCTGATTGCTGTGGCTAGGACCTCCAGAACAATGTTGAAAGAAGTGGGGAGAGTGAGCATCCTTGTTCCCAATCTTAAAGGAAAGGCTTTCAGGTTCTTGCTGTTAAGTATGGTGTTGGCTGTTGCTTTGTCATATATGGCCTTTATTATGCTGAGGTAATTGCCCTGTATACTCATTTTGTTGAGAGTTTTTATCATGAATGGGTATTGAATTTTGTTGAATGCTTTTTCAGCTCTATGGAGATGATCATGTGATTTTTGTCCTTCTGTTTGTTGATGTGGTGGATGGTGCTGTGGGATTTTCTAATATTGTTCCATCCTTGCATTCCTGGAATAAATCCTACTTGATCATGGTGGATGATTTTTTAAATATATTTTTTAATTCACTTTGCTAATATTTTGTTGAGTATTTTTGCATCTATGTTCATCATGGATATTAGTCTGTAATTTTTCTGTGGTGTCTGCCAGTTTTTGTATTAGAATGATGGTGACCTCATAGAAAATGTTTGGTATTATTTCCTCTTCTACTTTTTGGAAACTTTAAGGTGGACAGGTATTAGGTCTTCACTAAATGTTTGATCAAATTAAGCAGTGAATCCACCTGGTTCAGGGGTTTGTTCTTAGGTAGGTTTTTTATTACCAATTCAATTTCATTGCTATTAATTGGTTTGTTCAGATTTTCTGTTTCTTTCTGGGTCAGCCTTGGAAAGTTGTATTTTTCTAGAAAGTTGTCCATTTCTTCTAGGTTATCCAGTTTGTTACCATATAATTTTTCATAGTATTCTCTCATAATTTTTTTGTACTTCTGTGGTGTCAGTAGTAATTTTTCCTTTCTCATTTCTGATTCTGTTTTTGTGTATTGACTTTATTTTTTTCTTGATAAGTCTGTCTAGGGGTTTATCTCTTTCATTTATTTTCTCAAAGAACTAGCTCCTGCTTTCATTGATTCTTTCTGTTGTTTTATTCTTCTCAATTTTATATATTTCTGCTCTAATCTTTATTATGTCCCTCCTTCTAATGACTTTCAGCCTCATTTGTTTTTCTTTTTCTTGTTTCATTAATGGTAAGTTGAGACTGTTCCTATGGGATTGTTTTTCTTTCCTGAGGTAAGCCTGTGTTGCGATATACTTCCCTTTGAGCATGGCCTTTGCTGGGTCTCAGATTTTGTGGTGTTGTATTATTGTTGTCATTTCTCTCCATATAGTGCTTGATCTCTGTTTTTATTTGGTCATTGATCCATTGGTTATTTAGGAGCATGTTGTTAAGTCTCCATGTGTTTGTGAGGTTTTTGTTTTCTTTGTGTAATTTATTTTTAGTTGCATACCTTTGTGATCTGAGAAGCTGGTTGGTACAATTTCAATCTTTTTGAATTTACTTAGGGTCTTTTTGTTGCCTAGTATGTGATCTATTCTTGAAAATCTTCCATGGGCACTTGAGAAGAATGTCTATCATGCTGCTTTTGGCTGGTATGTTTTGTAGATTTCTTTTCTAATGTGTTTTTCAGTGACTCTGTGTCCTTACTCATTTTCTGTCTGGTGAATATGTCCTTTGGAGTGAATGGTGTGTTGAAGTCTTCTAAAATTTATGCATTGCATTCTGTTTTCCCCTTTTATTCTGTTAGTATTTGTTTCATATATGTAGGTGCTCCTGTGTTGGGTACATATATATTCATAATGGTTATATACTCTCGTGGGATTGACCTCTTTATCATTTTGTAATGCCCTTCTTTGTCTCTTGTTACTTTCTTTGTTTTGAAGTCTGTTTTGTCTGATACAAGTACTGCAACTCTTGCTTTTATTTCTGCGTTTGTTGCATGAAATATCTTTGTCCATCCTTTTACTCTCAGTCTGTATATGTCTTTGGGTTTGAAGTGAGCCTCTTGCAGGCAGCATATAGCTGGGTCTTGTTTTTTTATCCATTAGTGACTCTATGTCTTTTGATTGGTGCATTCAGACCATTTACTTTTAGGGTGATTATCGGTAAGTATGTACTTATTGCCACTGCAGGTTTTCGATTTGTTGTTACCAAAGTTTCAAGCATACCTTTCTTACTATTTAATAGTCTAATTTAAATCACTTAGCATGCTATTGCAAACGCAATCTAAAAGTTCCTTTGTTTTTCCACCTTTTTCTTCCTCCTCCATTCTTCGTATATTAGGTATCATATTCTGTGCTCTTTTTCTATGCCTTGACTGACTTTGGGGGTAGTTGATTTGATTTTGCATCTGCTTAGTAATTAATTGTTCTACTTTCTTTACTGTGGTTGTATTTCCTCTGGTGACAGCTATTTAGCCTTATGTACACTTCCATCTAGAGCAGTCTCCAAAATGCACTGTAGAGGTGGTTTGTGTGATGTAAATTCTCTTAGCTTTTGCTTATCTGGAAATTGCTTATCTGGAATAATCCTTCAAATTTAAATGATAATCTTGCCTGGGAGCGTATTTTTGGTTTAAGGCCCTTCTGCTGCATTGCATTATATATATCATGCCACTCCCTTCTGTCCTGTAAGGTTTATGTTGAGAAGTCTGATGATAGCCTGATAGGTTTTCCTTTGTATGTGATCTTTTTTCTCCCTGAGGCTAGTTTTAATGGTCTGTCCTTATCCTTGATCTTTGCCATGCTAATTATTATTTGTCTTGGGGTTGTCTTCCTTGGGTCCCTTGTGTTGGGAGATCTGTGCATCTCCATGGCCTGAGTGACTGTCTCTTTCCCAAGACTGGGGAAGTTTTCAGCAATTACCTCCTCAAAGACACTTCCTGTCCCTTTTTCTCTCTTCTTCTTCTTCTTCTGGTACCCCTATAATGCAAATATTGTTCCGTTTGGATTGATCACACCATTCTCTCAATATTCTTTCATTCTTAGACACTCTTTTTTTTCTCTGTGCCTCAGCTTCTTTGTATTCCTCTTCTCTAATTTCTATTCTATTTGCCATCTCTTCTACTACATCTTATCTGCTTTTAAATCCCTCCATTTTATGTTTCATTTCAGATATAGAATTTCTTGATGATTGAATCTCCATCTTAAATTTATTCCTGAGTTCTTGAATATTTTTCTGTACCTTCATAAGTATGTTTATGATTTTTATTTTAAAGTCTCTTTCATGAAGATTGGTGAGTCCAGTTTTATTTGGACCTTTTTCTGGGGTTTGTGAGATTTTTGTCTGAACGAAGTTCTTTTGACATTTCGTATTTCTATGTGGTGCCCTCTAGTGCCCATAAGCTCCAGTCTCTGGAGCTGCTCAGCTCCTAGAGTGAGTTTGGGGTGGTTGGGGAACAGAGCTTGTGCCTGGGTGGAGGAAAGGGCTGTTTCCTGATTTCTGTCTGTGGTGCCTGTCTCCCATATCAGAGCCAGTGGGCTGAGCACACAGGTGGAAGCCTCTGTGCTTGTTGGCATCTCTAGCTGTTGTTAGTGGGGCCTCCCTCTGGCTTGGCGTGATGCCAGTGCAGTGACTGCTGGTTTGCAAGCTGGTGCTGTCAGTCCAGAAGGAAGGGTCGGCAGGCTGCATGTCACTCTCGGGGGACTCGGAGTTGTGCAGCCACCCAGAGGGAGGGTGTGCCTGAAGCTCCTCAAAGTTCCCAGCCAGCTGGGCAGAGCGACCTCAGACAATTGTCCAGCTCTCCCTTCTCTCATGGAGCAAGCTCCATGCAAACCCCGCTCCTTTGGCAGTTCTCTCACTGCTAGGAAGCCTCTCAGGCTGCCTGCCTTTCCTGTGTCACAGAGCAGCCGGGTGTGGAGCCCGTCTTCCACAAATGTCTGCAATCACAGTCTCTCAGGCACTCCACCTGTCCCGGCTCCCCAACCTCCAGAGCAGCACACAGTGTAGGTTTCTGCTCATTTAGCAGATCTCCAGGGCTAGGTAGGGAGGTGTTCAGCAGTCCCTGGCTTCCACCCTCTCCCCAGCTCTGTTTCTCTTCCTCCTGCCAGTGAGCTGGGATGGGGGGAGGGCCTCAGTCCCGCCGGATTAAGGCTTTGGTACGTTACCCTGTTTTGTGAGGTCTGTTTTGTTCATGAGGTTGTATGCAGTCTGGTTCAGCTTTCTTTCCTTTTGCTGTTTTAGGGTTAGTTGTATTAATTAACTATATTTTTGTACTATTTGTAGTTTTGGTAGGAGTTCTCTGTCTCACCACTCATGCCACCATCTTGAATCTCTGGGCTTTGGACTTTTTATTAATAATTCAATCTCCTTACATTTTGTTTTTCTTCATGAGTTAGTTTTGGTGGTTTTTGTCTTTATAGGCATTTTTTCATTTCACCTAAGTTTTTTAAGTTGTTAGGATACAGTTGTTCATATTGTTCTCTTATAATTATTTTTCTTTCTGTAAGAACAGTAGTATCTCCTCTTTGATTCCTGATTAATTTCCACATATTTTCAATTATATAAATGTCTTTCTCATTGATTTCTAAATTAATTCCACTGTTGTTACAAAATGAACTTTGTGAAATATTAATCATTTCAAATCTGTTGAGGCTCCTTTATGGACTAGGATATGTTCTATTCTGGTGAATGTTGCATGTATACTTAAGAAGAATATGTATTCTGCTGATGTAGGACAGTGTACTCTATAAATGTCTAAATATGTCTAATTACTTTCTAGCATCCTCATGTCCTCTATATCCTTGTTGATCTTCTACCTAATCCTAACCATTATTGAAAGTGGGTATTAAATTCCACTATAATTATTATTGAACTATGTTTTCCCTTTCAGTTCTGTAACTCTTTGCTTCATGTATTTGGGGGCTCTGTTGTTAGGTGTTAGATATTTATAATTGTTGAAAGATGGCGGCATGAGAGGAGAGACGGAGGCTTCCTTCTAAAACTGGATACAATCAGAAAATACAGTTGAAGCAACTAATCCTGAGAGAGCAACTGGAAAGAGGATGGAGCCAGACTGCATACACCTGGAGAAAAGAGCAGACCTCACTGAACGGAGTAACGTACCAAAGCCGTGCTCTGGCAGGATCTGAGCCCTTCCCCCACCCCAGCCCACCGGTGTGAGGAAGACAAACGGAGTGGAGCAGGGAGGGAGTGATAGGCCTGGGACTGCTGAATACCTAGCTCTGGAGATCTGTGCTGGGAGCACAAACCTACATTTCATGGTGCTTTCATCATATTCTTCTGATTATGGGGTTGGAAAGCTGGAACAGGTGGAGTTCTTGGGGAGACTGGGATTCCAGCTGCGTGAGGAAAGCAGGATCCATACCTGGCTGCTCTGGGACAAAAGCTTATACCTGTGCGCTCGCCCCAATGGTTAAGGCAGTGGAGACAAGCACAGCAGCCGGGAAGAGGGGAACAGCTCTTGCCTCCCCTCAGGCACCAATACTGCTCCCCTTCGATCCCCGACATTGTTCAGGGGCTGAGAAGCTCCAGAATAGAGCTTCTGGATACTAGAGGGCGCCATATACAAATATGAAACGCCAAAGAAACCTTGTCCAGAGTAAAATTGTTAATACAACTCGCAAGAAAGATTTAAATGATATGGACCTCGTGACTCTTCCTGAAAGGGAGTTAAAAATAAAAATCATCAACAGGTTAATGGAGGTACAGAAAGACATCCAAGAACTCAAGAATGAATTCAGGTCAGAGATCCCATCATGGAAGAGCACAATGGAGGGTATTAAAAGCAGGTTGGATACCAGTGGAGGAGATGGTAAATGAAATAGAAACTAGAGAAGAGTAATACAAATAAGCTGAGGCACAGAGAGAAAAAAGGATCTCTAACAATGAAAGAATATTGAGAGAACTGTGTGACCAATCCAAGCGGAACAATATTCGTATTATAGGGATACCAGAAGAAGAAGAGAGAGAGGGATAGAAAGTGTCTTCGAGGAGGTATTTACTGAAAACTTCCCCAATCTGGGGAAGGAGATAGTTGCTCAGGCCATGGAGATACACAGATCTCCCAACACAAGCAACCCAAGGTAGACAACACCAAGACATATAGTAATTAAAATGGGAAAGATCAAGGATAAGGACAGACTGTTAAAAGTAGCTAGAGCCAGAAATAAGATCATATACAAAGGAAAGCCTATCAGGCTAACATCAGACTTCTCAGCAGAAACCTTACAGGCCAGAAGGGAGTGGCATGATATATTAAATGCCATGAAGCAGAAGGGCCTGGAACCAAGATTACTTTATCCGGCAAGATCATCATTTAAATTTGAAGGAGGGATTAAGCAATTTCCAGATAAGCAAAAGGTGAGAGAGTTCACCTCCCACAAACCATCTCTGCAGTCTATTTTGGAGGGACTGCTATATATACATGGAAGTGTTCCTAAGGTTGAATAGCTGTCACTAGAGGTAATAAAACCACAGTAAAGAAAGCAGAACAGGTAATTTAGAAGCAAATGAAAAATTAAATTGACTATCCCCAAAGTCAATCAACGGATAGACAAAAAGTACAGAATATGATAGTAATATATAAAGAATGGAGGAGGAAGAAAAAGGAGGAGAAACAGAAAAGTACCTTTAGATTGTGTTTATAACAGCATACTAAGTGAGTCAAGTTAGACTCTTAGATAGTAAGGAAATTAACCATGAAACTTTGGTAACCACAAATCTAAAGCCTGAAATGGCAATAAGTACATACCTATCGATAATCACCCTAAATGTAAATGGACTGAATGCACCAATCAAAAGACATAGAGTCACTGAATGGATAACAAAACAAGACACATATATATGCTGCTTACAAGGGACTCACCTCAAGCCCAAAGACATGCACAGACTAAAAGTCAAACGATGGAAAAAAATATTTCATGCAAACAATAGGGAGAAAAAAGCAGGTGTTGCACTACTAGTATCAGAAATAATAAGACTTCAAAACAAAGAAAGTAACAAGAGATAAAGAAGGACATTACATAATGATAAAGGGCTCAGTCCAACAAGAGGATATACCCATTATAAATATGTATGCACCCAACACAGGAGCACCACCATATGTGAAACAAATACTAACAGAACTAAAGGAGGAAATAGAATGCAATGCATTCATTTTTGGAGACTTTAACACACCACTCACTGCAAAGGACAGATCCCCCAGAAAGAAAATAAGTAAGGACACAGAGGCACTGAACAACACACTAGAACAGATGGACCTAATAGACATGTACAGAACTCTACACCCAAAAGCAACTGGATACACATTCTTCTCAAGTGCACATGGAACATTCTCCAGAATAGACCACATACTAGGCCACAAAAAGAGCCTCAGTAAATTCAAAAAGATTGAAATTCTACCAACCAACTTTTCAAACCAAAAGGTATAAAACTAGAAATAAATTATACAAAGAAAGCAAAAAGCCCCACAAACACATGGAGGCCTAACAACATGCTCCTAAATAATCAATGGATCAATGACCAAATTAAAATGGAGATCCAGCAATATATGGAAACAAACGAGAACAACAACACAAAGTCCCAACTACTATGGGATACAGCAAAAGCAGTCTTAAGAGGAAAAGTATATAGCAATCCAGGCATATTTAAAGAAGGAAGAACAATCCCAAATGAATGGTCTAATGTCACAATTATCGAAACTGGAAAAAGAAGAACAAATGAGGCCTAAAGTCAGCAGAAGGAGGGTCATAGTAAAAATCAGAGAAGAAGTAAATAAAATTGAGAAGAATAAAACAATAGAAAAAATCAATGAAACCAAGAGCTGGTTCTTTGAGAAAATAAACAAAATAGATAAGCCTCTATCCAGTCTTATTAAGAGAAAAAGAGAATCAACACACATCAGAATCAGAAATGAGAAAGGAAACATCACAACGGACCCCACAGAAATACAAAGAATTATTAGAGACTACTATGAAAACCTATATGCTAAGAAGCTGGAAAACCTAGAAGAAATGAACAACTTCCTAGAAAAATACAATCTTCCAAGACTTACCAAGGAAGAAACACAAAATCTAAACAAACCAATTACCATGAAAGAAATTGAAGCGGTCATCAAAAAACTACCCAAGAACAAAACCTCTGGGCCAGATGGATTTACCTCAGAATTTTATCAGACATACAGAGAAGATATAATACCCGTACTCCTTAAAGTTTTCCAATAGTAGAAGATGAGGGAATACTCCCAAACTCATTTTATGAAGCCAACATCACCCTAATATTTATCATTGTTTTATCTTCCTATGAGATTGACCCTTTTAACATTATAAAAATTCCCCTCTTCATATCTGGCAACATTTTTTGTTTAAATGTATTTACTGTTAGCATAGGCACTCCAGCTTTTTACAGTTGCTTTTTATCATGTTCATCTTTTTCCATTCTTTTACTCTCAATCTATTTGTATTTCTTAATTTAAAGTGTGACTCCTATAGATAGGGTGTAGTTTTTATCCATTCCAACAATCTCTGCCTTTTGATTGGATTGTTTAACCCAATCATAATTCATATTGTCAATGGTAGTATTCAGTTATCGTCTGAAATTATTGGCTTTTTGTTTTCTATATACTTCATGGTTACTTTCTTCTTCTTTTCCTTCCTTACTCCCTTTGTCTTAAATTGATATTTTGCAGTGAAGCATTTTAATTTCTTTAGTGATTTTTTTCACTATATTTGTTGAACTCATTTCTTAATGAAGTCTATAGGGTTACAGAATATATCTTAATGTATCATATCAACTTCTAATTTATACTCCAGTAGCATATAGAAAGTTTACTCCTATGTAACTTCCTTCCTTCCTGCTTTTTTGTTACTATTACTGTATATATTAAGTGTATGTATTACCAATGTGAAAGCACATTGTTATGATTATCTTTATATAACCCTATCTTTTAAAGAATCCAGGTGAAGAAATAAGCAGAAATATATTTATAGTATTTCTTTTTTAAAAATATTAACCTTCTTATTTACCATTCCTGGTTCTCTTTTATTACTATGGATTTAGGTTACTTTTTGCAGTTACTTTCTTACTCTAATATAGCTTCATTCTTACCTCTCTCCTTTTTGTTATTGTAATTATGTTACATTTTTACATGCTGTAATTGGAACAATACAACTTAAAGATATCGTTTTCTGTGATTGCTTTTTAAATCAGTTAAGAGAAGAAAAACACCTATGTCATCATAGTATCTTTTATCATTACCTATGTAATCACCTTTACTGGAGCTTGTATATGTAAGTGAATTACTATCTGTTCTCACTTACCTTCAACTTAAAGAACTTCCTTTAGTGTTCTTATAGAGCAGGACTGCTTGCAACAAATTCTGTTTTTGCTTATTGGAGATTATCTTTATTGTGCCTTCATTTTTATAAAATAGCTTTGCTGACATTGGGTTCTTTGAGGGCAGTTTTTATCTTTTAGCACTTTGGTTATGTTGTCCCACTGCAGTAATAATCTCATTGAGATTTACTTGTTTGTGATAAGTCATTTTTCTCTTACTCCTTTAAGATTTTTCTCTTTACTTTTGGCTTTCAACATTTGACTATATGACATGTCTGAGTGTGGTTCTCTGAGTTTATCCTACTTGAAGTTAATTGTTATGTCGTGTTTTTCATCACATTTGGGAAGCCATTTAATAGCCATTAGTTATTCAGATATATTTTTCTGTGCCTGTGCATAACAGTATTAACATGGTAGGCCTAAGATTGCTGTCCTTAGAATCTTTCCAATCTTACTGGCAGTATCAGCCCTTGATTGGTAACTGAGAAATTGTCTCTCAAAGTATTCACAATTAATTGACTGCAGGCTAACTGTGCCTAGAATATTTGCACCAACAGTATGTTTTATGCTGAATACCTGCTTTCCTTCTGAAAGTATGGAGTTTTGGTATGTGCTGGCCAAAAGATCCTTACATGGCCAGCCCCCCAAGAAACTCTGGGGTGTTGAGTCTCTAATGGGCTTCCTGGGCAGAAACGTCACACATGGTGATGCATTTTTGTTGCTGGGGAGTAATGTGCTCTGTGTGATTCCTTATGAGAAGGAGAAACCTGAGGGAAGCCTGCGCATGGATTTCTCCAGTCTCCTCCTGTCTCTTTTTCCCTTGATGATTCTGTTGCATGTGTGCTGGCTGCTTTTGTGCTTGTGGCTGCTGTTGTCATGGAGCTACCAGCTTAAATGCTTGCTCACTAAAATCTCGAATTTTTTTGACAGTGCCTGCTGGCATGAACTCCTCCACACCGATCCAAATAGTTATTCCAAAGGCCTGCCCTTCCCCCAAGAACCTTGGCACCACTGCACCAGACCTGGGGGAGAGGACAGCAGCCTGCTTCTCCGTTCCTCAGAGCCCTCGGGGCAAGTGTGCGGAATCGGGTGGGAATGGCAGCTCCAGATCTTCTCAGCTCGCTCCTCCCAGTGCAGACTATGCCTTACCAACAAGCTGGAGTTTCCAGCCTACAGATAAGGACAGGTGGGAGAAGGAAGACCCATTCTTCATGGCTATTCTCACATACACACACAGAATAGAAGTTCTGCAACAGAGAACTAGGGAAGGATGAGAGGTGCCGGTGGCCTGCCCCTCCAGAGACTATGTTGGAACTGGGGGGTGGGGGTGGGAGGGGTGGAGAAGACACCCATGTCTTGGCTGCACTGACCTAGAGTACAGTTTCCAGCACACAAAGCTGGGAATAGTGAGGATGGGAGCAGGTCATGGCTCAAAGGCCACAGAGTCTTACTGACATTCAGTAAATTTTCTTGAATAAATGTTTCTCCACTTGCTGCATATAAATTGACCTACATTTGTATGTAGGTCAATTTCCAGAGCCTTTTTTTGTAACATTTTATTTAAAAATCCAGTCTTTTTTTTTTTAGCCTGCTAAATGTTTTGCTGGGGAGAGGGTCTGAGTCCCTCACATAGCCCTTCTAGAGGTCCCACCACTCCCTGTCTTTATTTTTTAGTGTCTCTGCATAAAATTCTAAGTTAATTCTTCAGTACTATTTTCTAAATTCCTTGAAATTTTCTACTTGGTTCTCTCTGCTATCTACCTGTTATTTCATTTTTATCTGATTGTGTTTCCTTTTCTTCTCTATTTTAAATGAAAATTCTTTATTCATTATTTCTTTGAGCATTTTAACATTTTTTTCATCTTCCATGAAGTTGAATTCATATTCCAATAGTCAATTTTAGTGACTGTCTTTCTTAGCCTATAGTGTGTGTGTGTGTGTGTGTGTGTGTGTGTGTGTGTGTGAATTTTGGTTTGAATGTTCACTTTGAAGGAAGTGTTCTTTTCATTTTGGTTATTTTTCTGTATTCCTTAGCTTTCAACTCCGTCAGGAAACCCTGAGATTTCCTCCCCCAGACACCTGAGCCATGGTACTGACAACCAGATGTTATGATGACAATTCAGAATTTCTGCCCCATATGATATTGAGATTATGGCAGATTTGATCTCAGAGCCTGCAGTTCTGGCTCATTGCCAACCATGAGGATGTCTGAATCACCCACCTGGTCCTATACATAAGCTCACAGCTTCCTTAAGCCTCAACCGAGGTCAGCCATCACTGTTGTTCCCTTTATGGTTTCTTTCATACAGAAGCTTTTAACACAGTGAACACATCTCCAGTCCCTGTTTTACCTGCAGCAACCTTAGTCCCCTAAACCTGACAGACAGACCAGTGTTGCCTGTGTCTGATTATTGAACCCAGAGCCAAGCAGGCCCACTGTTTCCACCCCAGCCATTCATCCACATTTCCATTTTCTTTCTGGTTTTCAGATATTTTTATCTAATTTTTTGGCTCACTTGTGTCTTTTTAGGTTTTCCTTACCTGTCATTGCTTTTGTTTGGAACAGAGGGAAGGATCAAAGTGGGAACTCATTGCTCCAGTTTAAGTAGAGTCCCCAGACTTCTAAAATTTGAGCACTTGACTCTTTGTCTTTAATTTCTCTAACATTCACATTAGCCTTCTGGATATCTCTCTCTAGAGAGCAATGGGTGGATTGCAGCAACAAGACAGTGGAGCTAGGAGTAAGAAAATACAAACTAGAGTTTGGATAGTGTAATGGTGAAGCCCAGGGCATGGTTCACATAGGGACAAGAAAATGAATCACAAGCTAGATTTTATGTAGGATAATAAAATAAGAAAGTTAAAACTAAGTAAGATATTCAAAGTCACTGTCTAAAGCAGGTAACAGAGATTGTACTGAGGAGTACTTAGAGTACCACTTGGCTCTGACAGACCTTGTTATCCAACATGTTGACTTTAAACATAAAATTGTTGCTTTACCAGCAAAAGTGGGTTTAATAGTGAATAGCAGAAAATTGCAATTAGGGACAAGCAAGCTACAGGTAAAAATCATAGCTTAGTCCAACAGGCAAGGGAGAGTTATGCTATTTTATGGAGAGGCAGGGAGGTGGGAGGGCTTGTTTTGAGCACAAGTCCTCTGGAGAAAAGCGAACATTCAGGGGGTGATGGTTCCTCACTGGCTCAGCTGCCGGGGTGGTTGAAGAAATCCCTTCGGGATTTAGGCATGTGCAGGCCAAAAGAGGCACATCTTTCCCTGATGGCAGTTCCCTGTAATTGATGATTCTTTGCTGCTGAGGATTCTGTAATGGACGTGGAGTGTTATGGTGTGAGAGCATGCTCTCCTGGCCACCCAACTCCATTTTAGTGAGGTTTCCAATTAATTTTCACACACTTATGATCTATCTATCAGTATAGAAAAATAGGCATTTTTCCTTAAAGGGAAAATACTTCAAGAGCCAGGGTTGTTGAAGAAAAAGTAACTCAGAGACTGTATAACTTGATCTGGGATTTGGGTCGCTGTGGGTAAAATTGTAATATTTCCAGACTTATCTCACCTGGCTTTAGTATATCTGCATATCAATAGGCGTTCAAAGGTGGAAAGAAGTATGGCTTTAGTGCATTTGCATATCCTCTGGGGTGGAGAGAAATTCATCTCCATATCAATGGGTAATTACCTGGGCAATGGAGGGTTTATCTGTACCTGGAAGGTGAGAGGGAAGGCCGGTTTTGCTTCTTCCGGAGCAGAGGAGAAAGACGGCCCTGGACTGCAGTTTGTAAGCAATAAACGGGTTTTAAACTTTATTTCTCCCTTTGACTGATTTCAGTTTTTAGAGGTATTTTGCCCCGGGACTTCCTCTCCCCGGACTTACAGTTGCCTCCAAGGGAATTTGTCCTCTCAATTTCCTTGTATTCTGATTTATCTATTGAAGGGCCCTAAATGATCTGCTGATGGTGGGATATGTTTCTAAGGGTTGCCAAGGATAAATTGAATTTCGTCCTTTAACGTTCTTGGTTCTTCTTTTGTTACGGAAAATACTGGAAACCTTGGACTGGATCGCTGATGGAAGAACTAAGTGGCACTCAGAGGTCTTGGAGTGTTGAGGTTTATTTCACACCGGCGGGCTCAGAGGGGAGTAATCTCCCTATGTCTGAGCCCTGAGCACAAGCAAGGGGAGCAATTTATATTATTTTGATATGTGGCATTTCTCGGCATGCGCAGGGCAAAAGGGGAGCCTGGAGGAGGGGAGGGGGAGCTGGGAGTGCTTTGCCAACTGGAGGAAAAAAGTGGTTTGCTGACCTTGATGGCTGTGTTGAGTATTTTCCTTATCACTTTGTCGGATTTTTCTATGATTTCTGCAGCCTTTTGGAACAGGAACTCAGGTTTTAGAATTAAATGATAAGATTTTTTTTTACACAGTATTTGATGTTTCATTATGTTCCCACTGTATAATTCAACAATGGCTATTTCAGAATTTGGAAACTAATGAAAATAAACAACTATTAATGGAATCCAACTACCAAGTTTAAGTTGCACGAAAGATAAGATATAACTTTTCTGATACTTAGGTTAAAATTTTTTCAAATTAGTTACTGCTTTCAACTCCAAGTTAAAAGACTGTGATTAAGATTTAGAGTTTGTCTCAGTTTTTACTTGAATTTGAAAGAATTCTCTTAAATGTCAGGTTCCTAGGAATTTGGAAAAGCCATGTTTGAGTAGGATTATCTCTTGGTTGAGATCTGAATATTTAATAAACTGCCAGCCTGTATTATTTCCATTTCCTCAGGCTGCTTTTAAAATGCCATAAATTATAGAATAAAGTATCTAAGGTTGCTGGCATTGGTTTACATTCATCTAACTTCTGAGCCTTGGAGTTCTCAAGCAAAGGCAGCCAGTTACTGGGGCATGTGACATGCCCAAGTCATCCCAACAGACTCTGAAATGATGCCCAGCAGTCTATGCCAGACACACACCAGAAGAAGAGTAGAATAGCAATGTAAAAGAAGCACTGATTCCATGCTATTTAGAAAGAACAAGGGAAAATGAAATATGTACAGAATTCTCCCACAGATACAATGAAGGCAAAAGAAAAGGAAAAGCTAATTTGGCTAATCAGATCACATGCCGATGTCTGAAAGGACTAGCTGAATTAACATACATGCCAATGGCATATTTTAAAAATCTTGTAAATAGGTAGCATTTATTCAATATGTTGTTAGGGTTTTGTATTAATTAGCTATTACATGAAAAAAGTAATTCTTCACAAGCATTTAGTGACACTAAATATGCAACTCTCCCATTAGCAGCTACATATTTGTCTTTCGAACAAGCATGAAGTAAATATAAGCATCTGGTTGTGACAATTACAAAATGACTAATAATAAATAAAGTTCAAGTAAATTTGAAAACTAGATAAAATGAATTTTTTTTTTCATGAAATGAAAAATGCCATACTGACTCTTAGAAAGGAAGAAAATGAAAAGAACAGATATCAAAGAAGAAATTAAAAACAGTTCACAAGCCACTCCTAAATGGTTCCAGTAATTTTATGGGCAAATTCTACAAATCTTCAGGGAAAAAAATTAGTCCCTTTTAAAGATAGATTAGATTTTAAAAACTTCTTATAAAATATTACTAAATCCATTTCAGCAGTAAAGTAAAATAATAATCATCTTTTAGAGATAACAAGAGTTTACTTACTAAGGTGAGATGGATTCAACATTTAGAAATTCAATAATTAATTCCTTTCATTAACTGTTTAAAGGAGGAAATTTATATGGTTATCTCAGTAGGTATTTTTAAATATAGAATTCAACATTTAAAAAACTTCATGAAAGAAAATTTTCAAACAAAACACACATAAGTATAGAGAGGGTAGTAAAACAAACCCTACAGGTTAACGGCACAATTTCAACAATTATTAATATTTTGCTTATCTTTAATATTCATGTTTAGTAACACTTTTAGCTTCCTCTCAGACTCTCCTGTTTCACCACCACTTAGCAGAGCATGAATATTCATGACCATTCCCACCACTAAACAGTCCAGTATCTAGTAATTGAGTGAAAACCATACCTATTAATTTAGGGTTTGGGGAAACTGAGAGATGATAAATTTTGTAGAGATAGTATATATATTTAATACACTTGTTTATTCAGAGCTTGAAATAAGATGTCAAAATTACTAATCCACGTGTAAGATTTCCAAGAAGCCACAAAAAAATCCTAATGATATGCAGAGGAAAAGTTTAAATAGAACATTGAAAAAAGAAATGAATTTTAAGTTAGGAAAATAGTTAACAAATTTCAGTAGTCATACCAAAGGAACATGATCATCAAGCAATTTTCAATGTGGAAGAACAAACTGTAGAAACATGTTACACTTGTATGCAGTGCAGTACATTTTAATACAGTTTCAGCAACGTACACCTCTCATTTGTCTGATAAGAGACTTTAATGTTCAATAGAAGACAGTGTCATATATGTATAGTCTTCAGCAGCCATCAAAAAGGTATGTCTATAATGGGAGCATGGATAACAAACTGTGGTACATCTTTACAACAGAATGCTGCTCAGAAAAAAAAGGAATGAACAATTCACACATGCAAAAAACACAAAATAACTCTACTGAGTGAAGAAAGCCAGATAAAAACAGTATATGTTGTATGACTGCATTTATATAAAATTCTAAAAATGCAAACTAATATATAGTGGGAAAAAACAGATCATTCATTGTTTTGGGAAGGCAGGAGCAGGAGGGAAGGGCTGGGAGAGGAATTCCCAGGGGTGTGAAGAAACTGTTAAGGTTGATGATGTGGTCTTGATTGTGGTGGTGGTTTCAGAGGTGTACACATGCCCAAATGTATCAAATTATTCCCTTTAAACGTGCATCTTACTGAATGTCTGTTAGACCTCAATAAAGCTAGTTTTCAAAAATGTGTAAGAACAGACTTTGATGGAGTTTGCCTTTGATTTCTGAAGGCTGTGTTTAGTCATGAGCAACCTTGTGATGTTCTCTCAGAGCCTGCTTATTAAATCACTTAGATTCTTCCTCGTATTTACAAAGAAATAGGTGTGAACAAGCAAAATGTGTTAGTTAATAAGATAGGCTGGCACAACTTAGGTGCCTAATATTATTGCTACTTCTTAATATTTACTGAACTTCCTGGTCATAAGAGCAAGCAGAGGAATGATGTTTATACCTGGAAAGGTAGAGAAAGTAAACAGACAAATGTGACTGTTTATCGACAGTATGATCGTCTAACCAGAAAACCTAAGAGAATCAACAGAAAGACTATTAGAACGAATAAGAGAGTTCAACAGAGAGGCCAGATATACTCTGAAATAACCATTTAGAAACATGGATGGGTGGGGATTGGAGGGGGGATATTTATAACAGCAGCAAATACTGATCTATAAAATATTCAAGAATAAATCAAAATATGTAAGACCTGTTTAAGGAAAACTAACTATACATGAGAGAAGGTTTGAATGAATAAATATTTCATGCACAGATTGGGAGACCCAGTGTCACAAAGATGTTGAAATAGTAGTCTCCTGAAACCCGTTGATGCTACCATGTCACAATCCTTCCTTCTTTTGAGAAACCATTGGGGTTTTTTTTTTTAATGAGGCAAAGTGCATAATACCTGTTAAACAATAACAATTGCCTTGAGCAGCTTTCCTCAAAGTGGCTTTGTATGTTGACTATGCCAGCTCTTCCTTGCTCCTCGTGTCCTGACAGAAGTGAAACCAATATTCGCCTATGTCTCCACTGAAATGCCACAGATGTACCAAGAACATGATGCCCGGAGGAGGCTGAAGGCTCGTCCCCAGGAGCATTAAAGGAGTCTGTCTCCCAGAGGTGCCCGTAGAATGTGCTGTAAGTTAGGCAGATGTCTCTGCCTCCATCCTTTGACCAAGTGAAGCTGTACTGCTCAGGGGCGGCCGAGACAGTGGACAGCTGCTGTGAGTGTCATTTCTGCTGCGGATGAAGGGACAGTAAGACACTTCCACACGTCTCTCTCTCTCTGTCCTGGAACTTACATCCTGGTGTAATTGAAAAAAAGGGGTAATCCAGAGGGGTCGTCCCTGATTTGTCAGGTACAAAAATAGATCTCATTTCTCATAAACATACCAATAAATTCACCCTGGTCCTAATAAAAAACCCAACATGGTATTTTTGGACCTTGACAAGCTGAGTCCAAAATTCAGGTGGAAGAAAAAACAGACAAGAATCACCAAACGCTTTTTTTTTTTAATTCATGAAGAGAACTTTATTTACCCAATATAAAAACATATAATACAACTTTCATAATTAAAACAAAGTCCAATAGCATATTAGAATAGGTAATAATGGGAAGAGATAGATCTAGTGTTATAGAATAACAAATCCAGACTCTAATTCTAAAGCCCTATTTAAGGTTCTTTAGTGTGGCTTTGATATTTTTTTGCTTGTACTCCACTAATTCAATGACAGTATCCAAAGTAAAAATGGACTTGGCAATTTCTGGTTCCTTCTGCTGGTTTCATGCTTCTCTCCTTATAACATTCTTGTCAGAAAAATGAGGGTTGAAGGGCATGGACCTTTCTGCAGCGGCTCGATCTCCACTGAGGTAGCCAGGGTGTTCTCCCGACAGAAGTCAGGACAGGTCTGGGCAGGCCACCCATAGCCCTGTCTCCTTCCTGGGATAACTCTGTGGCAGGTGGGGTTCTAAGAGCTTTGCACGTTACCCGAGTTGGGTAACTTCTTCAAGGTTTCCCAGCTAGTACAGATCTGAATCTGTCAGCTGGGCCTCCGAACCGAGCAACTTCCAGGCCTTCTGTCCGTCTTTCTGATGTTTCCTCATACTGCTGTTTGCTGCCTGACTGTTCTGGTGTGGCTTCCTCCTGCATCTGTGCTCTGGCCCTGGGGCGGTCGAGTTCACCGGTCACCTTCAGCAGCCCCCGTTGGCTCAGCCCGTAGGGAACTCCAGTCTAGGAAATGCTCCCACTGCAAGCCTGCAGCCAAGCCTGAAACATATATAGCATCCGTGTGTGTGTCTCTCTCTGTGGGACAGGGATCCTCCATTTGTCCTTTTATTCCTGAAATTTTCACCATGCTCAGCAGATGCTAGACATTAAATGTTTTATAAGTTAGGATTGTAAGCACCAAATGTTATGAGAATTATCGGAGCTGACCTGGATGTAGTCACACTGCCTCTTCCCGGCCTCCATGGTGGTAACTCTGTGCTCCTCCTTGCAGCCTATGGGACCGAAGCGCTCGGAGATGCGGAGGCAGCCGATGTCTGCAGCCCTGGACGCCCCGGACTCAGCGGGCACACGTGGGGCGCACAATGCCTGCTGCTTTTGCTGGTGTTGCTGCTGCAGCTGCTCCTGGTGAGGCGCGGGTCGGGCTCCCATGGAGGGTCCCGGTGAGGAGCAGGGTCGGGCTCCCAGTGAGGGTCCTGGTCAGGGTCCCTGTGAGGGTCCCAGTAAGGGGCCCGGCTGCCAGTAAGTGGTTCCCCTAAGCAGGGCCAGCCGCAGTTAAACCAAAAATGTTCCTAACTACTACGTGCCAAAGACGATTTGGGTTCTGTGATGAATGATGACGACGATGAACCAAGACAAGGCGGTATAGCTTCGGGAATTCCATTCGGATCTCTGGAATCAGGCCCATGTACATAAAGCAAGTAAAGAACAACCTAAGATGGACGATTATCGAATAGTAAGTAACATTTGGGCAGAATCACTGCCTGACTGGTTGTAAGGAGTGACCTCAAAGCACCCTCGCTGGTAAAGTCTGCGTGGAGGAGTTAGAATTAAGATGGATCTTAAGGTTAGGGTTTTGAAACAGAGAAAGCCTGGATTTTATCTTCTGCTGCTTGTTTTTTAGTTTTGTTTTTTAATAAAGAAAAATGACAAAATACATGCTTAACAGAGAAAAGTCTAAAGCTACAGGGTCACTTACTGCTAGAGAAAGATACACAGTCATTGCTTTAAAAACAAGGTATATACAACTTGAGCATAAAACATCCTGACCATTTGAGTCACTATGAAAGGCCTGGAGAAATGTATGATTTGCATCTAGAAATCCGAGGAACATTAAGATACATTTCTGAAATCTTGAATATGGAAAGTGTTTCATGTCAAATGGATACATACTTTTAAGCAATTAAATGATTGACTACAAGTTGGACCAAGACTTCACTATTCAGTGGAGAAGAAGAAAAACTGATAGAGGAACTGATCAAGAACAGTGACCCAGAGCCGTTAGAATTAGAATGAAAAGTGTGTGGGGAGTGGGATGGTTAGAGGTTGGAAGTGAAATGTCCTGGTAAGTTCTCTCTGCTCCTGCTTGATGTGAGCTAGTGTTAACTTCCAAGAAGTTCCAGTCTGGTGGATGGGACCCAGCAATATGACACACCAGGGACTCATGGAATTGTGATGCTAGGCAGTCTGTCCATTTAGGACAGAGCCCCAGACAGCAAGTGGGAATATGGGGGAAATGGGGGTGACGAGAGCTAAGAAGTCTGGCCTTCAAGGCAAGATGTCATCCCTATGCAAGAATATAGAGGACATGGCGGAAAACTGGAGGAGAGGCACATGTTGGCACATCCTACACACATGGGTGCCCAGGGCCCACCCTGGATAGGGGGGGCATCCACCAATAGTGAAGAGACTACATTTAGACCTTTCACTCTGATGATCTTTCACTCTGCTTTTCAGTCTTGGTGAAATAATTAGATATGATTGCCAGAGACATATGCAAAGGCACCCCAGGGCACATGAGACTTCCAGCTGGCATTGAGCCGGTCTCCCCAACCCCCTGCTGCCTTGGGGAAGGAACAGGAGGCTGAGATTTTGGCCAGAATGCCACATGGGCCTGGTGGTGGATGGGTCACTGGCTCCTCCTACTAGCACCAACCATGGTGAGTAAAATATAAATCTATACTGAGATACCATCTTCATGGCCAGAACTTACATAGCACGAATTGTGCAGGTATATAAAAGACAATAGAACAATGTTTTCAAACTACTAGAGAAAAATCACTGAAAACTTAGTCGAGCTATAACAAAAGAGTGTGGGTAAATAAGATATTATCAGACATACAAAGGCAAGAAAGGTAACACCTTCAGACCCTCCCTAAAACAACTAAGAGGGAATGTACTTTGGAAAAAAGTGGACCCAGAGGGTAGTCGTCGGAAACAAGTGACAAGGACAGACACAAGTGTTGCATAGCTGTCAAGCATGGTATTTAATTTTGTGTTAAAGTGTGTAAATCCAAAACTGTAAACAGCTAATCTCATGTTAAAATGGCAGAATCAAATAACTTCGACTTTCTTAGAAAAATGTATAAGAACACTTTTTTTCAAAATTAATGGTATTTATGATTAGTCAGAAATACAACAAAGGGTTTTCACACCAATGGAGGACAACAAAAGAAATATAAAAAGCTTTATCAGCATATGACAAAAGTAGCAAAAGGGAGAATGAGCTATTCTATAAATACCAAGATACTTGTCAACCATTGTGGAAAGCAATATGGAGATTCCTCAAAAAACTAAAAATAGAAATACCATTTGACCCTGGAATCCCACTCCTTGGAATTTACCCAAAGAATACAACTTCTCAGATTCAAAAAGACATATGCACCCCTATGTTTATTGCAACACTTTTTACAATAGCCAAGATATGGAAGCAACCTAAGTGTCCATCAATAGATGAATGGTTAAAGAAGATGTGGTACATATGCACAATGGAATACTATTCAGCCATAAGAAAGAAACAAATCCTACAGTTTGCAACAACATGGATGGAGCTGGAGGACATTAATCTCAGTGAAATAAGCCAAGCAGAGAAAGATAAGTGCCAAATGATTTCCCTCATTTGTGGAGTATAACAACAAAGCAGAACTGAAGAAACAAAATAGCAGCAGACTCAGAGACTCCAAGAAGGAACTAGTGGTTACCAAAGGGGAGGGGTATGGGAGGGCAGGTGGGGAGGGAGAGAGAAGGGGATTGAGGAGTATTATGTTTAGTACACATGGTGCGGGGGATCAGGGATCACGGGAAAAAACAGTGTAGCACAGAGAAGGCAAATAGTGAATCTGTGGCATCTTACTACACTGATGGACAGTGACTGCATTGGGGTATGAGTGGGGACTTGATAATATGGGTAAATGTAGTAACCACATTGTTTTTTCATGTGAAACCTTCACATGTATATAATACCTTAATAAAAATTAAGAATAAAACAGAAGGAACGAAATAGCATTAGACTCACAGACACTGAGAAGTGACTAGTGGTTACCAAGGGGGAGGGTAGTGGGAGGGAGGAGGAGAAGGGGGATTGTTGAACCACTGTGATGTACATTTTATAAAATAAAACTTAAAAGAAAAAAAAAGATACTTGGTATTAGGGTCCAGCTCCTCCCAGTTGCCTGAAATTGTCTTGGTTTCAGCATTAAAAAGCCCTGTATCCCAGAAAATCCAAGAGTCCCAGGCAAACCAGGAAGGTTGGTCCCCTACCTGGTAACCAAATCCATAAAAATAGACTTATATTCTATACTGTATTATATACAAAACTCAATTTCCACCACCCAAAATAAACCCAAGATTAATTCTAGTGGCTTAAAGGCCTACTAAATATGACTAGCAAAGAAGAAAATTCAGGATAATATATTTCTGATCTTGGTATTGGGAAGAACCACTTTTAAAAAGAAAAAGCAAAATCTCTAAAAGGGAAAGATTCACAAAATTGGCTATTTTAAATATAAAAATGTGTTTAATAAGAGAACTAAAAACATTCCACACAGAGATTTGTACATGAATATTCATTACAGCATGATTCATACGAACCAGAAAGTGGAGCCCAAATGGCCATGAACTAATGAATGGATAAACAAAAGTGGTATATCCATACAGTGGAACATTGGTCAGCCATAAAAGGAATTCAGTACTGAAACCACTAAAACATGGATGAACCTTGAAAACATTGTGCTAAGTGTAAGAAGCCAGACACAAAAGACCACATATTTTATGATTCCATTTATATGAAAAGTCCGGAATAGGTAAATTTATAGACAGAAAGTAGATTCCTTTTTGCCTAAGGCTGAGGAAATAGGGTGAATGCTAGTGTATGCCAAGTTGTTTTTTGGAGAAATAAAGTGTTCTCAAATCATGGTAATGGCTGTGCCAACTGTATAAATATACTAAGAAACCATTGATTTGTACCATTTAAATTGTGAGTTGTATGGTATGTGAATTATCATACCATAAAACTGCTTTTAAAATGTTTAGCCAAAGATAGCAGAAATAAAATGAACAGATAAAACAAGCCAGGAGAAGGTAATTACAATGCATTTAGCAAATAATTCAAGTCTAGAACATATAAAGAACTTCAGGAGGCCGATGAGAAAATAATGACCAAGAGAAAAACAAGCAAAAGTTAATCAACTTGTGCTCCCACTAACAAGGATCAGTTATGGAAGTTAAATATATGCTCTTCTAAGTATAACCCCATGCCCTGGAGAAACGTCCTGCACACAGGCAAAAGGAGATGTGCATGAGAGGATTCATGGCAGCCTTAATGTGACTAAGAAAAACTGAAAATGCCTTAAAGTTCACAAACAACAACATGGATGATTCATCGTGCTAAGGTTACAAGGCATTGCCATACGACATTTAAATTCATGTGCTAGGCAAAAGAAAACCAAAGTGTAAAACAACCCATATTGTAAAAGAATGTTTTTGCCAACTTAAAAAATATGTGTATTTATGTTTGTATATTTATCCATAGAGAAAGAGAATAGCAGAACTCTGGTAATCATAAACAACAAATTAAGGATGTTGGTTATCTCTGGGGCAGATAGAGGGGGAAATGGGATGGAACAAAGTACACAGCAAACTTCAAGGGTTTCAGTATTTAATTTTGATTTTTTTTCTTTTTGAGGTTTGTCCATGTTGATAATACATAGTACAGTCGATTTTTAAGAATGGTAAATGGCAATGTGTTTTCTAAGCCCTTGTATTATCCATCTCAAAATTCTGCTTCATGGCCTTCTGGCATTTTGTTTTCAGAGTCATTCAGATTCTTGACCTGTTGAAAGTGAACTCTTTTTTTTTTTCCTTTCTAGAAGGTTGAAGAAATTTTTCTTCTTTATAACTCAAAACTTTACCAAACTATATCTAACCATAGATCTTCTTTCACTGAATAGTTCTTAAACATGGTGAGCAACTATTCTGGCTTCTAGCAACATTTTCTCATTCTACTGTAACAATAACAGTAAGCTCAGGTTTAAGAAAATTGACAGAAAATATATACTTTTTGAAGAACACATTATCCCCCCTAAGAAATATTCCTACTTTTAAAAAATGAGACATGGAAAATGTCAAATCTTAAATAAATATTGCTCTATTTAGTTGACAAAATAACTTCCAGCTCTTTTAGGATCCTTTGTCAAAGTCAATCCTTTGTTTCTTTTGCTTTTTCGTACCCACTGTGTAGTAATGTTTTCTGCTTACAAAAGAAGCCTAGGAAACCAGGCAGTACTGATGCTCTTGCAGAGAGAACACCACCCAGGTGCCTCTCAATTTTTTTTGTTGTTTGTTTCAAGAAACCATTATTTACTGAAAGTTTTTAAAGCCGATATCATGAAAGCAGTAAGTCAGCAGAGTTCCTGCATTTCTAGTAACTTTGCATTCAAAGAAAAATAGAGCTACACACACATACACATAACTACTGAAAATTCATAAAGCAGAGGTGCTGAAAATAGGCTGAAAGACTTATAAAATGGTGTAAGAGTGTTAAGGAAAGATACAGTAAAACAGAAAAGAGTACAGTAGCTATAGTAAGATAAAGCAAACTCAGTCAATGATAATCCATTTTGATATTAATGGGAAACCAAAGGCATTTCTGCTAAAATAAAGAACAAGACAAGGATGTCCACCAACTTCTCTACTGTTTAACATGGCATTTAGGTATCAGTCAATGCAATTAAACAAGAGAAAACAACTTGGGACAAGTGGTAGAACTCCCCGTTTGCAGAAGATACAAGAGTATATCTGGAAATGGAATTGTTGCTAAACTGATGCAAACACAAAATAACTCAGTAAAAAGAAAGACATAAAATTAACATAAGAATAGCCTTCAGAATGGGAAGAACTCTTACGATTCAAAAATAACAGATAAACCAATTTAAAATGGGCAAAGGATCTGAGCAGACATGTCTCCAAAGAAGATGTACAAATAGCTAGTAAATACATGAAAAAATGCTCAGTGTCATTAGCAATTAGCAAAATGCAAATCAAAACCACAGTGAGATGCTACTGCATACCCACACAAATGGCTAGAATGAAAAAGATCAACAGTAATAAGTGTTGACAAGGATGTGAAGAAATTGGGTCCTTCAAACATTGCTGATGGAAATAGTGTGGCCACCTCAGAAAACAGTTTGAAACTTTCTCAAAATGTTAAAAATGGACCTACCATATCACAGCATTTCTACTCCTATGTGTCTATCCAAGAGAAATAGACATCCACACAAAAACATGTACATCTTCACCGTCAAATTATTTGTAATAGACAAAAAGTGCAAATAAACTGAATGTCCATCAACTGAAAAATGAATAACAAATGGTGGTATAACTATTCAGTGGAGTATTATTAAGCTATAAAAAGACCAAGGTATTGACACATGCTATAAAAATGGTGAACCTTAAAAATGTTATGCCAAGTGAAAGAAGCCAGTCACAAAAGATCACATATTGTATAAGTCAAAGTAAGGCTTATCTATAGAGAAGTGGATTATGTCTGGGGCAGAAAGAGGTGGGATACAGGGGAACAAGAAATGATTCCTAAACAGGTATGGGGCTTCTTTTTGGGGTGATGAAAACGTTCTGAAATTAGGTAGTCACAATGGTCGCACAACCTTGTGATTATGCTAAAAACCACTGAATTGTACCATTTGCACAGGTGACTTTATGATACATAAATGATGGTTCAACAAAGCTATTCAGAAAGTAATAGCCTTCAAACATACAAGTATAACCAGTTAGAAGATGAAAATTCCATTTATAGTAACAACAAAAATACTTGTAATAAGTTTACAAAGAAGATACAAAATATATACGAGAAAACAAACTCTCTTGAATGATACACTAGACATGAATTGTACACTTCCCTGGTTTTCTCTTAATACTTTTACATGTGTGCCTATGAATAGATAAAACCTCCATTTTGATTTGAAACACAGTCTGGAGAATGTATACTACTTTCAAAGTGCATGAAAGAAAAGGAAAACCCCCAACATTCCTGGGAACCCAAATTTACTACTTTCTAATGGACGTTTTGATGAAAAGAATTATTTTTCTAAACGTAAACTCTACCTCAATTAGTGTAGACCACAGTATTATAAATATAATTTGTTTTGCTAATACTGTGGTGTCATACTCTTGGTTTTCTTCAGGAAACCAATCAGCGTGCATTTTTTCAAGACAAGAAACACATTCTACTAGGCAAATCTGTAATTCTTGTTAAAATATTTGTAAAAATCCTTTCCTTGATACAGAATGATCTCAACTGACGTGTCTTGTTTCGTACAGTCTCACGGTTAGAAGCCAAGAGGAACAGAGACACAGGATGGTGTCCCATGAGCTCAGAAGAGATAACCTTCCAACCTGTGAAGAAAGGTGAACTCTCCTGTTGTGTAGCCCACTAAATTGACAGAAATGCCAACCTTGTTATTTATTTTTCTGCATTGTACATTTCAATAGAACACAATTTCTCATGATGTGGCATCTCGTTTTCACTATGCAGAATTCCTTTTCACTCACTGTGTGACAGGGAGAAAATTCATTTCCATTATTATTCTAAGCCCTGCTGATCACATATATAAATTGATGCTACTTGACAAAACATACTACTAATTGTATTTTTATAGGATATACTTTTTAAAATAAAAGGCTGTAACCAAACAACACGGGGTTTTCAGAAACATTTTAAAAGTCCATTTCTTTTTAACTATACATTTATACTTTAGCTAACGTATTTTTTTTAAGTATTTTGAAAAAAAGCTGGGAAAGAACCACATTAATTATTTTCCATATTGTCAAATTTTAAAATTGTCTTTTCCTTCCTGTATTATTTGATTTACTTTCACTTACATATTCTAATGCCTTTTCTTGATATTATGTCTACAGAATTGCAGACAATAGATATCCTAAAAGCATTGTTCAAATAGGTTTTGTATTAAATTGCTTATTTTGGAAGGGAAGAAAACAAGTACTTAAATACTTTTTTTCATCTTTTATCTTATTCATCTTACCCAGTTTTTCCAAAGTCTGGGTAGCATATTAAAATCTTCAACAGTTCATGAGTTTGTTAAAAACAGATTTTATCTTATATTCCAGTATATTGTATCTGAAGCTTCCGGCTATTATATTTTGGAACCAGAATGGCCACATCTAGCCCTGGCTGCACCCATCCTGTCAGTGACCATGAGCACTTTTCCTAGTAGCCACATTCTGCCTCAGTTTCCTTATGTGCAAAATTGAGGGTAAAATAGTCTGTTGTAACTGTAAAGCCAAAGAAGGATTTCTGTGAGTATTGAATTGGACCAGAACACTGAGAATCGAGCCAGGCAAGAGACGCACAGTCAAATGTATGTTGGCTACTATTTGTTCTCAATCATATCCAATAATATAAAATAACTCTTTATCCAGTTTAATGCCTTTTGCTTCCATTTCTAGTTAGATATTAACATTATTCTTATTTGCCTTTTCCTTATAGATCTTTGCTTATGTGTTTTTTAATTTTTGCATTTTTTTTTTATGTTTCCTGGAAATAGCATAGTGTTAGAATTTGGCCTATTTGAGTCTGTGTCTCTAAACGGGTAGTGAGAATCCAATTATATCGGGACTGTTATTTTGATGATTACCTACATTTAATATTCTAGCATATTCCTTGATTGCTTATACAACCTCCTAATTATTTCCTTAATTTTTGAGTATTTATTTTTCATTATTTTTGCTGTAGGAACTGTGCTCTAAAACTTTCTTTTGGGTTCTTCGGTACTATGAAAGTATATGCTCTATCTTTTTAAATGTACTACTGATTACATTTTTCAAAATCATTCGTTAACATATATTTCTTAAATTGACAGGAGTAAAAAGATATCTTTTAAATTCTCATATTTAGGGAACATAATTTATTGTACTTTACTAAGCCATGCGTTTAATTAATCTCCTAAAAAAAATCCAGAATTTTTTTAAAAATTTCTTTTTATTGATGTTTACTAGGCTCTCCACTACCCCAAGACCCCCCCAACAAACATCATTATAGTCACTGTCCATCAGCATAGTAAGATGTTGTAGAATCACTACTTGTCTTCTCTGTGTTGCAAAGCCCTCCCCTTTCCCCCACCCCCCACATTATACATGCTAATCATAATACCCCCTTTCATCCCCACCCATATCCCTCCCTACCCTCCCATTCTCCCCAGTCTCTTTCCCTTTGGTAACTGTTAGTCCATTCTTGGGTTCTGTGATTCTGCTGCTGTTTTGTTCCTTCAGTTTTTCTTTTGTTCTTATACTCCACAGATGAGTGAAATCATTTGGTATTTGTTTTTCTCTGCTTGGCTTATTTCACTGAGCATAATACCCTCTAGCTCCATCCATGTTGTTGCAAATGGTAGGATCTGTTTTCTTCTTGTGGCTGAATAATATTCCATTGTGTATATGTACCACTTCGTCTTTATCCATTCATCTACTGATGGAAACTTAGGTTGCTTCTATTTCTTGGCTATTGTAAATAGTGCTGTGATAAACATAGGGGTGCATGTGTCTTTTTCAAACTGGAGTGCTGCATCCTTAGGGTAAATTCCTAGAAGTGGAATTCCTGTGTCAAATGGTAAGTCTATTTTGAGCATTTTGAGGAACCTCCATATTGCTTTCCACAATGTTTGAACTAATTTACATTCCCACCAGCAGTGTAGGAGGGTTCCCCATTCTCCGCAACCTCGCCAACATTTGTAGTTGTTTCTCTTTTGGATGGTGGCCATTCTTACTGGTGTGAGGTGATATCTCATTGTGGTTTTAATTTGCATTTCTCCGATGACAAGCGATGTGGAGCATCTTTTCATGTGTCTGTTGGCCATCTGAATTTCTTCTTTGGAGAACTGTCTGTTCAGCTCCTGTGCCCATTTTTTAATTGGATTATTTGCTTTTTGTTTGTTGAGGAGCGTGAGCTCTTTATATATTTTGGATGTCAGGCCTTTATCGGATCTGTCATTTATGAAAATATTCTCCCACACTGTAGGGTACCTCGTTCTTCTATTGATGGTGTCCTTTGCTGTACAGAAGCTTTTCAACTTGATATAGTCCCACTTGTTCATTATTGCTTTTATTTTCCTTACCCAGGGAGATATATTCATGAAGAAGTCACTAATGTTCACATCCAAGAGATTTTTGCCTACCTTTTTTTCTAAGAGTTTTATGGTTTCATGACTTACATTCAGGTCTTTGATCCATTTCGAATTTACTTTTGTGTATGGGGTTAGACAGTGATCCAGTTTCATTCTCTTACATGTAGCTGTCCAGTTTTGCCAGCACCATCTGTTGAAGAGACTGTCAATTTCCCCATTGTATGTCCATGACTTCTTTATCAAATATTAATTGACCATATATGTTTGGGTTAATGTCTGGAGTCTCTAATCATTTCCACTGGTCTGTGGCTCTGTTCTTGTGCCAGTACCAAATTGTCCTGATTACTATGGCTTTGCAGTAGAGCTTGAAGTTAGGAAGTGAGATCCCCCCACTTTATTCTTCTTTCTCAGGATTGCATTGGCTATTCGGGGTCTTTGGTGTTTCCATATGAATTTTTGAACTATTTGTTCCAGTTCATTGAAGAATGCTGTTGGTAATTTGATAGGAATTGCATCAATTCTGTATACTGCTTTGGGCAGGATGGCCATTTTGATGATATTAATTCTTCCTAGCCAGGAGCATGGGATGAGTTTCCATTTGTTAGTGTCCTCTTTAATTTCTCTTAAGAGTGTCTTATAGTTTTCAGGGTATAGGTCTTTCACTTCCTTGGTTAGGTTTATTCCTAGGTATTTTATTTTTTTTGATGCTATTGTGAATGGAATTGTTTTCCTTATTTCTCTTTCTTTAGTTCATTGTTAGTGTATAGGAAAGCCACAGATTTCTGTGTGTTAATTTTGTATCTTGCAACTTTGCTGAGTTCTTATATTACTTCTAGTAGTTTTGGGGTAGAGTCTTTAGGGTTTTTTATGTACAATATCATGTTTTCTGCAAATAGTGAGAGTTTGTCTTATTCTTTATCAATCTCGATGCCTTGTATTTCTTTGTTTTGCCTCATTTCCGTGGCTAGGTCCTCCAATACTAAGTTGAATAACAGTGGGGAGAGTGGTCATCCCTGTCTTGTTCCCGATCTCAGAGGAAAAGCTTTCAGCCTCTCGCTGTTCAGAATGATGTTAGCTGTGGGTTTATCATATATGGCCTTTATTATGTTGAGGTACTTGCCCTCTATACTCAGTTTGTTGAGAGTTTTTATCGTGATGGATGTTGAATTTTGTCGAATGCTTTTTCAGCATATATGGAGATGATCATGTGGTTTTTTTCTATCTTTTTGTTTACGTAGTGGATGATGTTGATGGATTTTCGAATGTTGTATCATCATTGCATCCCAGGAATGAATCCCACTTGGTCATGGTGTATGACCCTTTTGATATATTTTTGAATTTGGTTTGCTAATATTTTATTGAGTATTTTCGCATCTACATTCATCAGAGATACTGGTCTGCAATTTTCTTTTTTGGTGGGGTCTTTGCATGGTTTTGGTATTAGGGTGATGTTGGCTTCATCGAATGAGTTTGGAAGTATTCCCTCCTCTTCTATTTTTTGGAAAACTAAGGAGAGTGGGTATTATATCTTCTCTGTATGTCTGATAAAATTCCCAGGTAAATCCATCTGGCCCCTGCGTTTTGTTCTTGGGTAGTTTTTTGATTACCGCTTCAATTTCTTTGCTGGTAATTGGTTTCTTTACATTTTGTGTTTCTTACTTGGTTAGTCTTGGAAGGTTGTATTTTTCTAGGAAGTTGTCCATTTCTTCCAGGTTTTCCAGCTTCTTAGAATATAGGTTTTCATATTAGTCTCAATAATTCTTTGTATTTCTGTTGGGTCCGTCATGATGTTTCCTTTCTCATTTCTGATTCTGTTGATGTGTGTTAATTCTCTTTTTCTCTTAATAAGTCTGGGTAGAGGCTTATCTAATTTGTTTATTTTCTCAAAGAACCAGCTCTTGGTTTCATTGATTTTTTCTATTGTTTTATTCTTCTCAATTTTGTTTATTTCTTCTCTGATATTTATTATGTCCCTCCTTCTGCTGACTTTAGGCCTCATTTGTTCTTCCTTTTCCAATTTTGATAACTGTGATGTTAGACTATTCATTTGCGTTTGTTCTTTAAATATGCCTGGATTGCTATATCCTTTCCACTTAAGACTGCTTTTACTGCATCCCACAGAAGTTGGGGCTTTGTGTTGTTGTTGTCATTTGTTTCCATATATTGCTGGATCTCCATTTTAATTTGGTCATTGATCCATTGAGTATTTAGAAGCGTGTTGTTAAAATTCCATGTGTTTATGAGCCTTTTTGCTTTCTTTGTACAATCTATTTCTAGTTTTATACCTTTGTGGTCTGAAAAGTTGGTTGGTAGGATTTCAATCTTTTTGAATTTACTGTAGCTCTTTTTGTGGCCTAGTATGTGGTCTATTCTGGAGAATGTTCCATGTGCACTTGAGAAGAATGTGTATCCTTTTGCTTTTGGGTGTAGAGTTGTATAGATGTCTATTAGGTCCATCTGCTCTAGTGTGTTGTTCAGTGCCTCTGTGTCCTTACTTATTTTCTGTCTGGTGGATCTGTCCTTTGGAGTGAATGGTGTGTTGAAGTCTCCTAAAATGAATGCATTGCATTCTATTTCCTCCTGTACTTCTGTTAGTATTTGTTTCACGTATGGTGGTGCTCCTGTGTTGGCTGCATATATATTTATAATGGATATATCCTCTTGTTGAACTGAGCCCTTTATCATTATGTAATGTCCTTCTTTATCTCTTGTTACTTTGTTTTGAATTCTATTTTGTCTGATACTAGTACTGCAAGTCCTCCTTTTTTCTGCCTATTGTTTGCATGAAATATCTTTTTCCATCCCTTGACTTTTAGTCTGTGCATGTCTTTAGGTTTGAGATGAGTCTCTTGTAAGCAGCATATTGATGGGTCTTGTTTTTTTATCCATTCAGTGACTCTATGTCTTTTGATTGGTGCATTCAGTCCATTTACATTTAGGGTGATTATCGATAGGTATGTACTTATTGCAATTTCAGGCTTTAAATTCGTGGTTACCAAAGGTTCTAGGTTGCTTTCCTTACTATCTCAGTGTCTAACTTAACTCACTTAGTATGCTGTTACAAGCACAATGTAAAGGTTCTTTTCTATTTCTCCTAATTTTTCTTCCTCCTTCATTCTTCATATATTCGGTATCAGATTCTATACTTTTTCTCTATCCCTTGATTGGCTTTGGGGATATTAAATTTAATTTTGCATTTTCCTTGCAATTAGCTGCTCCACCCTCCCTTCCATGACTTTACTACCTCTGGTGACAGCTGTCCAACCCTAGGAACACTTCCATCTATAGCAGTCCCTCCAAAATAGACTGCAGAGATGGTTTTTGGGAGGTAAACTCTCTCACCTTTTGCTTATCTGGAAATTGCTTAATCCCTCCTTCAAATTTAAATGATAATCTCTCCAGATAAAGTAATCTTGGTTCCAGGCCCTTCTGCTTCATGGCATTAAATACATCATGCCACTCCCTTCTGGCCTGTAAGGTGTCTGTTTGTTAAGTCTGATGTTAGCCTGATAGGCTTTCCTTTGTATGTGATCTTATTTCTCTCTCTGGCTGCTTTTAACAGTCTGTCCTCATCCTTGATCTTTCCCATTTTGATTACTATGTGTCTTGGTGTTGTCTTCCTTGGGTCCCCTGTGTTGGGAGATCTGTGGATCTCCATGGCCTGAGCAACTATGTCCTTCCACAGATTGGGGAAGTTTTCAGCAACTACCTCCTCAAAGACACTTTCTATCCCTTTCTCTCACTCTTCTTCTTCTGGTATCACTATAATATGAATATTGTTCCGCTTGGATTGGTCACACAGTTCTCTCAATATTCTTTCATTCTTAGCGATCCTTTTTTCTCTCTGTGCCTCAGCTTCTTTCTATTCCTCTTCTCTAGTTTCTATTTCATTTACCGTCTTATCTCCTCCAGTGTATCCAATCTGCTTTTAATCCCCTCCATCGTGCTCTTCAATGATGGGAACTCTGACATGAATTCATTCCTGAGTTCTTCGATGTCTTTCCGTACCTCCATTAGGATGTTGATTATTTTTATTTTGAATTCCCTTTCAGGAAGAGTCACGAGGTCCATATCATTTAAATCTTTCTCGGGAGTTGTATTAACAATTTTACTCTGGACAAGGTTCCTTTGTTGTTTCATGTTTGTATATGGCGCCTCTAGTGTTCAGAAGATCTATTCTGGAGCTGCTGAGCCCCTGAAGTAATGTCATGGGTCACAGGGGAGTGGTACTGGGGGTAGGAAAGAGCTCTTCCCCGCCTCCTGGCTCCTGTGCCTGTCTCCACTACCTGAGCCAGCGGGCCAGGCACAGAGGTATAAGTTTTTGTCCCAGAGTAGCCAGATATGGATCCCTGCTTTCCACAAGCAGGGGAATTCCCAGTCTCCCCAGGAACTCTGCCTGTATTAACTTTCCAACCCGGTAGTCATGCGAGTCTCATGAAAGCACCATGAAATGTAGGTTTGTATTCCCAGAGCAGATCTCCAGAGCTAGGTATTCAGCAGTCCCAAGCCTTCCACTCCCTCCCTGCTCCGTTTGTCTTCCTCCCACTGGTCATCTGGTTTGGGGGAGGGGCTCAGTTCTCGGGGAGCCACAGCTCTGGTATGTTACCCCATTTGCTGAGGTCTGCTGTTTTCTCCAGGTGTGTGCAGTCTGACGAGTCCTCTTTCCTTTTGCTCTCTCAGGATTAGTTGCAGCAATTAAATTTTCTAATTGTATCCAGTTTTAGGAGGAAGCCTCTGTCTCTCCTCTCACGCTGCCATCTTTAATCCACAGAATCCAGAATTTTTATGTAGATTACTTTAAGGCATTACTTTCAAATTATCTTTTGACAATTTTTTTTGCTGTTTTTTTGGGAGAGCAAGTGAGAGGCTTTTATTTAGAGAGTAAGAGGACAGAGCTCCTAGCTCAAGACAGGAGTCCAGGGGTGGTAGTTGTCTAGGAGTTTTATAGGCTGTTGAGAAACAAACGGCTAGGGATGTACACCTGGTAAGTGGTCCCAAAATGTTTATCTTTGAAGATATATGAAGTTTCTTATTAGTCTCTCTGGTTATTCACAAGAAATTTACTGCTCTGATTTCCTCCCAGGATAGCAGCTTAATCACTTAAGATTGTTTGCTTTGCTCCGAAGGTGGGCTGAGTTATTGTCTGTTTGTTAAAGAGTATGTTAGAAACTTAGAAACTGACTTTTTAACTAATTGGGTTTTAAAATGCGATCTTATTTTCAAGCTGGAATCCTTCCTGTTTTTACTACATTGTTTTGGGCTTGCTTGCTACATTTTCTTATGTTGCAAATCATTTGTTCAGGGCTGGAGGAAGAAAAGCAGCACCTGGGTAAAGTCAGAAAAATAAGCTGGGTCACACAGTAGGCCAAAGCAAATCTCACAATGGATTATCTTACTTTGTTATTTCTAGATACCCTCACCCTGCTCTGTCTAAGTCCATGGTCCCTGTCTCATTCCCCGCATTATAGATGGAGACCCTAGCTGCTGCTGAGGGAAAGGGGTAATGACAGTTCTGGCTGCTTCATGCTGACAGGGGGCGTAGTAAAGGGTGCAGTTAGGTCTCCATCACTGATCAGTCAAGAGAGCCTTGGGAGATGGGCATTTTCATCCTTGGTTCCATTTCCTTCACCGCTGCCATTTTATGGCTCTAAAAGGATTTAGAAAAACAGTTCCATATTGTAGTAGTCCATGGGATGTCTGGGTCTGACACAGCTTGTGCGTGCTTCGGAGGTCCTACAGTGAATCAGAGACATTTTGTGAATAATTTGGACTGTACACACAACACTCAACTTTAATTATAGCACAGATTCCACCCTGTGCTGCTGTTAAGATGTCTAGTGCCATTCTATTCTGTCTAACTGCTTGGTGCATTAGTTTATCCTTAGTGTTAAGACCTTTTGAGTAAAATTGGTTAAGTATTTGATATGTCAAATTACATCTTCTAAACCAAGACATGGTATAAAAATGGAGGCTAGATGATCATAGCAATGGAAAACACTCCTAGTCCACTGATGTTGGAGGCTTGGGAATTTTGCCCAGTGTGGGATGTTCTTGAGGAGGGAGAACTGCGCTGCACCTCAGAACAAAGTTACCTTCTTTACCCTCAATAAAATACATTTCCATTCCTAATACCTTATCAAACAAAATACACATCTTTTCTAGCATGCGGAGATGTCTTCCTTATTGTTTTAAGTAGTTTTAATTAGGACTTAAAACCATTAGAATCTCGTTTTCAGTGAACACTGAGAAGTAAGCTATTGTAAACTGTTATACTAGCATTCTTTAAATTGACACATTTATGAACACATTTTCTAATATCTGGAAACATGTGCTTTACAGCACAAGTTCTTAATAAGCACAAAATGAAAGGAAAGGAGCGACACACAGCAGCAATTCACCGGAGAATTCCGCTTTATTAGGGAAAGGTGCTGGGAAGGGGCATGGGGTGATTGTGGTGTTACTTCTACGGGGCTGGTGGCTATTGGCTAGGCACTGGGATTAGGGGGGCAAGGGGTGATTGGGGTTCAGGTGGTGCCGGCGGGGATCGAGGACCCAGAAGAGAAGCAGGAATTTTGCCATCTTATGGGTGGGGTCCCTTCATTCCCCCCTTTCTCCTCTATGGGGTTGTGGACGTTGCTTTCTCTCTGACTGCTTCCTGCTGAATGGGGGAGGAGAAGGGAGTGAGGGCTTGAGGACCAGGAGGAAAGGGTTGATAGGACTCCCCACAGTAAGGACGAGTAGATGTGGACTTCTTCAGGTTGGAAATCAATGAAGTTTCCCTGTAACCATAGGTCGAGGACTTGTTGATTCTAATGGTGCCAAGTGGATACGGGTGCCAGAAGCCAGGCGTCTGCGGCCATTGTTTCTAGGAACAGTTTCCAGCAGAGAGAGGGGTCCATCTCAGCGTGTGGTGAGGAGGTTACGTGGGGGTGAGGGATCTTCTGTGGCTAAATGCTGGTAGTTCCTGAGTAAAGGCTGGTTCAAAGTTTGATTAGAGATTTCACCGACTTGGGATTTCATAAACTTTACTATACAAGGTAAGAAGACACAGGAAAGAAGAATGATTATTATAGGGCCTGCAATGGGCCACAGCCAGGTGAGGAAGGGGTTTGTTAGTATTGAAGAGAATGGGTTGGAGGAGTAATACTGTGGGTACCGGGAGTTACCCATGTAGTGAATGGCACAAGACCAGTAGGGACATCTCCGTAGGAGTCTGGCTATCGCCTGCAACAGGCTTGTTTTTGGTCATAGAGGAAGCAGAGGTAGGGAGAATAAAGGTAGCTGCTAGTGAACACTTCAGTGGAGGGAGGAAAGTGGAGGTATAAAGGCTCAGAGCAGCCTTTCAGAGGGCAGTCTGATGTGGCACTGAGGGCAGTAATTTTTGTTTGATGCTGTGTGTAAGTCTGTCTGACTTTGAATCGCCATACAAAGGAGGCTGGGGTGGCGGGGAAGACAATAGGAATGAGGGAAAAAAGCGAGAGAGAGCGAGGGAGCAGTAAAGGAGGAAAAAGTCATGATTCGGGTATGGATGGCAAAGGGGGTGAACGGGATTTTGGAGGAAAGAGGACAGTAAGGTCAGGAGTCTGGAGGGAGGGAGAGTCTGTAAACTTTTGTAGGTTAAGAGATCCTTTAGGTGATCTGGTGACAGAATGGTAAGGGGCGCCCCGAATGTCAGTTTATGAGCTTCCTTCTGCAAGAGCTGTCCAGCGGCTAATGCCCGTAGGCAGGGGGCCCATCCCCGAACTGTGGGGTCTAATTGCTTGGAAAGATAAGCTACTGGGGCAAAGGATGGGCCATAATATTGGCTTAGGACTCCTAGAGCTTGACTGGACCTCTCATGAATGTATAATGCGAAGGGCTTCGACAAATCAGGAAGATGGAGAGCTGGGGCTTCCACAAGTGCTTGATGGAGCTTAATGAAGAAGTGTCAGGGTGAGGATGATAATGGTTCTTCAGGGGGGCCCTTGCTGAGGTCGTATAGGGGTCTTGCCAATAGGGAGAAGTTAGGGATACACGCTCTAAAATACCCAGCCAGGCTTAGAAAGGAAAGGATTTCTGTCTTGGTTTTGGGAATGGGCAGGTCAGAGAGGAGCTGTTTTCTGTCTAAGGTAATGGACTTTCTTTGTTGAGATAGAAGGAATCCGAGGTAAATGACAGACAGGGAAAGGATTTGAGCTTTGACGGGGGATACCCGGTAACCTCTGGAAGCTAGAAGGTTAAGTAGGGAGGCAGTGTCAAGTTGAGACTGTTCCCACGAGGGACTGCAGAGTAGAAGATCGTCCACGTATTGTAATAAGGTGGACTCGGAAGCCTTGTGGCAAAACTGTCCAAGAGAGTTGTTCAGAATGTCTTGTGTATGGGTCCGTCCAGGTGAAGGTGAAAAAATCTTGGGAGGAGGGGTCCAGAGGGATAGAAAAAAAATGTGTCCTTGAGATCTAGAACTGAGAAGTGGGAGGCCAAGACAGGGATCTGCGATAAAAGGGTGTATGGATTTGGGACTAAAGGATGGATAGGGATGATGGCCATGTTGATGAGGCCAAGGTCTTCGACGAGGCAGAAAGATCCATTGGTTTTTTTCAACAGCTAATATGGGGGTATTAAACAGGGAGTGAGTGGGTCTGAGGTAATTTTTGTTTAAAAGATCTTGAATGATGGGTTGAAGGCCTATGAGGGCTGAAGTGGTTAGGGGGTATTGGGCCTGACAGATATACTGAGAGGGGTCACGTAATTTGATAGAGGCAAGAGGACATAGAGCCATGGAGGGGCTTGTAATGTCCCAAACTCCGGGATTTACAGGGTGTATGAGGGCAGAACTGGAGCTTTCATTGGGTAGAGGGGGGTCGTCAGCTATGAGGGCCATCAGAAAGGGAGTACTGTGGGCTGTGGGAGTGGATATAGTTATGGAAACATGGAGGAGAGAAAGGATGTCCCGTCCTAGTAAGGGGATGGGACACCGGGGCATAACCAGGAAGGAGTGGGAGAAAGATATGGGATTGTCCTGGATTGTGCATAAAAGGGGGGTGGTGTTAATGGGAAAATCTGTTTACCTCCTACCCCGACTATAGGAGTAATGGCAGGCGTGGTAGGGCCCCAGTATTCTCGCAAGACTGAGAAGGTGGCTCCTGTATCTAGGAGGAAGGAGATGGGGCGACCATCTACTATTAAAGTAACCCTGGGCTCCTGTTTGGTGATGGAAATGGTTGGGCGATAAGCCCCCAGGCCCCGTCAATCTTCTTCTGCCAGCCCCACTACGGCAGGCTTAGGATGGGGGTTGTTCGTCCAGCCTCCCCTTCAGGTGGGTGGGCAATCAGACCCCTAGTGACCCTTTTTGTGGCATCTGGGGCATGGGGTGGTAGCCCTTGACTAATGTCCTCCTTGTCCGCACTTGAAACAAGCTCCTGTGGGGGGCTTGTTTGTAGAGGAGTGCCCAGGTTGTGGTTTTATCAGCTGGGCCAACATTTGGAAATGGTCCTGATCAGCCTTTTGTTTACGGCGTTCTTTCTCCTCCTCCTCCCGGTTATGGAAGACTTTAAAGGCCACTGTTAGTATCTCAGTCTGTGGGGTAGCGGGGCCCTGTTGTAACTTTTTGAGTTTAGCTTTAATGTCGGGGTAGCTTTGAGCTAGGAAGTATGTCATAAGGACATGTCTCCCGTCAGGTGTTTCTGGGTCCAGGCTGGTATACTGTAATAGGGCTTGAGTGAGTCTGTCTAAGAACTCAGAGGGAGTCTCCTCACTCCTCTGAATTATGTCTTGGAGCTTTCGAAAATTGTCTACTTTACGAGCTGCGTTTTTCAGAGCTGCTATTAAGCAGCAGGTAAAGATATCTCGAGAGTGGAGACTCACAGCGGTGTTATAATCTCAGTGTGGGTCTTGTTTGGGGACAGCGGTGGGGCCAGGGGGATAGGTGGGGGACTGAAGGGTTCTGGCTCAGTCTGTGGGGGAGAAACAGGTTATGGGAGCAAAGACGGAGGAGGCTCCTGGGACTTAGAGGGGGACTGAAAGGCTCAGGCTTGATCTGCAGGGGGGTGAGGTGAGGTTGGAAGGATGAGGGGCTGTTGTAGGAGAGGAGGAGGAAGGGAGTGAACGGAAGGCTTTTGCAGGGGAAAGACGCCTTGCAGGGTAGGAGAACATGGGGGGAGGCAGAGGGAGGAGGTGGTGGCAGCAGCGAGGGAGGAGGAGGGGGAAGGGAGTGAAAGGGAGCCTTTTTCGGGGGAGACGGCGTGCAGGCTATTAGAACTTGGGGGGAGGCGGGGGGAGGAGGTGGCAGCGAGGGAGGCGGGAGTAGGAGGCGGAAAGCTACGGTATAGGGAATCTCTTTCCATTTTCTCAGGCGCTGGCAGTAGTTAAAGAGATTGCGAGTGATGTTAGGATCAAGAGTTCCCCCTGCGGGCCATTGGTTGTTATTGTCTACGGGGTATGTCGGCCAATCTTGGGAGCAGTATTTATGGAGAAGTTTTGGTTTTATATCAGGCGTCAGGGAGAGGGTGGCTAGATACTTGAGAAGGCATTCAAGAGGTGAACTTTCAGGGAGGGATGAGGAGGCTCCCATGGCTAAAGGACAGAGAAGGAGACAAACAGGGGAAGACGAACGGAGACCCTCGGACTGGGAACAGACCACAAGGAGACCAAGGGCATCCCTGATGATCCTTGGTGGTCTGCGGAAACTTGTATACGAGTCGGTTTCTTAGGAAGTGTGGGTCGTCATCCAGACCTCTCTAAGAAGGCAGAGTGCCGGAGTCACGAGGAACCTAGTACTAGGAATTTTCAGCAGAAGGAATTTTTGGCAGAAGGAACGGATGGAAGGAGGAGGGGGAAAAGGGAGTGTTCTCATCCACAAAGGAGTCACTTCTTTTATGGCTGTTGGAGGAGGGGCCTGAGGGTCCGCCGCAGCTGTGAAGGCCTAAGGCGGGGAGAGTTCCCCCCTCGTCCCTGAGCGTCAGGGCCTTGCTGGACGATCACGGTCAATGGTGCTGCGATAGCTTGGGGAAGAGTGGCCCGCTCCGGGGGAAAACTTACCCAAATGCCAAAGAGGAGTGGTGAGTGTGAGGAGCCAGCGCCAGAAAAAGAGGACAAGGGCAAGCTGCTGCTTGTGTCGGGGGAAGATGGGGCCCAGTTGGGGTGTCCCGTCTCCCGGGTTTCGGCACCAATGAAAGGAAAGGAGCGACACACAGCAGCAATTCACCGGAGAATTCCGCTTTATTAGGGAAAGGTGCTGGGTTATATCGGAAGGGGCATGGGGTGATTGTGGTGTTACTTCTACGGGGCTGGTGGCTATTGGCTAGGTGCTGGGATTAGGGGGGCAAGGGGTGATTGGGGTTCAGATGGCGCCGGCGGGAATCGAGGACCCAGAAGAGAAGCAGGAATTTCGCCATCTTATGGGTGGGGGCCCTTCACAAAAATATGTCCACTTAGCAAAACTTTGAGGTTTTAGGTTACTACAAAGATTGTCCAGCCATATGTAGGAATACCCTCTTACACACTGTAACACACAATCATTAAGAAGTTCACTTACTACACTTATTTAGTTCACTCATTCTTAACAACCATGCTAGATTACTTACAAAACCTTCACTAAACTTGACAAAATCAAGCCTCTCTTTAAGCATTCTTTTCTTTTGAAAGAGTTAAGCCTGACTATATTGTGAAAGATAAATTTCTGTCTGAAGGAGTCTAGTCTAAAATCTCCCAATGTTTGAGGATAGTTATGAACTTAATAAGTAGAATAGATTTCCAATCAAAGGATTTAAAAAACCAGTTTCATATTGTAGTAGTCCACAGGACTTATAACTATTTTCATTCCCTGTGGCAAAAGAAATTTAGCTGCATAACCTTATTATATAGTTTTCTCTGGGGCCAAGCCTCTCTAATCAGAACATTTGAATTGAGGCCAGGCTTGCATGCAGAAAATAAGGCACTTTTTTTCAGGTTTTGGGGATCAAATTGCTCCCAACTCTTCAGAATGCATGCCAGAGGCATGTCAGCTTTAAACTTGAAGAGGATGCTCCCATGTCTGAAGTTATCCTGGATGAGCCCCCCACAAATGATGCCAAGGTTCTTGTTCATGGAGTCGAAGAATGAACCTCACAAATGCTCAAGGTAGGAAAGCAAGTGAGAGGCTTCCATTTAGAGACAAAATGAGAGGACAGAGCTCCTGGCTCATGCCAGGAGGGGAAAAGAGCGTCCCCTAAACATCTTTTAAAACATTATCTCTCAAAACTAATATTACTAGTTAAGATAGAAACTTTGTTTCATACAGAAAACATTTTCATGATGGAAAGTTTTAATACCCACTATAAAAGCAAAAATCAAGCAGTACAGAAGTTTTACAGGAAAAACTTAATCTACCTCTAATTCCAGACCTTATCCCAATCTCCAGATATAACTGCCATCAGCAGGAATTTTCTCAAAAGGATTTTCTATGCATTTACACACAATTGTACTAAATGGGCTCCATCAGTAAATAGTGAATCTAATTTTGACATCAAACTTGAATCTATTACTTAAATATCTATGTTTGATTGTTTTCTCTGCTAACGACAGTCTTTAATGTGTTTTCTCTGGCCTTGAGCTTGTCATTCATGTTTCACTTCTGGGTCGGCTATAATTCATCTGCAGGTAATAATTTCAAGAAAGGGACATAGAATTTACATTTTGAACCTTTGTATATGTGACAGTGTTTTTCTGTGACCTTCATATAATTAGGGCAAGTTAGCTACATATCAAATTCTTGGGTAGACATCCTTTACTCCCCAAAACTAAATAAACAGCTTTCTGCTGTGTGGTAGAGTACATCATTTAAGTCCCTGCCTGGTGCAGAACAACAGATTTTGTATAAATGTAAAGTTTTTGCATTGCTGACCTTCCAGATAGTAAGGAAAATAACAAAGTACCAAAAAAACAAAGAAAAAGTTTGCCAAATCCCTGAGTAGTCACTGCTGAGCAGAGGAAGGAAGGGTTTTCTCTACAGGCAAGTGCAGAGTGGGCGACTGATGCCCAGATTCAGCCCTATTACATGAAAGGAGCCAGGTGGTCGGTCCTATGTCAGTTACACCTCCTGGATCTCAGAAGCAAACACATCCTCTCTGGAGGAAAGAAAATATCCTCAATCTTCACTCTCACTTTCCCAGAGATTAAGACCAACCAAAAATTACAAAACAACCCATTACAAATGAGAGTCAGTACAAAGAACACTTGGTTTGAGAACAGATTAAAGATGGCGATGTGAGAGGAGAGAGAGAGGCTTCCTCCTAAAACAGGATACAATTAGAAAATATAGTTGGTGCAACTACTCCTAAGAGAGTAAAAGGAAAGAAGATGGCGTCAGACTGCACACATCTGGAGAAAAGAGCAGACCTCACCGAACGGGGTAACATACCACAGCTGTGGCTCCGTGGGACCCAAGCCCTTACCCCACCCCAGCTCACCGGTGGGAGGAAGAGAAACGGAGCAGGAAGGAAGTGGAAGGCTTGGGACTGCTGAATACCTAGCTCTGAAGATCTGCTCTGGGAGCACAAACCTACATTTCATGGTGCTTTCATGAGACTCGCATGACTACGGGGTTGGAAAGTTAATATAGGCAGAGTTCCTGGGGAGACTGGGATTCTGGCTGCTTGTGGAAATCTGGGATCCATATCCGGCTGCTCTGGGACAAAAACGTATAACTGTGTGCCTGGCCCACTGGATCAGGCAATGGAGACAGGCACAGTAGCAGGGAGGTAGGGAAGAGCTCTTTCCTACCCCCAGGCACCAGTACCGCTCCCCTGTGACCCCTGACATTGCTTAAGGGGCTGAGCAGCTCCAGAGACTACGGCTTCTGGACACGAGAGGGCACCATGTACAAACACGCAATGCCAAAGGAACCTTGTCCAGAGTAAAATTAGTAATACAACTCCCGAGAAAGATTTAAATGATATGGACATTGTGACTCTTCCTGAAAGTGAGTTCAAAATAAAAATCATCAACATTCTAATGGAGGTACGGAAAGACATCCAAGAACTCAGGAATGAATTCAGGTCAGAGATCCAATCATTGAAGAGCACGATGGAGGGTATTAAAAGCAGGTTGGATACGGTGGAGGAGACAATAAATGAAATAGAAACTAGAGAAGAGCAATACAAAGAAGCTGAGGCACAGAGGAAAAAAGGATCTCTAAGAATGAAATAATATTGAGAGAACTGTGTGACCAATCCAAGTGGAACAATATTCGTATTATAGGTATACCAGAAGAAGAAGAGAGAGAGAAAGGGATAGAAAGTGTCTTTGAGGAGGTAGTTGCTGAAAACTTCCCCAACCTGGGGAAGGGGAAAGTCTCTCAGTCCATGGAGATACACAGATCTCCCAACACAAGCGACCCAAGGAAGACAACACCAATACACATAGTAATTAAAATGGGAAAGATCAAGGATAAGGACAGACTGTTAAAAGCAGCCAGAGGCAGAAATAAGGTCACATACAAAGGAAAGCCCATCAGGCTAACATCAGACTTCTCAGCTGAAACCTTACAAGCCAGAAGGGAGTGGCATGATATATTAAATGCCATGAAGCAGAAGGGCCTGGAACCAAGATTACTTTATCTGGCAAGATTATCATTTAAATTTGAAGGAGGTATTAAGTTATTTCCAGATAAGCAAAAGGTGAGAGAGTTCACCTCCCACAAACCATCTCTACAGTCTATTTTGGAGGGACTTCTATATATGGAAGTGTTCCTAAGGTGGAATAGCTGTCACCAGAGATAATAAAACCACAGTAAAGAAAGTAGAACAACTAATTACGAAGCAAATGGAAAATTAAATTAACTATCCTCAAAGTCAATCAAGGAACAGACAAAAAGTACAGAATTTGATACCTCATATATAAAGAATGAAGGAGGAGAAATAGAAAAGAACCTTTAGATTGTGTTTGTAACAGCATACTATGTGAGTTAAGTTAGACTCTTAGATAGTAAGCAAAGTAACCTGGAACCTTTGGTAACCACGAATCTAACACCTGAAATGGCAAAAAGTACATATCTGTTGATAATCACCCTAAATGTTAATGGACTGAATGCACCACTCAAAAGACATAGAGTCACTGAATGGATAAAAAAACAAGACCAATCTATATGCTGCTTACAAGAGACTCACCTTAAACCCAAAGACATGCACAGACTAAAAGTCAAGGGATGGAAAAAGATATTTCATGCAAACAATAGGGAGAAAAAAGCAGGTGTTGCAGTACTAGTATCAGACATGATAGACTTCAAAACAATGTAACAAGAGATAAAGAAGGACATTACATAATGATAAAGGGGTCAGTCCAACAAGACGATATAACCATTATAAATATACATGCATCCAACACAGGAGCACCAGCATATGTGAAACAAATACTAACAGAACTACAGGAGGAAATAGAATGCAATGCATTCATTTTAGGAGACTTCAACACACCATTCACTCCAAAGGACAGATCCACCAGACAGAAAATAAGTAAGGACACAGAGGCATTGCACAACACACTGGAACAGATGAACCTAATAGACATCTATAGAACTGTACACCCAAAATCAACAGGATACACATTCTTTTCAAGTGCACATGGAACATTCTCCAGAATAGGCCACATACCAGGCCACAAAAAGAGCCACAGTAAATTCAAAAAGATTGAAATCCTACCAACCAACTTTTGAGACCACAAAGGTATAAAACTAGAAATAGATTGTACAAAGAAAGCAAAAAGCCTCACAAACACATGGAGGCTTAACATCACGCTCCTAAATAGTCAATGGCTCAATGACCAAATTAAAATGGAGATCCAGCAATATATGGAAACAAACGAGAACAACAAAACAAAGCCCCAACTTCTGTGGGACGCAGCGAAAGCAGTCTTAAGAGGAAAGTATATCGCAATCTAGTCATATTTAAAGAAGGAGGAACTATCCCAAATGAATAGTCTAATGTCACAATTATCAAAATTGGGAAAAGAAGAACAATTGAGGCCTAAAGTCAGGAGAAGGAGGGACATAATAAAGAATAGAGAATAAATAAATATAATTGAGAAGAATAAAACAATAGAAAAAAATCAATGAAACCAAGAGCTGGTTCTTTGAAAAAATAAACAAAATTGATAAACCTCTAGCCAGACTTATTGAGAGAAAAAGAGAATCAACCCACATCAACAGAATCAGAAACAAGAAAGTTAACATCACCATGGACCCAAAAGAAATACAAAGAATTTTTAGAGACTTCTATGAAAAGCTATATTCTAAGAAGCTGGTAAACCTGGAAGAAATGGACAACTTCCTAGAAAAATACAAACTTCCAAGACTGACCAAGGAAGAAGCACAAAATTTAAACAGACCAATTACCAGCAAAGAAATTGAAGCGGTAATCAAAAAACTACCCAAGAACAAAACCCCCGGGCCAGATGGATTTACCTCGGAATTTTATCAGACATACAGAGAAGATATTATACCCACTCTCCTTAAAGTTTTCCAAAAAATAGAAGAGGAGGGAATAATTCCAAACTCATTCCATGAAGCCAACATTACCATAATACCAAAACCAGGCAAAGACCCCACCAAAAAAGAAAATTACATACCAATATCCCTGATGAACATACATGCAGAAATACTCAACAAAATATTAGCAAACCGAATTCAAAAATACATCAAAAGGATCATACACCATAACCAAGTGGGATTCATCCCAGGGATGCAAGGACAGTACAACATCCGAAAATCCATCAACATCATCCACCACATAAATAAAAAGAAGAATGAAAACCACATGATCATCTCCATAGATGCTGAAAAAGCATTCGACAAAATTCAACATCTAGTAATGATAAAAACTCTCAATAAAATGGGTTTAGAGGACAGGTACCTCAACATAATAAAGGCCATATATGATAAACCCACAGAGAACATACTGAACAGTGAAAAGCTGAAAGCTTTTCCTCTGTGATTGGGAACAAGACAGGGCTGCCCACTCTCCCCACTGTTATTCAACATAGTATTGGAGTTCCTAGCCACAGCAATTAGACAGAACAAAGAAATGCAAGGAATCCAAATTGGTGAAGAATTCAAATTGTCACTTTTTGCTGATGAAATCATATTGTACATAAAAAACCCTACAGAGTCCACTCCAAAACTACTAGAATTGATATCGGAATACAGCAAAGTTGCAGGATACAAAATTAACACACAAATCTGTGGCTTTCTTATACACTAACAATGAACTAATAGAAAGAAAAATCAGGAAAACAATTCCGTTCACAATAGCATCCAAAAGAATGAAATACCTAGGAATAAACCTTACCAAGGAAGTGAAAGACCTATACTCTGAAAACTATAAGACATTATTAAGAGAAATTAACGAGGACACTAACAAATGGAAACTCATCCCATGCTCCTGGCTAGGAAGAATTAATATCGTCAAAATGGCCATCCTGCCCTAAGCAATATATAGATTTGATGCAAACCCTATCAAATTACCAACAACATTCTTCAATGAACTAGAACAAATAGTTCAAAAATTCATATGGATACACCAAAGACCCCGAATAGCCAAAGCAATCCTGAGAAGGAAGAATAAAGTTCGGGGATTCTCAGTCCCCAACTTCAAGATCTACTACAAAGCCATAATAATCAAGACAGGTTGGTAGTGGCACAAGACCAGAGCCACAGACCAGTGGAACAGAATAGAGACCCCAGATATTAACCCAAACATTTACGGTCAACTAATTTATGATAAAGGAGCCACGGACATAGAATGGGGAAATGACTGTCCCTTCAACAGATGATGATGCTGGCCAAACTGGACAGCTACATGTAAGAGAATAAAACTGGATCACTGTCTAACCCCATACACAAAAGTAAATTCGAAATGGATCAAAGACTTGAATGTAAGTCATGAAACCATAAAACTCTTAGAAAAAAACATAGGCAAAAATCTCTTGGACATAAACATGAGTGACTTCTTCATGAACATATCTCCCCGGGCAAGCGAAACAAAAGCAAAAATGAACAAGTGGGACTATATCAAACTGAAAAGTGTCTGTACAGCAAAGGACACCATCAATAGAACAAAAAGGTACCCTACAGTATTGGAGAATATATTCATAAATGAGAGATCTTATAAAGGGTTGACATCCAAAGTATATAAAGAGTTCATGCACCTCAACAAACAAAAAGCAAATAATCCAATTAGATAATTGGCAGAGGAGCTGAACAGACGGTTCTTCAAAGAAGATATTCAGATGGCCAACAGACACATGAAAAGATGCTCCACGTCGCTAGTTATCAGAGAAATGCAAATTAAAACCACAATGAGATATCACCTCACACCAGTAAGTATCGCCACCATCCAAAAGACAAACAACAACAAATGTTGGTGATGTTTCGGAGAAAGGGGAACCCTCCTACACTGCTGGTGGGAGTGCAAATTGTTCAACCACTGTGGAAAGCAGTATGGAGGTTCCTCAAAAACTCAAAATAGAAATACCATTTGACCCAGGAATTCCACTTCTAGGAGTTTACCCTAAGAATGCAGCACTCCATTTTCAAAAAGACAGGTGCACCCCTATGTTTATCGCAGCACTATTTACAATAGCCATGAAATGGAAGCAACTTAAATGTCCATCAGTAGATGAATGGATAAAGAAGACGTGGTTCATATACACAATGCAATATTAGCCATAAGAAAAAAACATACTACCATTTGCAACAACATGGATGGAGCTAGAGGGTATTATGCTTAGTGAAATAAGCCAGACGGAGAAAGGCAAGTACCAAATGATTTCACTCATATGTCGAGTATAAGAACAAAGGAAAACTGAAAGAACAAAACAGCAGAATCACAGAACCCAAGAATGGACTAACACTTACCAAAGGGAAAGGGACTGGGCAGGAGGAGTGGGAAGGGAGGGATAAGGGCAGGGAAAAAGAAAGGTGGCCTTATGATTAGCATGTATAATGTTTGGGGGCGCATAGGGATGGATGTGCAACACAGAGAAGACAAGTAGTGATTCTACAGCATGTTAGTATGCTGATGGACAGTGACTGTAATGGGGTTTGTTTGGGGGGACTTGGTGATGGGGGGATTCTAGTGACCATAATGTTCTTCATGTAATTGTAGATTAATGATAAAATGAATTTAAAAAAATTTTTAACATAGAAAAGAAAATAGAACACTTGGTTTAGAGCCCGAAGGACTTCCAATGTTAGTATTGTTTGTTAGAAAATATGAAAGAATGGTTTCTGAAATGTTTAAGCCAATTAAATATGGAGTCACAAAAATGAGTAATCAATTCAAGACATCAAAAATGTCCAGGACTGTGAAGTTTGTTTTGTCCAAAACAAAATAGCATGTAGAGTTTCTCAAGAAGTTACTGTTAGGTAAATGGGTTAAATGGCACATGGGTTTCCTCTGTTATATTTTCCCTTGATTTTTTAATATTATTTATTCTTGAGGCCAGAAGTCCGAAATCAAAGTATCAGCAGGGCCACGCTCTCTGCCAGCTCTGGGGAATCCTGCCTGCCTCTGCCATCTTCTCTGGTAATTGCCAGCAATCCTTGGTATTCTTGGCTGGTAGCTACATCATGCCAGTCACATGACCATCTTTTCCCTGTGTGTCTTCACACCCTCCTTCCTCTCTCTGTGCCTCTGTGTCCAAATTCCCCTTTTTAAAAGAACACTGGTCATATTGGATGAGTGCTCCCTCTAATGACCTCATCGTAACCTGCTAAAATCTGCAAAGACCGTATTTCCAAATATGGTCACATCCTGAGGCCCTGAGGGTTAGGACTTCAACAGATCTGTTTTAGGGGACACAATTCAACTCATAACACTTTCTTACAAAATAAACACTGGGTACTGCTGGTTTTACAGATTAGTTTCACAAAACTTGTAGGACTTGAGCATTCCACAGTTACACGAGTGTTGTATAACTACCCAAAAGTCTAAGAGGCCGATGTAACAGTGCCACGAAACCCAGGTGAAGAAAATAAAAGAATGGAAATTCAAAGTGAGTCCTCCCGAGGAGCTCACTGGCTGGACACAGCCGTATGGATGCGTCTTAGACACTTACTTAGTGTGGGGTGACAAAGGGAAGTTGCAGAAGACCGTCCATGTAGCAACTGGTTCTGAAGTTAAATCACTGAAGAGTACATTCTTCAGGGAGACATACACAAAAACAGCATCAAAAGGAAGGGATAATAAGGGTCATTGTCAAACAGGCTGTGTTTTGTGAACTCAATATAATGAAAATAGAAGTAAGAAATAAATCAAAACAGAGTAAGCCCCAAATCAAGACTAGCGGTTACCTTGTGACGAGGGGAAGTCAGGAGAGAAGCCATTGGACTCTGCACCGCGGTGGGCACAGTAGTGCGATGCCTGACTCTTGGTGGTGAATTCATGTTCACTTCATAACTTACAGTCATATAACATTATTTTCTCTGTCTCTTTAAAATTCTCTTTCCAATTAAAAAAAAACATACATAGACTGCACCGTTGCCATTGTGGAAGTTCGTGGTCACGTGACTTGGGGCTGTCCCAGGTGACCGAGACGTTTTGGTCAGATGGTTACAGGAGTATCCTTACTCTTGTAATTTAAAAACGTTGCCAGGATGTGCCTAGGTGTAAACAAGTATGCTGTTAGAAGTTCTAGCAATTTGGTTTGCAAGCATTTAGGCAGTAGCCATGCCATCCAGGTAGACAACTTGAGGAAATAAGAGCGGCTCTTTCCCTTCCTAAGAGGGCCTACATGCTCATTTTCATTCTCGGAGCAAAAGATGTTCCTATTGATGAAATTCAAATTAACTTCCATTAACATAGCTGCCCTATGCCTCTTCCCTTTGGTCCCCACCAAGCCCAAGCCTCACCCTGGAAGAAGTCGGCACCTGGGCTCAGTCATTCGACCAGTTAATGTTCACTCCGGCTGGAAGGAACGCTTTTCGGGAATTCCTCCGAACAGAATTCAGTGAAGAAAACATGCTCTTCTGGATGGCGTGTGAGGAACTGAAGAAAGAAGCTAATAAAAATGTTATTAAAGAGAAAGCAAACAAAATATATGAAAACTACATTTCTATCCTTTCTCCTAAAGAGGTATGTGCCCGCCAAAAGGGTTTCTCACAGGAGGCTGTTGCTGAAACTGACTGATTTAAGCCTTTGGTCCCCTGGCAGTTTAGCTCCTCCAAAATGCAGAAAACGACTCTACCCACTCTTCTTGGTTCTCAGATGCATTTGACTGTGGTCCCGCCAATGGTCTCCAAGTGTCCCCTAAAATCTGTGAAAGATGTTGTACAGTTTTTCCACAAAAGTATCCATAACTTTCATCAGATTCTCTAGAAGGGGGAGTCTATGCCCTTTATTGTAAATACTGTTTAAAAATATTACACCCTGTAAGCATTTAAGTAAAGTTATCCTTTTATTCTGAGCAAATGCTCACTGACAAGTCTCTTTTAGGTAGAAATAGCATCACTAATATGAAACTGATATTGTAGAGGTCGTCCCCAGCATGGCCCTTTCTTACATCAGAATTTACCAGAGGAGAGGAATCAACCAAGTGCGCATCTCTCAGTCTGTTCCTTAGAATCTAGAATTTAGGAAGTTGGTTCGTCTCAAAACTAATGCTGTGTAGCTTCAGTTACAAAATCACTCATTTCCTCCAGTGTGCTGCTACAGATAAGAAGTTAAGAAGGGTCCCTCATGTCAGGTAGTTCACGGGCAATCCAGAGCCTGTCCTAGGGGCTGGTGAAGTGGGATGGGAATGAGGAGCAGGCTCTGGAAGGGGCCAAAGGCAGACCAGGGATGATGAGAAGGGAGTTACCAGAAATACAATGGGATGAAGACATCCCAGAGGACCGGACCAGATGGCAAAGGCTAAAAGCAGGCAGGGGTGTGGCAGTGGCTTCGGGGCCAGCCTGAGGTTTTCTGAGAAGCCCTTGGATATTAACCTGGTTGGAGCATCACATTTGGATTTTGAAAGGCCAACATTGCTGCAGACTGGATTTGGAAGACTAGAGGCAGAGGCTGGTTAGAGCATGAATCCAGGAGTCCAGACAGGACATACCGGGGCCCCACCTGGGCCAGCTGAAGAGAAACCTGAGGAGAAGGGTTTGATCCGGGTAAATCCCAGGGTTCCAAATGCCTCCTCCATGTCTGCTTCGGGCATAGTTCACTTCAGCTGGGCAGACAGGATGGTGACATACACCCAGAAAGGCAGGAGGGCTGAGTTTGCTCACTTAAGTTTGTGAAGGTGGAAAGAGATTCAGTTGACAGACACATGAATATGGAGTTCAGAAAGTTATTTCCATTTGGATTAACAAAAAGGATGAGAATTTTTTTCCTTTAAATTATGGCTTACACGTATTTTTACTTTGTCATGGTTTTCCTTTTTATTTTTTAAGGCAAAATTTTTCAGCACTGTCTTTTCAAGTATTACACAACCAAAAACATCTTAGAAAAGTTGTGAAGCAAAAATGATATAAGAAAAATGACCCTTTCCTTCACAAATTTAAGATTGGGGTCAGATTCACTTGGGTTTGAACCCCAGTTCTCTCATCTAACAGCTGCATAACCTTGGGGGATATTTCGGAAGCTTTTTGCACCTTGGTTTCCTTATATGTAAAAGGGAAAATCACCTGCCCAGAGTTTCAGAAGGATTGAAGGGGGGACAGGCACCTGGCTGCCAAGACATCTGGCCCAGCAGCTCAGGGGCATGTGCTTCATGGGGAGGCTGTGAGGAATGAAATGGTTCTATTTGTACCCCAGTTGCTGGTGAACTGGAGAATTTTGTAACATTTTCCCCAACAGGGCAGGAGCTTTCCTCCTCTTAGCTGACAGTCTGTAGTGAGTCCCCCACTTTGGAAGGAGCTGTGTTCCTTAGCTCTGGACCCTTATGCTCTAGAATCTTCTCGGAGAGAGCTGCCTAGTAGTGAGGGTGGACTCTGGAAGAAGTTTGGGGTGTAGGGGCCACAAAGGGAATTTCCTCTTCATCTGGTTGGGTGGGGAAGGCTTCTGGGTTAGAATGAATCTAAAGCAAGACCCGCAGAGGTGCACTTAGGCAGACAGAGCAGGGGAAGCTTATTCCAGACAGAAGCAGGGGCAGGCTAGTCCGAGCTCCTCCTCTCTTTAAATTCAAAGTGGAAAATTCCAAATTCTTTAAGTTCTTGAGTGCAATAGTGAGGCAGAGCTGGGGAACGAGTGGAAGCAGATTGCAAAGGGCCTCCTAAGTCTAAATTTGGGACTTGTAAGCTTTGGACTTGATCCTGAGAGCAGCCACAAGGCAGTGCCAGGCATGAAGCTGGAATGTCAGCACGGAGTTTGCAGGTTAGAAAGGTCCCTCTGGCCAAACTGGTGTGTGGAGAGGCACTCAACTGAAGCAGGAGGTTAGGAGGCTGGCGAACAAATGCAGCAGGTGACTATGGGTGACCTCCATGGCCGTGGCAGAGAGGAGGGAAGAGGTGGACAGACTTGGGAGGTGTTAAAGAGATGGGGTCACCAAGAATTTGTAATAGAATAGAGAGCCAGAGGGAAAAGGAGGGGGAGCAGGATGCAGAACTGGGTGGAAATAAGTAATTCTATTCCTTCACAAGCTAAACAAGGAAGATTTGGAAATGTTGGGAATTTGTGTTGAATGTTGGGTTTCCTTGTGTAGACAAAGGGGCTTCCAGGAGGAAGGTGGGTATACACCCAGAAAGATATATCACGAAGTCAGTGTTTCATGAGTTAGCTACTTGTATTTTTAGTTTTCTCTTAAACAATTTCCTGTGCGTTGCATAGCATTCAAACTGTCCTGGCCTAGTGGTGCAGAGCTGGTCCAGCTGAGGCTCTTCGCACAGCAGAGAACACATGTGAGCTGATGTTTGCAGTTTGGCCCATTGCCTTGTCTGTCTGGTGTCCTGCGGGAAAAGCCTGAGCCTGGCGGCTTGTGCTGGTCTGTGAGGCAGCTTTGTCCAGGGTGAGCGGAACATCAGCATCGGGAGAACCCGCATCTCCAAAGGACTTCTGAATCCCAAGTACTTTAAATGAATTCTCCTTAAAGGCTCCCCAGCTACCGCCCTCACCCCTGTGTAAGGAGGAGCTCATTAGGGCACCGTTTACTTTGCCAGAGGCCCCACACCAAACAGTGACAGAGACGGGATTTCAACACTGGGCCGCTTGAGTCTGACCCTTGCACCATGCTTCTGAGTCAGCTTCCGCTTCATCAGCTGGCCCGGCACTCGTTCCCGGAAATCTGCAGCTGTTCTAGCTGGCTGCAGCCCGCGGCCTCCAGTTTTAGCCCTGATGTCATTAGGAAGTTAGCAAGGGGTAGGTCTATGTACCCTACATGTACTTTGAAAATATGTATTATTTTCTTTAAAACAGCACACTCATTTTAAAGAAGCAACACAGCATTTTCTGAAGCAGTGTGAGCCCCACCAACATCACCTAGAACTTGTAAGAAATGCAAATTATCAGGCCCCTCTGTAGACCTCCTGGGACAGAACTCTGTGGGGGAAGAAGTTGGTGGGGGCAGCAAGCTGTTTGACAAGGCTTCCAGGGGCTTCTAATGCCGCAGAGATTTGAGAACCATGTTCATCGTGCATTCAGTTTCTCTTTCAGCAGTTCAGATTCTTGGAAGACCTTGTTTGGTTTGGAATTTTTAAAAGGCAGAACAAGGTATGGGAGTTTTGGATGGATTTCCAAAGAGAAACATATTTAATACAACTCTTGTTTGCTTCTATTGACAGGTCAGCTTAGACTCCCGAGTAAGAGAAGTCATCAACAGGAACATGGTGGAACCATCCCAGCACATATTTGATGATGCACAACTGCAGATTTACACCTTAATGCTCAGAGACTCATACCCTCGGTTCATGAGCTCTGCTCTCTATAAAGATTTGCTTCAGTCCTTATCTGAGAAATCAGTTGAAGCATAGGATGTTATCAAATATACTTATAAATAAAACAATAAAAGAGCTCATGGACTACATCTAGTACAAGGAATGTAGAGGTAGTATCTTCTGCTGGAGTAATAACTTGGGCCATTTTAATAAGATGCTTCCTTCTACAGAAGACTATATAGTCACAGTGTAAAACTAGCCACCTGTAATGATAGTTCTGAAAAAAACTGGGGTCTGGCTTTCTTAGAAAGATAGTATATGTACATGTACCATAACAGTAGCATGTCCTCAATCACAAGGGATACACTTGAAGACTCCACACTGCCTGCAGCATGTAGACCCACTGGAGCAAACGGGACAGGTTTGTTTTGCATGAGACTGGTACCTGATTACCCTCCTCCCGAAGAAAAGATAGCAAGTGCATCGCAGCTACTCCCTCTTCTGTCTAGTTCATTTTTGAATATTTCACTTACTGCCATTACAGGGCCCAAATTCCCATTTTATAAAGATGCACCACTTTAAAAATGGTGTTTCACTTTGTTGTAGAACACGTGTATGTAGGTACATATGTGTGTGTGTCAATACATGGTAAGTGCAAAGCACTGTGCTCTTCAGTGGGTCTCAAGCATTTGGTAAGAGAAGTAGTGCTTAGAAAATTCTTTTGTTTAAAAGTTACCATTTTATTATCAGAATCTGTGAACCTGAAGAATGAATTTTAAGTTCATAACTTCGTGTTCATAACATTTTCAAATAAGCCTATTTTATTATTGAAAGAAATATGGGCATTTTCACTCGAAAAATAAAGCACAAGAGTTTTATCTCCATCTTTATTTTTTTCCACAGGTAAATATTGGAGAAATAGAAGATTAACTAAGTAGGGATCGACACAAGATACCTTTTAGCTCCCAGGCTAAGATTTTGTTTTAGATCCTACCATTTTTGTCATGGGACAACGGAATCACTTCACAACTTACAGGCAACATACTGGTTTGTAGACCTAAGCCACCCTGAAGAAGTCCTTGACTAGAGTGAATGGGAGGGACATCCAGAATCTGGAAGAGCTTGAGGGGCGGGTTAGAAAGTAACCTGGAATAGGCCCACAGGCTGCTTCAGCCTTAAAGGGGGCAGCCGTCCTCTTGCTCGTCTCCCTCCCAAGCAGGCCCCTCAGCCTGATGCTTTCTTTAGTACTTCTCAAGCCCCCTAAGCCCCTCACCCTCATTCCCAGTAAAACATCTTACATCCTTTACTGTGAAAACTGCACCCCAACCCCCAACTTCCTGCATAGCCCATAAATCCGTGTGCATAGTGGTTTGTTCTTGCCGCCTTCACCCTTGGCCCAGAGAATACTAACCTTCCCTCCTTTCCAGGGCGTCAATCGTGTGCTTTTGATCCATATCGTATGGTGTCCTTTTTAGACAAAGAGGATGGAATCATTAGGGCATCAACCTTGCCCTCTGGTTGTCCACATTCCTGCCAGGGTGACAGGTGTGCCCATGGTAGCGACGGTGCAGTGTAGCAGGTGCTGTGATGGGGAAGAGCCCACCAGGGAAGCCCTGAAGGGCTAAGGGAAGATTTCAGCATAAGTGGCGCCACAACAAATCTATAGCATGAGAGTGTGTGTGTTGTGGCAGAGGTGTGGGAAAGTGTCCATGATTGGGGCAATCCCGAACAAGTGCAGATATGAGGTCACTGTAAGACAGGATGGCCAGGAATGGACTGGATGGAGGGACACGGGAGGCTGAGATTTTAGGCTGGAGTATGGACTCAGGATTTTCCAGCAAATGGATGGATGGGATTGCCTGGAGAGTGAGGGCATGGAAATGCTGAGGGTAAGTCCTTGCAAGGATGGAGAGAGGCAGGTGCATTCCAAAGGAGTCATGGATTCGCCTCCTCAGTACAGGTAAGAAGCAAGCCAGGGACATGTGGGGACATGGCAGCAACTGAATGGGAGAGCTCGAAGGGGCGGTGGTATGTGATGGTGAGTTAAATGCTGACCCAGGATTTCCCCCACCCTCCTGCACCGTCACCTTCGCCGGGACTTTCTCCCGTACCATAAGCATCCCTAGACCCCCCAGCCTGCACTGCGCAGCTGCAGTCCTCCGTTCCTTTCTCATCCGATTCTCACCACAGCCCACTCTTGCCATCTCGTTTCCTCACCTCCCCATTCACCCCTCAAACTAAGGCCATGCTCCAGCCTGCTCCACACAGGTCTTGGCCGGCCACGTCCACACTTCTGCCTTGGCCTCCTCGGTGGACTGCTTAGCTTCCTGATGCCTTAGCCAGTACCGTTCTTGAAACACCCCTTGCCTGTCTTCTAAGATGCTTTCCAGTTCTCATCTCTGTCCGTGTCCTTCCAGGCAGTAAGGACACAGCAGCCAAGGGCCTTGGGCGCTTGAGCTGCGCTTTCTGTCACCCCACTTCTGTGTGGTAGTGGCACTAGCTTTTCAGGGCCAGCTTTCTCTGAGGAGTTTGGACGTTGGCTTGCTTTTCCTGCCAATCCATATGATTAGTCTCTCTCATGTCCCCTTTTCATTGTTTAAATAACTGCCAATACAGTCGGAGCTACCAAATCAGGATCTGCTCTAGACTTTCTCCAGCACCTCAGAATCAGCTGCCGGTTGTTCATCTCCACTTGTGGATCCCACAGGTAAGTGAGACCCGTCTCGATTTTGACTTCTCATCCCACTGCCTCCTTGACCAAACCCGGCCCCTGCCTGTGTCTGCAGTCACTCAGCCAGTCAAGTCTCCTAGGCTCTTATCTGGGTGTTAACTGATTCCTCCCTTTCTCCTCCCAAAGCCCTGCTGATTTCACTTCCTTCATATTTCTCACGTGTCTCTTTCCCTCCTCCTGACTGCCATTCTCTCTCACCTGCCTGTATTGATGCCAAAAGAGCCTCCTAACTAGTCTCCCTGAACCCATCCCAGATTCAACTCCATTCAAATTCGTCTTTCAAAATGCCATAAGGTGACCTTCCTCACATACAAACCTGCTTCTCATATCCCTCCACTCCTTGAAATCTTTAGTTGTTCCTGATTATCTGCAGTACAAATGCCAGACTCGGCCTGGTGTACAAGCAAGGCCCCTACAGTCGGGATACTGGCTCCCTAGCCAACCCCACATCCAGTTTGGACTCTAGAACAAACACTTAGACAAAAAACACATATAGCACTTCACCCTCTCTAAAATGCCACCCTACACCCAGTCAACTGCTATCGTTCCTTCAAGATGTAACTCACAAATCACCTCCTCTGAGAAGCCTTAACCTCACCTCCTAAGTCCTACTTCCATTGTGTTGGGTGCATTCTTTCCTAGTCGAGTAATTTCCTGTACAGATATTTATCACCTGAGTTATTACAAAGTATCTGTCTACATATCTGTCTTTCCCATTAGACTCTAAGCTCTGGAGGCATTGAAAATACATCTTACTAATCATTTTATGTACAGTATATAGCTAAGAGCAATATTCACTAAGTGCTTGTAGAATGGAACTGAAGAGTTACAGCATGAAAACTGAATTTCCCATAGCTATGAAATAAAAATCCCATTCCAAATCTGCTTTGAAACATGTCACATCTCAGATCTTTCCCATGTGCCTTACATAATGCACTACAATGAACCAATCCTGAGTAAATCTATAGTGTCATCTACATGCATGAATGAATCCTGAAGCCACCCTCCAGGTACCCTATAAACTCAGTGCAATTCCAAGGTTTAAAAAAAAAATGTTAAGTAAAACTTGAAAAGCTGATTTGTTGAGATGGATATCTCTCCATTTAAATAAAAAAATATAAGTTTCAAATGGTTTAAGGACCTGAAGCTTTTTTAAAGAATAATAATACTGGAAGAAAATGTAGGCAATATTTTAATAACTTCAGATGAAAAAGGTCTCCTAAGAAAAACATCAAATCCAAAAACCATAAAACACTGATGGATTGGATTATGTTAAAATTATAATTCAATACCACAAAAGAACATAAAAAGAAGTAAAACACAAGCATCAGGCAATAAACACATTAAAGATTACTATGCAGAACATATTAGGTAGTGCCTAGAAATTGGTAAAAACTTGTTTTAAGTCAATGCATTTTTTTTGAAGGACATTATGTTTTCTAGGCTCCCCCCTTCACCAAGTCCCCCCCACATACCCCTCCACAGTCACTGTCCATCAGCATAGTAAGATGCTGTAAAATCACTACTTGTCTTCTCTGTGTTGCACAGCTCTCCCCGTGCCCCCACTAACACTATACATGCTAATCGTAACGCCCCCTTTTGTTTTCCTCACCCTTATCCCTCCCCACGCATCCTCCCCAATACCCTTTCCCTTTGGTAACTGTTAGTCCATTCTTGGGTTCTGTGATTCTGCTGCTGTTTTGTTCCTTCAGTTTTCCTTTGTTCTTATACTCCACATATGAGTGAAATCATTTGGTACTCGTCTTTCTCTGCCTGGCTTATTTCACTGAGCATAATACCCTCTAGCTCCATCCATGTTGTTGCAAATGGTAGGATCTGTTTTTTTCTTATGGCTGAGTAATATTCCATTGTGTATATGTACCACATATTCTTTATCCATTCATCTACTAATGGACATTTAGGTTGCTTCCATATATTGGCTACTGTAAATAGTGCAGCGATAAACATAGGGGTGCATCTGTCTTTTTAAACTGGAATGCTGCATTCTTAGGGTAAATTCCTAGAAGTGGAATTCCTGGGTCAAATGGTATTTCTATTTTGAGCTTTTTGAGGAACCTCCATACTGCTTTCCACAATGGTTGAACTAATTTACATTCCCACCAGCAGTGTAGGAGGGTTCCCCTTTCTCCACAGCCTCGCCAACATTTGTTGTTGTTTGTCTTTTTGATGATGGCGATCCTTACTGGTGTGAGGTGATACCTCATTGTGGTTTTAATTTGCATTTCTCTGATGACAAGCGATGTGGAGCATCTTTTCATGTGTCTGTTGGCCATCTGAAATTCTTCTTTAGAGATCTGTCTATTCAGGTGTTCTGCCCATTTTTTAATTGGATTATTTGCTTTTTGTTTGTTGAGGTGTGTGAGCTCTTTATATATTTTGGATGTCAACCCTTTATTGGATATGTCATTTATGAATATATTCTCCGATACTGTAAGGTACCTTTTTGTTCTATTGATGGTGTCCTTTGCTGTACAGAAGCTTTTCAGTTTGATGTAGTCCCACTTGTTCATTTTTGCTTCTGTTTTCCTTGCCCAGGGAGACATGTTCATGAAGAATTCACTCATGTTTATGTCCAAGATATTTTTTCCTATGTTTTTTTCTAAGAGTTTATGGTTTCATGACTTACATTAATGTCTTTGATCCATTTCGAATTTACTCTTGTGTATGGGGTTAGACAGTGATCCAGTTTCATTCTCTTACATGAATCTGTCCAGTTTTGCCAGCACCATCTGTTGAAGAGACTGTCATTTCCCCATTGTATGTTCATGGCTCCTTTATCATATATTAATTGGCCATATATATTTGGGTTAATGTTTGGAGTGTCTATTCTGTTCCATTGGTCTGTGGCTCTGTTCTTGTGCCAATACCAAATTGTCTTGATTAGTGTGGCTTTGTAGTAGAGCTTGAAGTTGGGGAGCAAGATAGTCCCCACTTTATTCTTCCTTCTCAGGATTGCTTTGGCTATTTGGAGTCTTTGGTGATTCCATATGAATTTTTGAACTATTTGTTCCAGTTCATTGAAGAATGTTGTTGGTAATTTTATAGGGATTGCATCGAATCTGTATATTTCTTTGGGCAGGATGGCCATTTTGATTATATTAATTCTTCCTAGCAAGGAGCATGGGATGAGTTTCCATTTGTTAGTGTCCTCTTTAATTTCTCTTAAGAGTGTCTTGTAGTTTTCAGGATATAGGTCTTTCACTTCCTTGGGTAGGTTTACTCCTAGGTATTTTATTCTTTTTGATGCTATTGTGAATGGAATTGTTTTCCTGATTTCTCTTTCTATTAGTTCATTGTTAGTGTATAGGAAAGCCAGAGATTTCTGTGTGTTAATTTTGTATCCTGCAACTTTGCTGAATTCCGATATTAGCTGTAGTAGTTTTGGAGTGGACTCTTTAGGGTTTTTTATATATAATATCATGTCATCTGCAAATAGTGACAGTTTGACTTTACCAATCTGGATTCCTTGTATTTCTTTGTTTTGTCTAATTGCCATGGCTAGGACCTCCAGTACTATGTTGAAAAACTGGAGAGAGTGGGCATCCCTGTCTTGTTCCCGATCTCAGAGGAAATGCTTTCAGCCTCTCGCTGTTCAGTATGATGTTAGCTGTGGGTTTATCATATATGGCCTTTATTATGTTGAGGTACTTGCCCTCTATACCCATTTTGTTGAGAGTTTTTATCATGAACGGATGTTGAATTTTGTCAAAGGCTTTTTCAGCATCTATGGAGATGATCATGTGGTTTTTGTCTTTGTTTTTGATGATGTGGTGGATGATGTTGATGGATTTTCGAATGTTGTACCATCCTTGCATCCCTGGGATGAATCCCACTTGGTCATGGTGTATGATCCTTCTGATCTATTTTTGAATTCGGTTTGCTAATATTTTGTTGAGTATTTTTGCATCTACATTCATCAGAGATATTGGTCTGTAGTTTTCTTCTTGGTGGGGTCTTTGCCTGGTTTTGGTATTAGGGTGATGTTGGCTTCATAGAATGAGTATGGGAGTATTCCCTCCTCTTCTATTTTTTGGAATACTTTAAGGAGAATGGGAATTATGTCTTCTCTGTATATCTGATAAAATTCTGAGGTAAATCCATTTGGCCCCTGCGTTTTGTTCTTGGGTAGTTTTTTGGTTACTGCTTCAATTTCATTGCTGGTAATTGGTCTGTTTAGATTTTCTGTTTCTTTCTGGGTCAGTCTTGGAAGGTTGTATTTTTCTAGGAAATTGTCCATTTCTCCTAGGTTTTCCAGCTTGTTAGCATATAGGTTTTCATAGTGTTATCTAGTAATTCTTTGTATTTCTGTGTGGTCCATTGTGATTTGTCCTTTCTCATTTCTGATTCTGTTGATATGTGTTGACTCTCTTTTTCTCTTAATAATTCTGGCTAGAAGCTTATCTATTTTGTTTATTTTTTCAAAGAACCAGCTCTTCGTTTCATTGATTTTTTTCTATTGTTTTATTCTTCTCAGTTTTATTTATTTCTTCTCTGATCTTTATTATGTCCCTCCTTCTGCTGACCTTAGGCCTCATTTGTTCTTCTTTTTCCAATTTCGATAATTGTGACATTAGACTATTCATTTGGGATTGTTCTTCCTTCTTTAAATATGACTGGATTGCTATATACTTTCCTCTTGAGACTGCTTTCGCTGCATCCCACAGAAGTTGGGGCTTTGTGTTATTGTTGTCATTTGTTTCCATATATTGCTGTATCTCCATTTTAATTTGGTCATTGATTCATTGATTATTTAGGAGCATGTTGTTAAGCCTCCATGTGTTTGTGAGCCTTTTTGCTTTCTTTGTACAATTTATTTCTAGTTTTATACCTTTGTGGTCTGAGAAGTTGGTTGATAGGATTTCAATCTTTTGGAATTTACTGAGGCTCTTTTTGTGGCCTAGTATGTGGTATATTCTGGAGAATGTTCCATGTGCACTTGAGAAGAATGTGTATCCTGTTGCTTTGGATGTAGAGTTATAGATGTCTTTAGGTCCATCTGTTCTAGTGTGTTGTTCAGTGCCTCTGTGTCCTTATTTATTTTCTGTCTGGTGGATCTGTCCTTTGGAGTGAGTGGTGTGTTAAAGTCTCCCATAATGAATGCATTGCATTCTATTTCCTCCTTAATTCTGTTAGTATTTGTTTCACATATATTGGTGCTCCTGTTTTGGGTTCATGTATGTTTATAATGGTTATATCCTCTTGTTGGACTGAGCCCTTTATCATTATGTAATGTCCTTCTTTATCTCATGTTACTTTCTTTGTTTTGAAGTCTATTTTGTCTGATACTAGTATTGAAACACCTGCCTTTTTCTCCGTGTTGTTTGCATGAAATATCTTTTTCCATCCCTTGACTTTTAATCTGTGTATGTCTTTGTGTTTGAGGTGAGTCTCTTGTAAGCAGCATATAGATGGGTCTTGTTTTTTTATCCATTCAGTGACTCTGTGTGTTTTGATTGGTTCATTCAGTCCATTTACATTTCGGGTATTTATTGATAGGTATGTACTTATTGCCATTTCAGGCTTAGGTTCGTGGTTACCAAAGGTTCCAGTTTACTTTCCTTACTATCTAAGAGTCTAACTTAAGTCACTTAGTATGCTGTTACTAACACAATCTAAAGGTTCTTTTCTATTTCTCCTCCTTTTTCTTCCTTCCTCATTCTTTACATATTAGGTATCAAATTCTCTACTTTTTTTCTATCCCTTGATTGTAAGTCAATACATTTTTTAAAAGTACTTTCAAATATGTTCCTCCACTGTCAATTATCTTAGTTCCTCCAAACTGTTGGTATGAGCAGTTATGAAAGCATTTCTCTGTATCCAGAGTCCAAAACGTATGTGGAATTGGGTAGGGAGCCAGTAGCCTGACTCTGGAGGCCTTTGCTTATATACCACTTAAGGAATAAAGGGACAGTGTAATTAGGAAGGCGAGGGGCTAGGGGAGGGCGCAGGGATTTGAAAAGATCAGGTTCCCAACCTCAGGAAGTCAGACTTCAGAGGTTTGGTTCCAAACTAAAAGATTGGTTTGAGTCATAATCTTCAAAACAGCCCTTTTAAAATCAACTACTGCTCAATCCACAGTTGTCATTTTCAGCCCCAAATTCTTTTAGTTAGGCTTCTTTGATCTCTACTTTAATATAGACATACTTTAACAATTCCCTTCCTGTAATCTCTGGGATCCAGTTTCTTCAATTTACTTTGGGGACACATTTAGGGTCAGACTAGATTGATATGCCTGGTTCTCAATTTCAATCTTCTTCTAGCCATGACTAAATTGAAATCATATTAACTCCTAGGTTGTCACACCCTAGAAGAGTAAAGATCATAGGGATATGCAAATCCCTAAGAGTAAATAAAATTCGAATACCAGTCTTTCACAGGTGTAGCATACCTGCTTTGTAGTTCTCACAGATCTAACAAAGTTCTCTAAGTGAAGGAAATCACATATATACTCTGTGAGGTGTTTCCAACAATGTATGTCTACATAAAAAGCCCCATTGAGATAGACCTCAACAATAAGACATTGCAGACAGAAAAGGAAAGACAAAAAAAACAACAGCAGAAGAAACCAATTGGCCTTAAACAAGAATAGCTTAGCATAATAAATACAAAAAGATAATCATATGAACACCCTTCAAAACCACGAGATGATAGTGATTACTATTTCCCCCTAGATTTGCCAAACTTAAAAGGATTGATAATATCCAGTAGTAGCAAAAGTGTCAGGCAACAGGCATTTATATCCTGTTGACAAGTGGGTTAACTGGTTTGACTTTTTGGAAAGCAATCTGGCAGTATCTCCCATTCTGAATGACCTTTTCCGCTAGCTGGGCAGTTAAAACTTCTAAGAACCTATCCTACAGTTCAAAACAAAAGCTACCTGGGAGGGAATAGTTCTTAAAGGAAATGGTAGATATATATATACCTATAGAACACTCTTTGGTGAAATTAAATGCCATGTATCTATTTGCACTGGCAGGCAGTGTTCTAAAGTAAACTGTTAAATGAAAAAAGCAAGTTGTATGAGTGTGCCCATTTATATTAGTAATGGCCATTCCAAAAATTTCCTGAGCTGGGTACTATTCCAGTCTTCACAAATTATGGTTTAGTCCTTACCACAGCCCTATCAGGTATGATGGTGTTACTCTTTACAGAGGAGGCAGAGAGGTGAAATACCTGGTCAAAATCTCACAGCTGGTTAAGTGAGATTTAGATCTGAATCTGAGTAGATCAAGAGCCCGTGCTCTTAACCACCATGCAATGCCAATTTCCCAAGAAAAGAGGACTAGATAGCCAGGCATGAGTACATACACACAAATACAGAGACAGGGAGTAAAACCAGTTTCATGAGGTGGTAGCTATATATAATAGCCTTCAACCAATTCTCTCTGCTCTCAGAACTTGTGAAGTCTCAGGTAGCCAGTGTTTTTACTGAGTATGACAAAATAAATTTATAAACAATCAGCCTTTGCATGTAAAGGTACTACTGTTTTACACAGGTTGAACAGTGAGGGTTTTTTTTTTTTTTCTTTTAGTTACTTGATTTGGAGTTACCATCTAAACTTTCTCTCCTGGCATATACATAACCAAAAATTTCTTTTTTGAGCCATCTAAAGTACAGCAGTCATGAAATGTAGTTTTTCCTGCATAATGCCAACTTAATCTTGGGGATGAAATTGTGGTCTTGACATATAATCTATCCACTTGAGTTAACTGTCCCAGTGTAATGTTATGGAAAGGCAAAATAAATAATCAAAATATTAACTATAAGAAAACTAGGTGTTAAACCTTCATTAGCCTAAGAATAGTAAATCTAAATAAAAAACAATTACTTAAACATAAAAATTTTTTAAATTAACAGCATGGTGACAATGGTTAGTAATTCTGTATTGTATATTTGAAAGTTGCTGAAATAGATCTTACAAGTTCTCATCAAAAGAAAAAAAATTATCTGTGAGGTGAGGGATACTAACTAAACTTTCTGTGCTAATTACTTTGCAATATATACATACAGCAAATCATTATGTAAAACCTAAAACTAATATAATGTTATGTGTCAATTATACCTCAATTTTGAAGTTTTTAAGGGGGAAAGCATTAATGAGCATTTGGTTTTATGGACATGTTTTGATAAATTTAAAAAGAGGATCAGGAGTGCAATTATTAAGGGAGGGGGAAAAAAGATCAGTGAAATAGTCCTGAGATAAACCAACCTGGTAACATGTGAGTTTAATTGCTCCTTCCGGTTCACTTCCACCCCTGCAACTAACTGGCAGTCTTAGTAGTGCTCTCATAGATTCTCATACATCAGTACTTTTATTTAGAATTATTATACATTTACTTAAATAATCATACAAAACAATTTGGGATTAAAAATTTTTTTTCAGCTGCTCGTTACAGAAATCTCTCTCAAACCAGCTTAACCACAAAGGAAAATGACTGGCTTTCATAAGCAGGAAGTCGAGAGTAGCTCCAGCTTCCACAGGTTGGATCTAGACATTCAATGTTGCCCAGGCACTCTCTCCATTTCAACTTCCCTCAGCTTCATTGGAGGGTGGCCTCTGCATATTGCAGGAAACATGGGACAGTGAGCCCCAGATGCAGATCCTGCTGGCTTAGCTATCCCAACAGAAATGTTTCTCCCATCTTTCATAGAGTAATCCCAGAGGAGCATGGAAGGAGGGAGGACACTGTGACAGACAGACCCACCAGGGTCATACGGAGATGTGTCCCTAAATGATCAGAAAAAGATGTTTGGGAATTAATGCCAAAAAGATGAAAGGTGTAACTATGCCATTCCATTCCTCTCCTGGTTTTTGCTTTTTTTAAATCAGCTACACTTTTGAATGGCATTATTACAAAAATAGCTTGGATACATTTTGTAAAAGATATAAAAAGAACATTTTATTTCAAAGCAACTCAGTCCTCCAATTATGGAAACACTTGGACTAATTTAACCCACTGTATAGTAGATCATATATGAAATGTTTCTGTCTTTGCAGTCATGGCTATTAAGGAAAAAATTAGCTGTCTTTTTATAGCACCCAGGGAGAGGAACCGGAACAAGTCTTCTGAGATAGTCATCTGTGCTTTCATTTACATCCACCAATTGGATAAACAAGTACAAGAGTACACAGGTCTATTTGAAATTTTTTTCAATTGATGATAAAACTTGCATCACTTTACAGAATTTAGGTGCCAAAAGAGACTTCCCAAAACTCTCGCTCATTTTACACTTCTTCCTTTAAAATGGAGTCTAAAGCCCTGCCAACCAGAGGATATCTATCCTACTTCTGCAGGTCTTCAACCTGTGGAACCTTCTTTCTATCCCATCTCCTATTCAGTCAAACAATGTAATGCACTGACACAAACACAACCAAGAAAAAGTGTTTTGTGAGCACTTACTATGTGACTAGCACTCTTTTAGGTACTAAAGATACAGCAGTGAATATGTTGCCTCTAAAAGCTTACCTACTCCATCTTTACTGATTGATAGCTATTCGTTATTTAGTATAGCCACGTGATGAAATTTTTCTAATACACTTTCCTATTACTTTTGACTGACTTTAATTTATGTCCACTTTTTTCAACATAATTCTTCCACTACCACCTAGGAAACTGTCAGTCAGTAACTGTTCTACTTATTGTGAAGTAGCATCTTCAATGTTGGTACACTGTTTATTTTTGAAACTGACAAAAATATGTGTTTTATATCCATGGTTATTCACATCATATTTTCCAGTGGGAATATCAGATTTCTTGAATGGCTAATTTTCTACAGCTAAATTACTCCTCTTGCTAAAGTGTGTATGGGAAGGGAGTGGTGGGGGAATAACTGTTGATTAAAAGTCTTCAAATAACAGCACTTAAACTGTAGTTTTTGTTTTGATAAATAAATTCAATTCAAATCTCCAAATTACACTTTGACGTGTAAGAGCAATCATTGTGTACCTATTAAAATTCAAAGTATAGCCTGTTACTTATTTTGCTATCTTGTTAATACCTTAAACATTCTTCCACCTTTAAAATTTGATGTTCAGATGAATAAAAATATTTCAGAACTTATGCCGTGGCTTAGCACAACTTACAAACCAGTGCTCATCCCCTCTCAGGTGAGCAAGAAATCCAAGGTGGCTATTTTCTGCTTTCCCTTCATTAATTGCCATTCTATTTGTCTAGCTTAATTCCTCTGTATGTTCATTTAACACAGTTACTTTGTCATGGAAATATTACCCATGAAAACATTTACTTCCAGTTACATTAAAACTGGCTAGTATTTTTAAAGTAAGACTATTGTATCTGGTCTCTCTTATTACAAAATGATCCGTATTGCTACTCAACACTAGTTTTTACTCAAAGCCAGGCAGGTACCACTTAATTAAAATTGTACTTTAAAAACACGTTAGTAGTTAAGAGTGGGAAACTTTTTAAACAAAAGGCAAAGCAAGCTTTAGTGGCTAAATGACAGATCTGGTACTTTTAATAACAAACTTTTTTGCATTATAAATTTTTTTTTTTTGTAGATAATTATTTTTTTATTGAAGGGTAGTTGACACACAGTATTATATTACATTAGTTTCAGGTGTACAACATAGTGATTCAACATTTATATACATGACAATTCTAGATACCAGCTATCACCATACCAAGCGGTTACAATATCTTGACTATATTCATTACATCCCGGTTACTTATTATTTTACCATTGGAAGTGTATACTTTTTTTTTTTTTTTTGGAGAGGGCATCTCTCATATTTATTGATCAAATGGTTGTTAACAACAATAAAATTCTGTATAGGGGAGTCAGTGCTCAATGCACAATCATTAATCCACCCCAAGCCTAATTTTCGTCAGTCTCCAATCTTCTGAAGCATAATAAGTTCTTACATGGAGTACAAATTCTTACATAGTGAATAAGTTCTTACATGGTGAACAGTACAAGGGCAGCCATCACAGAAAACTTCGGTTTTGCTCATGCATTATGAACTATAAACAGTCAGTTCAAATATGAATGCTCATTTGATTTTTATACTTGATTTATATGTGGATACCACATTTCTCTCTTTATTATTATTATTTTTAATAAAATGCTGAAGTGGTAGGTAGATACAAGATAAAGGAAGAAAACATAGTTTAGTGTTGTAAGAGAGCAAATGTAGATGATCAAGTGTGTGCCTGTAGACTATATGTTAATCCAAGCTAGACAAGGGCAATAAAACATCCACGGATGCAGAAGATTTCTCTCAGAACGGGGGGGTGAGGTTCTAAGCCTCACCTCTGTTGATCCCCAATTTCTCACCTGATGACCCCCCTGCGACTGTGCCTGTCTTACGTTGTTCCTCCCTTGAGGAATCTTACCCGTCTCTGGCTAACCAATCATCTTCCGGGGCCATACAGGGGTAAGTGAGAGAGAAGCCTTATTGTTTGAAATGGTTAGCTTTTTATTTCTTTGCATATTTATGCCCTGTAGCTTCTATGCCCAGCATTTGTCTTGAGGTATCTTTACCACTTGGAAGAATTATGATACTCGATAAATTTGATATGAGGCACGAATTCTATTTAAGGGTTGTAATTAGGAAGGAAGAAGAAAAGCTATAGAAGTAGCAGGCGACAGAAAACCTGGGAAGATTGATTATTTATTTGACATATCTTCTTGTAGAGTAACTTCAGCATGTATAGGTTTTAAGCTACTACTTAAATTGCACACACACATTAACATAATAGGAGTATAGTTACATAACCAAAGCATACCTGTAATTAGACCAGCCATCTCCAGTGAAACCAAGATAACCAGTTAGGCACCTTAGGCATTTGTGAAAACTTATCTATGATATGGTGGATATTGTCCAACTGAACTTGAACAGTCTGAGAGAAATCAGACAAATTAAAACAACCCATTCCTGGGGAATGTTCACATCCCTTATGTTCTTTTAACAGTAAATAGTCTGTAGTTGTAAGATTTTGGAGCGCTACAATTTGCACTTCTCCTAATTCTTGATTGAGTTCCAACAGTATAGATCCAGTCAAATTTGTTGTTTTACTGTATGCACAGGCCAGCTTAGATATCTCCTTCCTCATTCCCATGTCAAGTCCAGGAACTGGTGGGATGAGTGCATCTACAGCTGTAGCAATGCGTGGATCTTTGTTGGGGTTTTTTGCTGATCATCTTCTGGCATGAGTCTTCAAGAGAGTGCTGATGTTGGAAGTTCTTTTTCATATCGTATCTTAGTTCATTTTTGGGGTAGCCGAATTAGGCTTTGATCCTCTGTATAAACACAAACAGACCCTTTGCCTACACTTTTATATGCCCTTTATACTCTTGTGTAGAACTCATTGGAGGTTACCACACAGGAACTGCCCTTTTTTTTTGTTTGTTTGTTTTTTTGGTATGGCTAATCTACACTTACATGACGAATATTATGTTTACTAGGCTCTCCCCTATACCAGGTCCCCCCTATAAACCCCTTTACAGTCACTGTCCATCAGCATAGCAAAATGTTGTAGAATCCCTACTTGCCTTCTCTGTGTTGTACAGCCCTCCCTTTTCTCCTACCCCCCCATGCATGCTAATCTTAATACCCCCCTACTTCTCACCCACCCCTTATCCCTCCCTACCCACCCATCCTCCCCAGTCCCTTTCCCTTTGGTACCTGTTAGTCCATTCTTGAGTTCTGTGATTCTGCTGCTGTTTTGTTCCTTCAGTTTTTCCTTTGTTCTTATATTCCACAGATAAGTGAAATCATTTGGTATTTTTCTCCGCTTGCCTTGTTTCACTGAGCATAATATCCTCCAGCTCCATCTATGTTGCTGCAAATCGTTGGATTTGTCCTTTTCTTATGGCTGAGTAGTATTCCATTGTGTATATGTACCACATCTTCTTTATCCATTCATCTATCGATGGATATTTAGGTTGCTTCCAATTCTTGGCTATTGTAAATAGTGCTGCGATAAACATAGGGGTGCACTGATCTTTCTCATACTTGATTGCTGCATTCTTAGGTTAAATTCCTAGGAGTGCAATTCCTGGGTCAAATGGTAGGTCTATTTTGAGCATTTTGATGTACCTCCATACTGCTTTCCACAATGGTTGAACTAACTTACATTCCCACCAGTAGTGTAGGAGGGTTCCCCTTTCTCCACAGCCTCACCAGCATTTGTTGGTCTCTGTCTTTTGGATGGCAGCCATCCTTACTGGTGTGAGGTGCTAACTCATTGTAGTTTTAATTTGCATTTCTCTGATAATTAGCGATGTGGAGCATCTTTTCATGTGTCTGTTGGCCATCTGTATTTCTTTTTTGGAGAACTGTCTGTTCATTTCCTCTGCCCATTTTTTAATTGGGTTATTTGTTTTTTGTTTGTTGAGGCGTGTGAGCTCTTTATATACTCTGGACGTTAAGCCTTTATCGGATGTGTCATTTTCAAATATATTCTCCCATACTGTAGGGTTCCTTTTTGTTCTATTGATGGTGTCTTTTGCTGTACAGAAGCTTTTAAGCGTAATATAGTCCCACTTATTCATTTTTGCTGTTGTTTTCCTTACCTGGGGAGATATGTTCAAGACGAGGTCACTCATGTTTATGTCTAAGAGGATTTGCCTATGTTTTCTTCCAAGAGTTTAATGGTTTCATGACTTACATTCAGGTCTTTGATCCATTTTGAGTTTACTTTTGTATATGGGGTTAGACAATGGTCCAGTTTCATTCTCCTACATGTAGCTGTCCAGTTTTGCCAGCACCATCTGTTGAAGAGACTGTCATTTTGCCATTGTATGTCCATGGCTCTTTTATCAAATATTAATTGACCATATATGTCTGGGTTAATGTCTGGATTCTCTGGTCTGTTCCATTGGTCTGTGGCTCTGTTCTTGTGCCAGTACCAAATTGTCTTGATTACTATGGCTTTATAGTAGAGCTTGAAGTTGGGGAGTGAGATCCCCCCTACTTTATTCTTCTTTCTCAGGATTGCTTTGGCTATACGGGGTTTTTGGTGTTTCCATATGAATTTTTGAATTATTTGTTCCAGTTCATTGAAGAATGTTGCTGGTAGTTTCATAGGGATTGCATCAAATCTGTATATTGCTTTGGGCAGGATGGCCATTTTGACGATATTAATTCTTCCTAGCCATGAGCATGGGATGAGTTTCCATCTGTTAGTGTCCCCTTTAATTTCTCTTAAGAGTGACTTGTAGTTTTCAGAGTATAAGTCTTTCACTTCTTTGGTTAGGTTTATTCCTAGGTATTTTATTTTTTTTGATGCAATTGTGAATGGAGTTGTTTTCCTGATTTCTCTCTCTGTTGGTTCATTGTTAGTATATAGGAAAGCCACAGATTTCTGTGTGTTGATTTTGTATCCTGCAACTTTGCTGTATTCCGATATCAGTTCTAGTAGTTTTGGGGTGGAGTCTTTAGGGTTTTTTATGTACAGTATCATGTCATCTGCAAATAGTGACAGTTTAACTTCTTCTTTACCAATCTGGATTCCTTGTATTTCTTTGTTTTGTCTGATTGCCATGGCTAGGACCTCCAGTACTATGTTAAATAACAGTGGAGAGAGTGGGCATCCCTGTCTAGTTCCCGATCTCAGCGGAAATGCTTTCAGCTTCTCGCTGTTCAATATAATGTTGGCTGTGGGTTTATCATAGATGGCCTTTATTATGTTGAGGTACTTGCCCTCTATTCCCATTTTGCTGAGAGTTTTTATTATGAATGGATGTTGAACTTTGTCAAATGCTTTTTCAGCATCTATGGAGATGATCATGTGGTTTTTGTCTTTCTTTTTGTTGATGTGGTGGATGATGTTGATGGACTTTCTAATGTTTTACCATCCTTGCATCCCTGGGATGAATCCCACTTGGTCATGGTGTATGATCCTTTTGATGTATTTTTGAATTCGTTTTGCTAAATTTTTTTGAGTATTTTTGCATCTACGTTCATCAGGCATATTGGTCTGTAGTTTCTTTTCTAGTGGGGCCTTTGCCTGGTTTTGGTATTAGGGTGATGTTAGCTTCATAGAATGAGTTTGGGAGTATCCCCTCCTCCTCTATTTTTTGGAAAACTTTAAGGAGAATGGGTATTATGTCTTCCCTGTATGTCTGATAAAATTCCGAGGTAAATCCATCTGGCCCGGGGGTTTTGTTCTTTGGTAGTTTTTTGATTACCGCTTCAATTTCGTTGCTGTTATTTGGTTTGTTTAGATTTTCTGTTTCTTTCTGTGTCAATCGTGGAAGGTTGTATTTTTCTAGGAAATTGTCCATTTCTCGTAGGTTTCCCAGCTTGTTAGCATATAGGTTTTCATAGTATTCTCTAATAATTCTTTGTATTTCTGTGGGGTCCGCTGTGATTTTTCCTTTCTCGTTTCTGATACTGTTGATTTGTGTTGACTCTCTTTTCTTCTTAGTAAGTCTGGCTAGAGGTTTATCTATTTTGTTTATTTTCTCGAAGAACCAGCTCTTGGTTTCATTGATTTTTTCTATTGTTTTTTTCTTCTCAATTTTATTTATTTCTTCTCTGATCTTTATTATGTCCCTCCTTCTGCTGACCTTAGGCCTCATCTGTTCTTCTTTTTCCAATTTCGATAATTGTGACATTAGATCAATCATTTGGGATTGTTCTTCCTTTTTTAAAGATGCTTGGATTGCTATATACTTTCCTCTTAAGACTGCTTTTGCTGCGTCCCACAGAAGTTAGGGCTTAGTGTTGTTGTTGTCATTTGTTTCCATATATTGCTGGATCTCCATTTTGATTTGGTCATTGATCCATTGATTATTTAGGAGCGTGTTGTTAAGCCTCCATGTGTTCCTGAGCCTCTTTGCTTTCTTTGTACAGTTAATTTCTAGTTTTATGCCTTTGTGGTCTGAAAAGTTGGTTGGTAGGATTTCAATCTTTTGGAATTTTCTGAGGCTCTTTTTGTGGCCTAGTATGTGGTCTATTCTGGAGAATATTCCTTGTGAACTTGGGAAGAATGTATATCCTGTTGCTTTTGGATGTAGAGTTCTATAGATGTCTATTAGGTCCTTCTGCTCTACTGTGTTGTTCAGTGCTTCCGTGTCCTTACTTATTTTCTGAGCAGTGGATCTGTCCTTTGGGGTGAGTGGTGTGTTGAAGTCTCCTAGAATGAATGCATTGCAGTCTATTTCCCCCTTTAGTTCTGTTAGTATTTGTTTCACATATGCTGGTGCTCCTGTGTTGGGTGCATATATATTTAGAATGGTTATATCCTCTTGTTGGACTTAGCCCTTTATCATTATGTAGTGTCCTTCTTTATCTCTTTTTACTTTCTTTGTTTTGAAGTCTATTTTGTCTGATATTAGTAGTGCAACCTCTGCTTTCTTCTTGCTGTTGTTTGCTTGAAATATGTTTTCCGTCCCTTGACTTTTAGTCTGTACATGTCTTTGGGTTTGAGGTGAGTTTCTTGTAAGCAGCATATTGATGGGTCTTGCTTTTTTATCCATTCTATTACTCTATGTCCTTTGATTGGTGCATTCAGCCCATTAACATTTAGGGTGACTATTGAAAGATATGTACTTATTGCCATTGCAGGCTTTAAATTTGTGGTTACCAAAGGTTCAAGGTTAGCCTCTTTAGTATCTTACTGCCTAACTTAGCTCGCTTATTGAGCTGTTATATACACTGTCTGGAGATTCTTTTTTTCTCTCCCTTCTTATTCCTCCTCCTCGATTCTTCATATGTTGGGTGTTTTGTGCTGTGCTCTTTCTAGGAGTGCTCCCATGTAGAGCATTTCCTGTAAGATGTTCTGTAGAGGTGGTTTGTGGGAAGCAAATTCCCTCAGCTTTTGTTTGTCTGGGAATTATTTAATCCCACCATCATATTTGAATGGTAGTCATGCTGGATACAGTATCCTTGGTTCAAGGCCCTTCTGTTTCATTGTATTAAATATATCATGCCATTCTCTTCTGGCTTGTAGGGTTTCTGTCGAGAAGTCTGATGTTAGCCTGATGGGTTTTCCTTTATAAGTCACCTTTTTCTCTCTAGCTGCCTTTAAAACTCTTTCTTTGTCCCTGATCTTTGCCATTTTAATTATTATGTGTCTTGGTGTTGTCCTTCTTGGATCCTTTCTGTTGGGGGTTCTGTGTATTTCCGTGGTCTGTTCAATTATTTCCTCCCCCAGTGTGGGGAAGTTTTCAGCAATTATTTCTTCTAAGATACTTTCCATCTCTTTTCCTCTCTCTTCTTCTTCTTCTGGAACCCCTATAATATGGATATTGTTCCTTTTGGATTGGTCACACAGTTCTCTTAACATTGTTTCATTCCTGAGATCCTTTTGTCTCTCTCTATGTCAGCTTCTATGCGTTCCTGTTCTCTGGTTTCAATTCCATCAATGGCCTCTTGCATCCTATCCATTCTGCTTATAAACCCTTCCAGAGTTTGTTTTTTTTCTGCGATCTCCTTTCTGGCATCTGTAATCTCCCTCCCGACTTCATCCCATTTCTCTTGCGTATTTCTCTGCATCTCTGTCAGCATGTTTATGATTCTTATTTTGAATTCTTTTTCAGGGAGACTGGTTAGGTCTGTCTCCTTCTCTGGTGTTGTCTCTGTGATCTTTGTCTGCCTGTAGCTTTGCCTTTTCATGGTGATAGGAATAGTTTGCAGAGCTGGGACAAGTGACGGCTGGAAGAACTTCCTTTCTTGTTGGTTTGTGGCCCTCCTCTCCTGGGAGAACAGCGACCTCTAGTGGGTTGTGCTGGACAGCTGTGCGCAGACAGGGTTTCTGCTTCTTGCCGAGCTGCTATGGAGTTTATCTCCACTGTTGCTGTGGGTGTGGCCTGGTTCGAGCCTCTGCTCCAACGTGGTGGAGTCGCGTTGGAGGGGGAGCATCCTGGAGGCTATTTATCTCCGTAAGGGTCCTCCCTGCTCCCTGCAGCCCAGGGGTTAGGGTGCCCAGAGATCCCCGGATTCCCTACCTCTGGATTAAGTGTCCCACCCTGCCTCTTTAAGACTTCCAAAAAGCACCTGCCAAAACAAAACAACGACCACAAAAACGAAAAAAAAATTTAAATTAAAAAAAAATTGTAAATTAAAAAAAACAAAAACAAACAAGCAAAAAAAAGTGGCTGCTCGTTTTTCTTTATTCTCCGGTTCCAGCCTCAGGCATCTGCTCACCGGTCTTGCTGTCCTGTTTTCCTAGTATTGGGGGCCCTATCCCTTTAATACTTCCAAAAAGCCTTCGCCAGAACAAAACAGCAAAAGAAAAATAAATAAATAAATAAATAAATAAAAAATAAAATTAAAAAAATGGTCGCGCGCTTTTCTGGTGTCCTCCGGGGCCAGGCCACCGGTGCCCGCTCACTGTTCTTGCTGCCCTGTTTCCCTAGCATCCAGGGCCCCCTCGGCACGTACTGTGTCTGCCCTCTGGCCCTGATGGCTGGGGCTGGTTGTTCGGCAGCCCTGTGCTCCGTCTCCCTCCCGCTCTGCCTATTCTTCTCTCGCCGGGAGCTGAGGGGAGGGGCGCTCGGCTCCTGCCGTGCCGGGGCTTGTATCTTACCCCCTTCGCGAGGTGCTGGGTTCTCTCAGGTGCAGATGTGGTCTGGATATTGTCTTGTGTCCTCTGGTCTTTATTTTAGGAAGGGTTGTCTTTTTTATATTTTCATAGATATATGTGGTTTTGGGAGGAGATTTCCGCTGCTCTACTCACGCCGCCATCTTCCACCCCTCTCACATTACAAATTTTTTAATGAATTGTTTAACTTTAAAGTGGGACTATTTCAGTTATATTCTTTTTAAACTAATTATTTTAAAAAACACTTTATTTTTCAAATGATAGAAAGTTAATCGGCAAAACTGACAAAGAAGACATGGGTTGTATTGGTAGGCCAATCCTTATATATGGCTTCTTAACACGGACCTTTAAAATATTTTCTGTATTACATTAAATTGATCTGCAATAAGTAATGGGAAGAAGGAAGTGAAGAGGAGTGCAAAGCATGTACTGAGGTCTTTCTACACGCATTTGATAGAATATAGAGCAAGCATGATAAAACATGGACTTTGTAACAATGCCTTTAAGATGTGCTAGAGCCAAGCACACCCTAAGGAACATACTCTGCAAATACCATTTTTTCTTATTCCTAAGAAAACAAATGGTATACACTTAAACAAAAAGTAATACTTAAATTTAGAATCAATACTATAAAACGAATTGCATCATAGCCCATATATTCAGTTTGTTCAACCTCATTCGTTGTATGAGTCAGCGAATTAGACTCAAGATAAAATATTTTCTATCAGTTTCCATAGAGAAAAACCACAGTTTTAATGATTTATGTAATCCTTAAACTTAATCCTTGGTCATCTAGATTTTCAAACCAAAATCAAGTCATGAGCTGTTTACAGTAACTACACTGTACTAAAATACTAACATTGTCTTCCCAGTATGTCTTCCTGTGAGGGGAAAAAGTGGTCAGAAGCTTCCACTCTTTGTCAGTGCTGGGTTTATGAAAAAGCCTACTAAACTGCTGCACTGTTCTGCAAAACTAAAATACTCTACCAAGTCAAACAGGTAAATAAACAACAAAACCAAACTGATTTCATCAAAGTCATGTTTCCAAAAGTAAAATCTATTAAGAACAAGTAAAAAACATGTACAAGAATTTACAAGAAATGATCATGGTAAGTTACAAATGCAAAATAATATCTTATTATCCCAGATTGTGAACAAACTAATTAAAGTCAGTTTCATATGCTAGCTCAAATATTAAGTACATATTAGATAAGCTGGTCAAGTATTATTTGGATACATATATTTTAGTATTTGCAAGTTACATGCCAATACAGGAACTGAGAAGAATGTACTATGTATGTTTCAGACTGTAAAAAATGTTAAGGTACATTTTCCTTTAAGAAAAAAAAAACAAGATTGTTAATTGCCAGAAGTTTAATATCAACTTACTTAGAAAAATGAAAAAAAAAAGTTTTGAAACAGATAAAATTATTATGTGGTTTCTCTACTGATCTGAACCTACAGAAAACATTTAATGAAGAGATGTTATGTCAAAACCAAAACTAACCCAAGGGATGTATGTTACTTTAAAAATATGATTTACAGAAAAACTAGTTGCTTGGTCTAGTTTTAAAGCTAATTACAAAATCTATTTTCTCAATGGTCCAGACATTTTGCCAATTCTTCCAACTCAACAGAAGTGTTGGGAAAAAAAAAAGTATTTTGTGAGACCTTTCAATATAGACAACAGGGTATACCTTCCCCAACCCCACTTTAGCAGAGCATACACCTTATATTGCTAAAGAGGCAGTTTTGGAAAAGATGCTATATTTTTCAGACACAAATAGTCACCTGTCTTACATGTTTGACTTTTCCAATTTAGAATCAGTAGGAATATGTAACTAAAGAAACAGTATAAAATATTTTAAGTACCTCTTTTATTAAAGTTTTTAGGTTTAGAAAATTAATTCCAAATTTTAACTTCTAGAGTAAGCCACCCTAGACACCAGCTTTCTACATTAAACTGGACTTTCTTAAATCCAATAGGTACTATTGTCAGAACGTATGCTACAAACTGCCTGTTTTCGAAACACTGCAATTTACCCAATAATAATACTAATAAATCACACACAAAGTATTTAAGAGAGCTATCTAGAAAAGATATTTGCTCAACAAGATTGAAAAAGTTATGTCACTCTCTTAGACCACTGTAAAAAGCTACCAACTCAGGGTGTTAGGCTGGAGGAAGGAAAAACAAGGACATGCAAACAGAACAGAGAGATGCCATAGGGGGAGAACAGACCAGACCCCAAGGTCCATGCCATATATGGAAAGGGGACAGCTCTTCCTGAATTCCATCCTTCTGATGTGCCAACTAAGACCCAGATGTCAGCCTCCTCCCTCTTGGAAGGAAAAAAAGTTTCTAGTTGTCTATTATGTCACCTTTAGCCAGTCATACCTCTCCATGCCCCTTAGGATAGCTTGCCCACTCCTCCCCCTCCTAACCCCTTATAAGCCCCCACCTCCCTGACCGGGTGTGACTTCCCCGGCCTGTAATACCCAGACCACGGAACATCACCTGGGAGTTGCACTCAAATAAACTACCTGGCCCTTTGTTGCCTCTCTTTTCCTGCTTATTTCAGCTAAAATTTATCTTACATAGGGTACATTGTTTCAAACCATGGAAAACATTCTCAATACCAGTAAAACTTTCCTAGCTCAGAAAGTAGTCTTTGCATATAATAAAATGGGTACTGGCCTCAATGCCTAAAATATGTGTGTAGGGCCCAAGTCCCATACTATATTTGTGGAGAATATTCCCCCATTGTTTGGCTTTTAATTCACTTCTGGCTTTCAGAAAATGCTTTAGTCTATGAAAGTAATTCAAAATAATCAGTAGACTAAAAAGGCCAATACTTAGTATAGCTTTAAAAAAAGAATCTTGCATAGACGTCAAAAAACTAACAAAAATAGCCAGTATTTCTGGAACACCAACAATTACCAGGCATTCTAAATACATTATCTCTACTCACTGCCACAACCTGTAATGTAGATATTAATTACATTTAGTACATGAGGAAATTCCAGTTCAGTAATGGTCAACTGACAAAGGAGTTCAAAACCTGTTTGGCTACAAAGATTATATTCCTACAATGAAAGTCTCCCAACCCCACATTCTTAACATCCCCACCCATATTAACAATAAAAATGGTCTTAGGAGTGATGTGTAATTCTTCCAATTTTAAATTATATTTCTGTGGCTCCCAAAAATCTCTCAAGAATGAATTATTTAAATAGCATAAGTTTGCCTGTGTGGGGCTAATTCACGAGTACAAAGGCAATATGGAGGCTTAGCAAAAAGCTTACCAAACCATGAGTCGTCTGTAATTGATAAACACTAAAATCACTGGGCTGGATTTCAACAACGTAGCTTTCCCAGAATCAAAATCTATGAAAACAAAATACATGTACAGATTTTCTGGAAGCACAAAGTCTAACACCTGAATGAATACAATATATACAGGACTGTGATACAGGATCTGACACTTAAGATTCAATCCTGTTATTTCTGTACCAAAACACTATGAAGGTGGGAAAATTAAGTTAACATTCTTTCTACTAGGGTACAAAATAGATTCCATTACAAATGGTTAGTCATGACTGGCATAGTGGTGGACAGTGTAAGCATATGTATATATTTAGATATCTAGGTAGGCTTATTAAAAGACATAAAAAATTACTGTTATAAATGAGTAAAGTACAAATCTAAGAAAGCACCATACCTTCCAGCAATTTCCACATTCATTCCAGACTACAAATGTCATCATTGTTTCATCAGTACTACGAGTTTGTACCTGCAGCAAAATCAAGTGGAAGACAGCATTCTTCACAGTATAATAAAAAGTCAGCCTAAGTAAGCACATTCTATATGAAGATAAACAATACACAACGGCACTGTGACACAATGTTTGAGAGCCTGAAACCAGTCCACACACGCCAAGTAATACTGAAAGAACACACATCACATCCCCAAATTAAATTTTTCTATGTCCTTCCTTATATTTTCATGTTTAGTTTAATCCCAGATAAGTGGGAAAATCATCTGAAGTCACACACTAAAAATCCCCATTATCACTAGGAAGCACAGAAATGTTAATTAAAAGATGTCAATTTTCTCTTCCAAATTAGCAAAGATGTAAAAACTAGAAATATTTCATTCTGACAAATATAAACTGCTGCAACCCTTCTTAAATTTAGGCAGCAACAAGAGCCTTTAAATATCTATTCTACTTATTTAAAGCCTTTGGATAAAAAATGGTTTAAATAATACTTCTGAAATATTTCACATATACTTAATATTGCTATCTAGGCCTCTAAAAATAGATACAGATATGAGGACCCTGCTGCCCTCTGGGGAAAAATATGTCCTGGTGGGTTCATGTTAACTAAGAGTCACACTTCAGTCTTTTGAATGTTATTTTGCCAACACCTTTGGAAGTGTTATATATCTACAGACAGAATTTTTTGATTCTAAGAAAATCATACTGACTTCATCTATAAACTAAATTCTTCCTGTTAAAAGAATGCTCTTATCGTAGCTACTTATAATCTGATTACATAAGTATATCACTTCTATGTTTTAAAGAAGCTTTGACTTTTAAATACCTTTCTGTTTAATACTTTTGTGGCATTTTTAGGATAGATTTTGTATTGCTGACATTTTTCTACTGGACTGAAAGATAATAGAGCAATTCAAACTCAGAAATTTCTAAGACATGTTAATATTTTAGTAACTATCAGTAATACTTTTACAAAATAAAATACTAAAATATCAGATAGAAAACTATGACTAAATGATGTATCTGAAAATGGAGTGTTATGTACCTTTGACAAATAAAACAAGTTTAAACACTACAGTACCCACATGTGTTTAGAAAACAAAACCAAAAATATTCATATTTGCATGTATATGCATAAAATATGCAGAAAGTCATACAACGAACTAGTAATTCTGATTTACCTCTAGGGAGGGGGAACAAGGTAACTGCAGGTAAAAGTGGGTAACTTTCCACTCATAATTTTGCCCCTATTGAATTTTTAACCTTGAGAATATAATACTTTCTAGAAAAAAAAATTTTTAAATAAAGGTTCCTTTTTATAACTTATGCAGAAGTTAGTAATGTTATTTTTTTAACTGCTTAATTTGCAGTTAAACAATTCAATTCCTTAAATCTTTCAATTAACTTGAAAAATAACAGCAAATTGTTCTTTAAAGGGAAAATTTTGAGATTGGCAGAGACAGATAAAGCATAAAACATCTATTTGGCAAATGAAATCAATGAGTGATAAAAAACCATTTTCACATATATACACACAACCAAGGTAACTATCATGTGGCTCTTTTCAACTGTTAAGAACAAAAAAGTTGAGTCACAAAAGTCATCAACATGCTGCAAAAAAGGAATAAATGTCTGTAAACCAGGCAAGCTAAAAGTACCCAGGCCATGTCTCAGAAAAAGCAAAGACATTTCCTTAAATTATATAATCCTGCCTAATAAAAAGAATTATAACCTGTATGCAAAATAACCAATACTCAACTGCTTATTAACTCAAGAGAAAGAATATGGCCATTTTATTAAATTCTATAACAATTTGTAAATTTTATTTAATCAATATAACCTTCACAGTAACAATTTCTTCAAAATTAAATGGAATTCATCAATATTAGGAAAGCATTCTTACACTTAAGGGATCACATCTCTTGAAGAACCTCAAAGTACTGTTAATTATCTTACTAGTTGTTTTCAAACTTGAAATGGAAGTTGGAAGCATTCTTAATATGAAAATAAGAATATAAACAATCACAAACCTGTGTGTAAGTACAATTCTTTTTATATTCACCACATAAATAAGTCAGTCTGGGTCCCACCCATCTTGGCCATCTGATGCTCTCTGATGGCTTCTTTGGTCAAGTTTCTCTGCATCTCTTTGAGCTCACCACTAGCCATTTCCTATTAGGTAGGTGTGATGCCAGGGTACTTGTTTGCGGAGCCAAAGAATGAGCCTCACAAACAGTCAAGGTAGGAGAGCAAGGTACAGGCTTTTATTTAGAGATACAGTGAAAGGGCAGAGCTCCCAGCTCATGCCAGAAGGGGACAAGGGAGTCCATAGTGGTGCGTTGTCTAGGGGGTTTTATAGGGAGTTGAGGATTTTTTGAGAAATGAAAAAGCTTAGGGGTGGGGACTTGTTAAGTGGTCCCTGAATATTAAAAATTAACTTAAGGACTTTCCTGCCTTGATTTCTCTCTGGGACACCGGTGCCTTGGTCTGGGAGCATATCAAAAGGCTGCCTGCCCAGCCCCCAAGGTGGGCTGAGGTATTGTCTACTTGCTAAAGAATCCTGCCTCTTGAACTTCCTGGCTGTTAAAATGCAATCTTATCTTTAATATGGAATTCTTCCTGCCTTTTATCATGCTGTCCACAGCTGGGTCTGCATGCTAAGTTAGTTGCTCAGTTTGCAAAATCACCTCATCAGATCTGAAGGAGGAAAGACAGCACATAGGCCTGGGCCTTTTAGTATGTTAAAGAGAATCTTACACATGGTAAGATAAATTTTAGCCGAAATAAGCAGGCGAAGAGAGGCAACAAAGGGCCAGGTAGTTTATTTGAATGCCACTCCTGGGTGATGTTCCACGGTCTGGGTATTACAGGCCGGGGAAGTCACACCTGGTCAGGGAGGTGGGGGCTTATAAGGGATTAGGAGGGGGAGGAGTGGGCAAGCTATCCTAGGGGGCGTGGAGATGTATGATTGGCTAAAGGTGACATAATAGACAACTAGAAACTTTTTTCCTTCCAAGAGGGAGGAGGCTGATATCCGGGTCTTAGTTGGCACATCAGAAGGATGGAATTCAGGAAGAGCTGTCCCCTTTCCATATAAGGCACGGACCTTGGGGTCTAGTCTGTTCTCCCCCTATGGCATCTCTCTGTTCTGTTTGCATATCCTTGTTTTTCCTTCCTCCAGCCTAACAGTTACAAATGATTAGCATAATAAAACATGTGCTACTCTTCTTTATCTGGGGAACATTAACTGATCTCACTGAAGAATGATTTTAGAGCTCAATGTTTAACATAGAGTTTTAGTTGGGGGGTTTCCTTGCATGTAGTTACACTGCTCTGACTGCAAATATCCCACCCTGCTCCCTCCGGAGGCCCTCACCCTACTCTGACTACATCCATGGTCCCTGTCTCAGGTGGCAATACCACACTCAGTTACAGGCATCTCCTATAAACATCCTGAGTGTTTTTTGTGGTCAGTTAGCTTAATAATAAAATAAAAAATCAATTTGTAAAGTTTTAGAAGTAAAAAATAAATATTTTTCCTCAAAGCATTGATGAGTTTGCTTCCTTTGATAATTTCTTCAAATACTTGTAGGACTGTATGTGAAAACTGGGTTTAATTACTGCTTGAATGCTTATAAACAACAAAATCTTATAGCAACAAGCACCTCTAGTATCCAGACTGTGGTCTCTACCATTGCCACCCCTGCCTCCAAAAAGTAAATTCACCTTCTGAGAAATGTTTGGGTCCAGTTCTGAGTCACAAAATACACAGAGTAAGCCAGGGGCATCTTCCTGTGCCAGAATGCATGGAAGCTACCAAAGACTACTGTGGCTGAGGTAAGTGGACAGAGAGGAGTTCACAATGGTCCAAGATGTCAGACAATTTCTTCAGCTTTTAAACAAATGGTGATACTTAAAAAAGGAGAGCACCCAAATGCAAAAAAGCCCCCACTGACAGTTATTAGGGCACCAACTCCTCATTCTGATAACAAAGGGCAGGAATTACACATCTATCCCCTCTTTCCTACCCAAACCAACAGGGCAACCAAGAGCCTGAGTTTATAAGGGAAAGTGCTTCATTATCAAAGACATCTAGCTAATAAATGTGAAAGGAATGACAGAAATTTAGAAATCATTCTTTTGCAACCCCCAATAAAATAACCAACTCAGGCAAGGATTATCAGTGGATCAACACATTAAATGAAAGGCTGATGGAGAAAATTGCAGCAGGGAATCCAGACTCCATGCCCGAACACACTGATAGTCTCTGCGTACTGACAGCAGAGCCACAGGTGTTACATGCCTCCCGATGTGATGTAATGTAAAGTAAAATGCACTGCTTATAAAGTATGTATGAGGGGAAAAAGTTGAACTTGTATATATTCAAGCCTATAGAACTACAGAAAACAGGTGACAAAAAAGTTAAATAACATTATGAGGAAGAAATATAATACCATAGGATACAGGTGAAATGAAATTTTTCTTCAACAGGTCAATGTCATGAAAGACAAAAGAAGGGGTTAGAGGTAGGGGAAGAGATTGCTTTAGATTTAAATATATGTTATATATATATATACATATATATATATATATTACACATACACACACACATACACAAAATCTTAAGAAACCAAACCAAACATAATGTATAGATAGTTTGTGGGTAGTTATATTAGAAAAATGTTATATTTTAAGCTATCTCCCAAGTATATTAAGGTAAAGGATATATCTGGGATTTGCTTGAAAATAATTCAGAGAAAAATAAAAGAAAGAAATAAAAGAAGAAAAAAGGAATGGATGAAAAAGATGACAAATTCTTGAAAATATTTGAAGCCTGGGTGATGGATATATGGGATTTTATTACATAATGCTTTCTACTTTTTAAATGGTTTATATTTATTTCAAGGAGGTTTTAAAAACAGAATTTTTACTAGGTATATAGAAAAATGAATTCACTCTCTTGAATGCTTAATAGTGAGATTGTAGACACACTAAAGCTATTACCTATGAACAGCTATGTCTATAAACACCAAGCTATGAATTCATTTTCTCCATCATCATGTAAATTTAAGGAATAGTTGAAAAGATGTAACCAATTTTATAGGTCTTAATTCTGAAAAGAGCTTAGAAATTACAAAGTCTGGTTGCAATTAGACACACATCTCTTTGATTCTACATGAATCCACAAAAAGTAAAAACATTTTATTTTTAGACAATGATTTAAGGCAGTCATCCTAAGATCATGGTACAGTTGTGGAAGGGACAAGGTATAGATGCCAACAGATTCAGTCACCTTAAGTATTTGTCTCTCTCTACATATACATATATACAAATGTATGAGAATAGCTTATGATTTATTACATATGTAGTATTTATACAGTACTTCATGATTTTAACAGGCTTCTCAGCAGACGTCATGGGATCGCATCATGTAAACATTATATTCAGATAAACTCACCTAGGCCATCATTCTGGCAAATAAGGAGAAATATTGCAACACAGTACATTTTTCCTTAAACCTGGATTCTTAGCATCCTTAAGATTTGATATCTTACTTCATACTTTATTTTTGTATTTCATGTCTGCGTTCCTTATTTCTTGATATATGGGTACTAGGTTGTCAAGGAAAAAGGGTTAAATTATAAAGGTAAGACCATTTTTCTCTATTCTGCCAAAATAAGAACTCCTGAAATTTCTAAGCAGTTCACAAAAATTGTTGTCAATTTAGATCAAGTTAATGACAAGGCACGATTTCTACGTGATTTCTTGATCTGTAACTAGAAAATAATAATGACTGTACATTTATACTATGAATGAGCAGTTCTTTCTTCTTAATGTTTAATGCCAGCAGTACACAAATAAGAGTTTCAAAAGTTAACTCAGGTACTCACTCAATCTGAGTGAGAAAACTTTTGGAAAAAAGCTTGAACTTGGAGCCAAGCTTTAACTTTCCCAAATCTGAAGTCTACCAAGGATCTTAAAGTTCTCAATGATTACACAGTTCCCTTGGGGACCTTCTGAGAAAAAGACATTCATGATGAACTGAAGGTTCCTTTCCTTCCCCAGCTCGGCAAGAAGTGAGTTCAGCAGGTTCTTCTCGACAGAACGGGCCCAGGCAGAGACTGAGCCCTCGAGGAGCTCCCTTTATAACAAGACCACTTTCTCAACCAGGAGAGGTGGGCCATCATGCTGTCACCCAGATGTTCCATATTATCTATTCCCATGTGCAAGATCCCTGTCTCCCAGAGCACCCCTCTAAGGTGTCTGGCATTAACACATTTCCCTCCAAGGGAACACTCTCAGGGGTTGCGTATGCATCGCTGAGTTAACCCCAGATGTGAAATCCTACTTCACACATTTAGTGTGTGTTTTCTGCATACTTGTGCACAACTTCAATTGTTGCACTCTCAATTTTTGAGGCAGAAAAATGAAAATACTATCAACACTACATTTTACTTTTGAATGACAGGAAAACAAGAATAAAATGACATAGATGGCTCTCTCCTTTCCCATCAAAACAATACAATCAAGATAGAAACTGAAAAATTAAATTGAATTCTATATGGGGAGAAAAAATTATAATGGATCTAGTGGATTACTTAAAACACTGTGAGTATACACACAAAGGACATCTTCCTCAATTTGACATCCCAATTCTTCCTCATCAGCTCCAATGGCGATGTAGTCATCTAAACACAGGCACAGAGAATTGTCAAGCATAAGTGATTATAACAAGTTAAAAGAAAATTTCTTCAACCCCATTTGCCGTATATAAAGCATTTTTAGTTTCATTAGAATCTGGTCTCTTTACTACCCACTGACTCCTCTGGATTCACCTAATGTCCACAGTGCTCCTGCATTGATGACTCCTTATCCCTCAGAAGTGGGGAAGTAATTGATCTAGCAGGCAATTCCTCATTTCACAACTCCATAAACTCTGGAGGTTCCAGGAGAGTAGAGAAAGTTACAGAAAGAACTGTCTTGCACTGTCTTGTCTCCTGTGTGACTCAGGCTTCAATGCAAAGAAACCATTCATTTCATCTGTATGGACACACTTAGAAGACTCCTATGTAAATATTCAAACAGATAGAAGGAAATAAAAAGAAACTAGAAATAAAAAAGAAAAAATATTTAAAAAGACAGTAAGGGAATCAAAGTAGGAAGGACAGAGTAAGAAGAAAACAGGTCATACTATGATTCATATAACAGAAAAGAAAAAGGATGAATTTGTCTAAGATAATAAATAAATATTCCTGTACATAAAACTTTAAAGCCAAAATTTCACATAATAAGATTGGATACAGTCAAGTTAAATTAAAGCTCCCATATAAATCGATCTCTTTTCCACTTAAAAAAAGTAGAAAATGGAATTATGGACATGAAACTTACATACGTCATGGTATCAAGTTAAATTAAAGCTCCCATATAAATCGATCTCTTTTCCACTTAAAAAAAGTAGAAAATGGAATTATGGACATGAAACTTACATACGTCATGGTAACATTTAACACCAAGACCCAAATTCAGTACCATTAATTTGGGGAGGGAGTAATTAGCTTGCAGATTAAATGTGTGTGGGGGAGCAAGATTTGTGAAAAAAATTAAAATTACTATGAATCAGATGAAACATCCATATATTAGAAGGAACCTATTTCTTGGAATTATATGGTAATAAGCTGAGGAACATCCATATATTAGAAGGAACCTATTTCTTGGAATTATATGGTAATAAGCTGAGGAGGCCCGGTGATGCCTGTAGCTCTCTGCCTTCCGAACCTTGACTAGCAACAACTGCTCCCTGAGCCAAGCTACAGTGGACAGCTATCAGCGGGATGTGCTGCTGGGAAAACAGTAATATGAAGGTGGCAGTGGTGGTGATGATCAAAGGACTGAGCAATGAAGCAAGGTACACTCAACCTACCTCCTGTCCGGAGAGCTGCAGCAAGCATCTCCCTACACTTTAACCGTACAGAATCGGAAGTGCTTGGTGCCCGAGGAAAAGATGAAATATAAGTATCTCGAGCATTTGTCTCATCCTTTCTGCTGCTTATGTTGCCACTGGAGCTACTAAAATACACATAAACACACACACATACCAAAAATAAATTAGGAGAAACTCAAAGAAATATCATTACTATTACTCTCTGAATATAAAATTTGGGGGCCTAAATAAGATATTTCAGTGACTTACATTAAAAAAATGCATATAGATTAAAAAAAGAAGTTAAAATTTTAATAAATAAGAGACAAGTCTCATGTTATTTTTAACCAACTAAACATTTACCTTGATTATCCTTTTAGAAATTAAACAATATTCTTAATAGGGAAATACATAATGTAACTCAATATAATAAATGAAAAGCAAGGACCTTGGTTGTAAGGAGAGGGGTGAGGGGATGGCACCAAAGATTATGACAGCTGTCAATCAAAAATAGAGGAGGAGGGAAATGTTTGAAAACCTGTTCCAATCAGACAGCCAATGAGGTTTATTTCTATTTTATCCCTTTGGAATAAAAAGCATGGATAGTGAGAAGTGTGTTGTAAGAATATAAAAAGCTCTCTTAGATAAAGAGGAACCCTCCTACACTGCTGGTGGGAATGTAACCATTTGAGGTTCCTCAAAACTCAAAATAGAAATACCATTTGACCCAGGAATTCCACTTCTAGGAATTTACCCTAAGAATGCAGCAGCCCAGTTTGAAAAAGACATATGCACCCCTACGTTTATTGCAGCACTATTTACAGTAGCCAAGAAATGGAAGCAACCTAAGTGTCCATCAGTAGATGAATGGATAAAGAAGATGTGGTACATATACACAATGGAATATTATTCAGCCATAAGAAGAAAACAAATCCTATCATTTGCAACAACATGGATGAAGCTAGAGGGTATTATGCTCAGTGAAATAAGCCAGGTGGAGAAAGACAAGTATCAAATGATTTCAATCATCTGTGGAGTATAACAGCAAAGAAAAAAACTGAAGGAGCAAAACAGCAGCAGACACACAGAACCCAAGAATGGACTAACAGTTACCAAAGGGAAAGGGACTGGAGAGGATGGGTGGGAAGGGAAGGATAAGGGGGGGGGGGAAAGAGGCGGCATTATGATTAGCATGTATAATTTGGGGGGAGGCATGGGGAGGGCTGTGCAACACAGAGAAGACAAGTAGTGATTCTACAACATCTTACTATGCTGATGGACAGTGACTGTAATGGGGTATGTGGAGGGGACTTGGTGATGGGGGGAGTCTAGTAAACATAATGTTCCTCATGTTATTGTAGACCAATGATACCAAAATCTAAAAAGCTCTCTTAATTTCTTCCCAGAAACACCAATTCCATCAGGACAGTCAGTAATTTTCCAGTCAACCTAATCTTTTAAACTGTTTCTGATTAACTTCTTCTTTAGATTCTCAGCAAAATATTTCTCTTGACTGGTTTCAATTAACTTCATTGCATTAAAGATACTTGCCACAAACCTTTTCATTCACCCTCCATAGATCTAACATGCTGCATCAGTGCAAGGAGATATCTCCTTGCCTTCTCTCCACTATCAAACTTCACAAAGAGATCACTGTGGGCAAAATGGTCATTCTGCATTCTTTCTAAGTTTAGTCATTTCCTTCCTGAAGCCTTCTCTGATATCCTAAAGCATTACCTACATACACAGGTTTGTATTACAATGCTGTTTCAGATATAATCCGCTGCCAGACTGAGCTTTTCAAGGACAAAGACAAGGACTTAATCCTCTTTGTAGTCCCAGTACACAGCATACCATCTGTCAGTGGTGAATCAATGAGCTAACCAATGTTTAAAAATCCCACTTCTTAAATCCCTTTTGCCACCCAGTACTTACAGCCCAAAGCCTCACTCATTCAATGGAAACAGCACACATGGACTGATGGAGCCTCTTCCTCCCCAGCTTCACTATCACTGGCCCCATTTCTTACATTATGGTTCCTTCTTTCTAAAGTATTTAACCACATTTCTTTCTTTTTAAAATCTTACACCAAAGTCTAAAACCCTCTCAACTGCAAGTCACTTAGATCTAACTTTGTATCTTCCTTAAGATGAAACCTCAATCTCATTTCTACAATCTTTCTAAAATTTTCTTGAGAGTGTGTGTGTGTGTGTATGTGCATAGATACCAACCACTCACTTTATCAGACTTCATACATGATAATTCTATGGTTTTGTAGACAGGCTCTATTTCTAAACCTCAATTACATAAAACTGATAAAAATACTAAGAACTTAATCTTCCTTCAGTGTCTATTTAAAATATTGTCTATACTTTTATATGCAAGATATTAAATCAGTGACTTTGAATGTAACACAATTGAAAGCCTATGTTAAAAAATTCGTAAATTATGGCCTGCACTTTCCAAAAATATCAAGGTCATGACAGAATTACTCCAAGTTAGAAGAAACTACAGATATGATAACTAGATGCAATATGTGATCCCAGATGATATTTTGGAAAGATCTTTTTACTTTTTAATGAAAGCCATTATTATGGAGACAACTAATGATAGATGAATAGGGTCTGTAGATAAGAAAAAAAAGTGTTGTATTAATATTAATTTCCAGATGTTGATATCTATTTTGGTTATAGGTGAGAAAATGTCTTTGTTCATAGAAAATACACACTGCTGGACTTAGTATTTAGGAATATAAAGGGTATATGTCTGCAAATGACTCCTATTTGGTTCAAAATAAAACTGGCTTGGGCTCTCTTGTCCCCTCCTGGCGTGAGCCGGGAGCTCTGTCCTTTCACTTTATCTCTAAATAAAGGCCTGTACCTTGCTCTCCTAAAAAAAAAAAATAATAATAATAAATAAATAAAACTGGCTTATGTGTGTGTGTACATATACATGTACATATGCATATACATATATAAATATCATTGGGGCAACTGGGAGTTCTGTTTTTACAATTTTCTAAAAGTCTAGAATTCACTCAAATGATTTAGAAAAATAAATTGTATTAACAACTGGCATTTAACTATTTTTAGCTTACCTCTTTTATCATTATGTTTAGTTAGTACTAATATGTAAAGTAATAGTGTATAGGCTTTTGATCATTATTACTAAGAAGAAATTAAAGAGTACATTATCAATTTGGGGAAAATATTGAGAAATAAGTGAAGTTAAAATAGGCAGCCTAAATCCTGAGTGCATCAGAATCACTTGAAGGACTTGTTAAAACATGTCTGGGTTCCAAGAGCAGAATTCCTCACTCAATAGTTTCAGGGTAAAGCCCAGGAATTGACTTTTCTAACAAATTGCCAGGTTCCATGCTCTTTCAGCGACCACACTTTAAAAAATACTGCTCTAAATCAAAGTCAAGTGTTAAATTACAAGCTTCCCAAGAACAGAACTACTATTGAATCTACTAAGACTGTACTGAATCTATTAAGCGTGTCACCTGTTAGATCAATGTGCTGGATACTGCAGTTTCACTTATGTGCTTGGAAAGAATAAATACAAAGGCCTCACAAGAACTGAGAACAATTTGAACCCTTCATTATTTTAAGTTCTTTTTGAGAAATGGCTAGATTGGGAAGGAAAAAAGAGCATAAAAAGGAGCATTAGATCCAGGGCCAAAAAAAAATCTAAAAAAATAAATGCAGTAAATGAAGTAGCCAGTAATCCCTAATCAGTACATCATTATCAATCCTATTAGTGCTATCCCAGAGATTTCACTCAATTCAACTTGTTGAGTACAGTGCAAATAATTTCTGGAAATGTAAGAAACCTTAGACTATTTGGCCATATACATTAACTAATTCTGTCTGATTAGAAAACAGGAAGAGTACAGACATGAAATCATATGACCACGGACAAAGGGACAGTCAGGTGAAACTGTCTTTTAACATAAGTGAATTTCCATACAGCAAAATACCTTTCTTCTCTTACTTCGGGGCTATTCTGTGATGTAACTGCAGCATCTTTTTTCTTTTCTTCAGGGTCTTTATCTGTTGATGGTCCATCTGAAAATTTATGAAGTCCCTAAGTCATCAGCATGTATTAAAAAACAAAACAAAACTGAACTCCTTCATGTTATCAGGTCATAAAATTTATGCAGCAATAAAAAAGCTAAAATCTTAACTTTTCCACAAGTAATTGAAGTTTATTCAAGCTCTTCTATTATCAAATGTACTTGGGTATTTTTCACAATGAATGCTCAGTCAGCATTCCCAAATAAACTCCCTCATTTGATGGGAACCACAAATTCATATGCCAAGGTGAACCTAAAAGGGAGGAAAGTATACAGAACAAAGGGAAGGAAAGAATATGGAAAAAATATTAGTACCATCATTTTAAAATGAAAGTGCAAAGCAGAAATAGAAACACTTTTAATAATTTTTCATGAAGTCAAAGAATTTAAGGTGGTACCCAAAATACATATAAATATGACAGGGATAGTAAATAAAGAACATTTTCATTAGTAAAGCCTACCTAGCACCTCCTCTATCTTAAATAATCTATGAATATGGAGTACACAAGCCTTAGTCTTCATGAGGTGAGCAATTAAACACGAAATAAGAAGTACATAAAATATGCTGGGCCAATGCAATAGTTTAGCACTGATAAGTAACCTTCATGTTTAAATCAACCAAAGCAGCCTTAAAGCTGGGTTCAGAAAATATTTGTATCTAGTGCACAGATTGCTCCACTTATGTACATTTGTGATTCCTACATAAGTAATAAGAGCTATATAAGTAATTAAATTCTCCACATCCATATATTCAACTATCTATCAGGACCACCTAAGCAACTA